>NC_069385.1:145728571-146045714 GCF_027475565.1 Acinonyx jubatus | reverse complement strand
GTGACTGCAACATCGTGAAATCACTATTGCAAAGCAAGGCGTTTCCAAGGCCTCAGAAGTCTGACAGTCTGGACTCCTGACTGTAGGGAACCATCCAGAGGTTGATGGAGGGAGGTGGGGGTGGGGGGTGGGTGAACCAGGTGAACCAGGTGAGGGCAGGGCACTTGTTGGGAGGAGAACCGGGTGGTGTGAGTAAGCGATGAATCCCTGAATTCTGCCCCTGAAACCAATATCACTCTGTATGTTAACTAACTGGGATTTAAATAAAATCTCGAGGACAAAAAAAGAAATCTTACGGTCTAGTGGGGGAAACAAGTTGGGCCGCAGGGTCAGACATGTTGTCAAGTTTCCAGCAAGATAACTGCGGAGGAGAAGAAGGTGAAGCGACAATAACCAACAGACAGTGCTTTATATTTGGACGGCACCTGGGAGCAGAGGCCACAGCCCTGAGGGGACCGTGAGCTCGGGCTGAGCCGCGAGAGGCAAAGACCAAACCGGATTGCTCCCTGTGCCCTGGGACCACCGTGGCAGGGAGAGATGGTGGGATAAACACAAGAATTCATTTCTGCACACTGCGCGAATCCCTCTCAGAACAACTCCAAAATAGAAGTTCCAATGGGACAAGTTGGGGACAGGAGATAACGGCCACGAGATCTTGCCATCTGGAAGGCCGAGGGAGGTTGTCAGACTCCAGAAAGCGGGGGCCTAAGCAAATAGTGTGGGAAAAGCAAAGAGGCAGTCGCATTTACCCGTGAACCCTCCATCCTGGCACCCCAGGGCGGGGCTCAGGAATTGTCATCAGGGGCTTCCATCTGGAAACTTCCAAGTCAGGGGCAGAGCTGTGTGTCCCACCGGCCCCCCTTCACAATGTTGAAGGCCTAACCCCCAGCCCCTCAGGATGTTACTGTATCTGGAGGTGGGGCTTTTAAAGACCTAGACAAAGCAGGGGAAGGTCACATGGGTGGGCCCTGATCCAACGGGACTGGTGTCCTTCTAAAAAGAGATTAGGACACAGACACGACAGAGGAAAGACCCAGTGAAGATACCGGGAGAAGACAGCCATCAGTAGACCTGCTGACAGGGTCGGTCTTGGGTTCGTAGTCCCTGAAAATGCCAGAAAATAAATCCGTTGCTTAAAGCACCCAATCTGTGGCACTTAGCTGTGGCGGCCCCTGCTGGCTCAGACATTGTCCACCCTCCATCCTGGAAGGGGATGATCTCCAGGCCGGAGCAGTGATTTTCCGCCTTTCCCCCGAATCGCAATCTCCTGGAGAACTTGTTGACATACAGGCAGCAGAGGCCCACCCCCAGGGTCCCCGCTTCGGTAGTTCTGGGGCGTGGACAAAGATGTGCCTTTCTAGCAAGTTCCTAGCTGAAACTGATGCTCTGCTTCAGGGGACCGCGTTTTGAGACTCACTGTAGGAAGATCAAGCACAGGCTACTAAAAAGTGGGAAGAGCTCGCGATATAGCCACCGGATTTGAGTTGCTGCTCACGTACAAACTATACAGACCAGAAGGTCGCACATTCTGACGGGGAGGAGCCGGAGCCGGGAGAATTTCCGGAAGTGATGTCGTTTACGCTGGGCTTTTGAGACCCAGCAGCTTTTCAGCAGGTCGGGGTGGGCCTGGCGGGTGCTGAGAAAGGCAGGGAGGCGGGCCGGTGCCGGGCCAGGAGTCTGTTTCAGAAGAGGGAGAAGTCTTGTGAATGACGGGTAAAGCAGTTTTGCCAAGTTTTTTTTTGCCATCATGATTCCTGTTTCACTGCGGATCTAAATAGTAAGCACAGGAGAGTTCTCAAAACAGGAGAATTCTGAAGAGTTGGAAAGACTGAGCCTGAGAAAGCACTGAGTTTTCCTGAGAAGGGAGCATTTGGGTTTTTGTATTAATATTTAATGTGGTCAACTCCTTTATTTTCTTAGCAAGGCATTAGCCAAGCTGTGGATAGTGGGAAGAAAGCTGATCCAATCCACCCATCAACAGAAGAAAATCTTTAGAATCTGGAGGAGAGGAGACAGGATTATTTAAATCCTAATTTGGCAGATAAAGGGCCCTTTCCCCGTGGCCTCGTGGCGCAACGGTAGCGCGTCTGACTCCAGATCAGAAGGTTGCGTGTTCAAATCACGTCGGGGTCAATTGCAAATAACCTTTTTTAGGGTAAAGAAGCAAGGCGATTTCCCTCCAAGGTATACCCAGTAGGTGACTTTGAGAGGCCTCCCAGGAGTTGTGATTGTTAAAAAACAAAATTTACTGGGCCAATTTTGAAGATCTTACTGACTTTATTCAACCTTTCAAGCCCGGGGCAGCATCCTCTGTAGTAGAGAGAAAGGAACTCCAGGGAGCTGTACAGAATGAGACTCTTAGAGGCAGAAGGGCCTGGGAACGAGGAAGTTATACTAGCATAACACAGGCTGGTTCAGGCAGAGTCCCGTTTCATTACGGGATGACGGGCGTCTATCAGGCAGGTTACCTACCTCGTGCTGACCCAGGGATTTCTCACTGACTGGTTTAAGATTCCATTTCTGGGACATGCTAACACTGTAACTGGTAAGTCTAGGTCTCGGTGTGGCGATTGGGCTTAGCACAGGTGACTCCATCTTGGGCCCGTGGTCCTGTTTTTAACATGACAGAAAGGACAGAATATCTGAGTTTTGTGGCACGCGTTGTGATTCTGCTTTTGTCCTTGGCTTGCCAGGGGAATCTCGCTGGGGGAGGAGCCCCCCCCCCCCCCCCCCATGGACAGTGCATCCTTTGCAACCTTCTTTAAAGAAAGGTTTCATGGAAACACTCTCTTGGACAGTCACCACGTTGGGGGAGGCACAGTCTTCTGTTTCCCTCTTTCTGCTCTGGTTGCTTTCTGGACTGTTCCTTCGCCCAGCTGCCTGCAACAGGGTGTGCCTCCTTCTCTGCTTCATTCCCGCCCCGCCCCCACCCAACCAGGAATCTAGAACCATCCTGGGGACGTCCTTTTCCTCACTCCCAGGTCTGAGCAGGAGTCCCACTGAGTGTGATTTCCTAAAACGTCACAGCCCATCTCCTTCTCTGTTCCACCAGGACCTCTTTTCTTCCATCAACATCTCTTGCCCTGGGTGTTGACAGATCTCCTCGTGTTCCCAGATCTCCTCGTGTTCCGTGAAATCTGAGTCCTTATGGCGCATGTCTGTACACACAGATCTTGTCTTGATTATCCTCCTTAAAACAAAACAACCCAGCGTCTGTCGCCCAGGCCTTTCGGTTCCTCAAATACGTGTCGCTCCTTCCCAGGACAGGGCCTTTGTCCTTGACCTTTCCTCTGAAAGGAATGTTCTCCCTTGTTTGCTGCATGATTCTGTTGCCAGGTGAGCCTGGGCCTGGCCTCAGCCAGCTCCATGGGCCTCGCCGAAGGTTCTCCGTCTTGGTCACCAGAATGAATTCAAGGGCAGACAAGTAGCACAGGAGTGGGAAAGTTTATTAAAGCGGAAAGTACACTGTGGAGATGTGAGAGCAGGAGAAGAGGGGGTGGGGAGAGGAGGGGGAAGGGGGAAGGGAGAGAGCGAGCACTCAAGAGCGAGCAGGGAGAGTGAGCAGGGAGGTTTGTGCTGGAACTGCCCATGGGGGGTTGTGTTTCTTTCTTTTTTTTTTTTTTTATTGACAGTTGTTAACTCGGGGGCCGAATATGTATTCCTTGGGGGTGGGAAGCAGAGTTTTGCTCTTTCTTCCTCACTTGCTCGGGGGCTCCCTGCCATGGCTCCTCCCTTCGGCCCCCGCGTGATGGGGCTTCTCGGGGCATTGGGCCCGGACAGGCCTCTGGCCTCTTCCAAATCCCAGCAACAGAAGAAAACAAAACTGGACCGTATGAGCCGGAAAACTCCACTGGATCAAGTTGCATAACGCGTTCGTTCCCCTGGCTGGTAACGGCTTCCTCCATGCTGGCCTCCAGGCCTCCTGTCAGAGCCTAAATGACAGCCTGGGGGGACACAGCCCCACTGACATGAACACCAGTGATGTGTGTTATACTGAAGATATCTGCTTCCGATAGAAATACGGTAAAATTTCTGACGTTCGAAGGTTCACTAAAAAGTTACATGGAATAGAAACCAGTAACTAATATTTGACGGGTGGTTTTATGTTGTTTTTCAAACCGCTTTAATGGCCATCCTCTGAATTTACCTTCGACGCCCCTGGAGGAATGTAGGCACCCTTTAGGCACGAGTAAACAAGAACGAAGGCACTACGTGACTTGATCAGGTTGATTTTTATGTCTCATGCTGTGCGGTTCTGTTTTCTTCTGTTGCTGGGGAAACCTATTTCAAACCTATTTCTCCTGTTTGGAGAAACCTATTTCATGGCCCCAATTCTTACTTGAAGATCAATTTGCTGTTGGAGCTTCCTCCCCTTCAGAGCGGCCTAATCACACCTGCCAAGTAAATACTGTGAGTTCTCTATTCTGAAGAAAAGGTGCAAAGAGATAGAGACCGGAAGGAGATAGAGGCTTGTGAAAAACTGGCTCTCACATGCTTCGTATCATCCGGACTATCAGAGCCCATTACCTCCCAGAAAACCAAACTCGAGGCTCACTTTGGTAAAGATAATTTTCATGGATCATCAATGGTTTTCTCTGTGTTGGCTTTTTCTCCAGACAAGTGAAAAGTCCTCAAAAGCAAGGGATATAACTTCTATTTATTTCCAGGTCCCGCTTGGCTTTTGGTTCCCAAGCCCCACACCGACCTCGGCGGCCAGTGGCCACCCTCCAAAGGGCAAGTCACGGGGATGTGTGTAAGGGATAGGATTCGGGAGAATTCCTACTTCCAGCATTTTCAGTACTATTCTCGCGTCTGATGACCATAACCTTCCTCTACAAACTTGGGTCTTCACGGCAGAGTGACGATAGGTCTTTTTTCCAAAATGTGGTAACTTGTTTCAACCTGGAATTGAGCGCTTTGACCCAGTAATTAACCGAATTGGCTTGCATCCTAACGGAGAGATTTTTGGAATTTGTTTTCATTAACGATGTAAGGGGGGAAGCGGGGGATGGAGAAAAGACATTTTTATATGTTGGGTATTTATACTTGTTTTTCACCTTCAAAAGCCTCCAAGGGCCGCATATCAGCAGTTTCACTTCTAAGTCACAGGTTTTCTTAGAATGTTTAGGTATAATTTTTTCTTTGATTGGGTTTAGAAAAATCCTAGGGAAAAAGTGTACAATCTCATTGCTCTACTTGCCAGAGACTGTATAACTGTAGCTATAAGGACAAGTATGGGGATGAAAACACGCAGAGCATTGGTGGTTCAGTGGTAGAATTCTCGCCTGCCACGCGGGAGGCCCGGGTTCGATTCCCGGCCAATGCAGCGCTCACGTTT
The DNA here is from genome assembly GCF_027475565.1 of Acinonyx jubatus. Taxonomy (NCBI): domain Eukaryota; kingdom Metazoa; phylum Chordata; class Mammalia; order Carnivora; family Felidae; genus Acinonyx; species Acinonyx jubatus. The sequence continues at coordinate 146,040,376 of NC_069385.1, read as the reverse complement.
TACCCAGCGCGCGGGTGAAAACATTTTGACCGAAAACTTACAAGCTAAAAAAGTACATTAAAGTAACAGTGTTTCTTGTATCCCCGTTTGGCTGAGAAAGATCAAAGCAAGCCCTCCTTTTGCAATTTCAGCTTGTAAATGATGCCAATTGGCATGCATTTGGTTTTCCGCATGACCTGAGACGTCATCCTGCTGGAGCTGGTGTACACTCCGACCTCAACCGGTCGGTCTTTCCGGGGCGAATTGTAAGCCGCTGGCATTTGAGGGGCGGAGCGTGGCAGTGCACGGAGCCGGGGGTATCCTTTCTCAGTCTTCGAGACAATCGCTGAAAAGCATCCAGACATCTCATAAGTAAGAAGGGGCCAAAATTTACTGCCTTGAAATTTAAATTTGAAAAGCCAGCTTGGCGTGGGGAGCAGAGTGGCGCAGCGGGAGCGTGCTGGGCCCATAACCCAGAGGTCGATGGATCGAAACCATCCTCTGCTATCTCCTCGGCACCCTTCTTTGTCTCAACCTCAAATTTTAGAAAAAGGGAGTGGACCAGATCTGGAGGTGTAAGAATCCCCAAGGGAATTTGGGACAAACACCTGCTTCCTGTCTTTGCTTCCCTTTGGTCCCTTGTAACTCAATCTCTGAGTTGGGTACCCCCGCACCTGTTGGATTGAATGCGACTTCCGCAGGGGCTTTGGTATTTCCCACGACAGGCAAACGTTACAATTTGGAATAACTTCTGTTATCAGCGTCTCGATATTCAAAACCTTGTTGTTTTTAGTATGATGACAGGCGGTCCAGGGTTGTTAGACCAGCAGGAAAATCAATTTACAAACAGGGAAGATATTATTCCTCATGGGAATATATCAGACAGCTGGGGAGCAGTCGCGTAGTCGTGGCCGAGTGGTTAAGGCGATGGACTTGAAATCCATTGGGGTCTCCCCGCGCAGGTTCGAATCCTGCCGACTACGGTGTAGTGTTTTCTTTCCAGGTGTTACACCTGCTGGACCAACTTTGGAGGCTGCAAAGCACACAAACAGCACGAAGTACACCGTTTTCCTGGGTAATATTATGTTTGTCCTTGAAACTGTAAGCAGGTAGTTGTCCTTTAGTATAACAGCCGGGGAAGAAAATTTTTGAAAATGATTTGGGGAAAACATTAGGGATTTCTTCTGAAACCACTATACAGATGCTGAAAAGTGCCCAGGCTTTAATCTTTTTTTTTTTTTTAATTATTTTAATTGAAAAAATTTTTTTTATTTCCAATTCCCTATCCAGCTCGGGTCTGACTTCTGAAACCGAAATCCGAAATCCGAAATTTGGGCACACTCAGTGCATCACTCTTTTACTCGTGAGCACATTTGGTGTTTTGGAATCAGTATCTCAAACAGGAGATTTCCAATCTTCCCTCCTTCTGGAGCCCTCTTATTCCACTTAGGAAGCCAGAACTGCAGAGACGATGCACAGGATAGAGAATTTTCAAAACTGTTTTCAGTTTTTCAGACATTGGCTTTGTTTTCAGACGTTGGCTAAATCTTACTAAGAAAAAAAGAACTGTGGTGCTTGATAAAACTGGCAGATACACAATACTGTATATGCAACAGAAATAAGAGTAAATATAACAAAAATTAATCTTTTATTACACTTGCAATTGATCCACTAGAGAAAGCGGATAAGCAAATGGAAGGACGTAAAAATACTTAGAAATGTAGAAGTTCTTCTTAATCCTTGAAATTAAATTCCCATGCTACCTTTAACTTTTTTTCTTCTTGAGTTTTCTATACTCATACATGTCCGAAGAGATATTTTAAGCGTTGACACTTTCCTCTATAAGCCTATAGGCAGACAAACGTTCATCGTCCAGGTTAGGTATTCAGGAAATGCACAGTTTTGATTTTTCTAGGAACATTGGCACTCAAGTCCTCTGTGGGCCCTGGTGAAAATTCTAAGCAAAGACGAGCTCTGTGGGGCTTTCCCCCTCCGGCCGAAAAAGTCTGTTGCCCCCTTGGATCCAGGGAACGTGGACCTTCTGCACCTGTTCAGGACAGAGATCCAACCACACGCATGCGATGCGCTGCAAAGAGCTTCCAAACACTTGCCAAGGGACATGCCTGTCATCGGCCCCATGGTGTAATGGTTAGCACTCTGGACTTTGAATCCAGCGATCCGAGTTCAAATCTCGGTGGGACCTGTAAACCTTTTAGTATCTTCTCTTCTCCTAAATCACCCCCGTACCTGGACTTGGCCAGAGACACCTGTGTACTTGGGCACCTCAGCACTCAGCATCCCAGTTAGCAGGGCGACACTGCCCTGCAGAGCTGCGTGGCTTGTGCGCTTTTCTGGAATTCTGTGTCCTCCTCTGCATCGCCCCCCCCCCCCCCCCTTCATTGGGAAACCAGGTTATCCTCTGGATGCCCTAAGTACTCCTGTGTCACACCCCGGACCTCAGTTCCGGGTTTGGGTTCCAGCAGGGTCTTGGTCTTAACATTGTTTACGCGTGTGAGCCCCAGTTGTCCTGTTTGTTTTGGAGCATCTGCTGTCTGGGATATAGCAGATTTCCCACTGATACTTAAAAAATATAAATACTGTAGTCCATAACATGCTGAATAGAATGACAAGCCCCGCATTTAATATTCATAGATATTCCCTCAAAATACATGTGTGGTGGCCCCATGGTGTAATGGTTAGCACTCTGGACTTTGAATCCAGCGATCCGAGTTCAAATCTCGGTGGGACCTGCTTTGGTTTTGGTCGCCTGTCCCCACGTTTCAATTTGCCAGTGCATCCTGCTGTGTGTGGGGGCATGAACTTTACACTTGAGCTTTCTTCCCCAGAAGAGCCTCCTGTGATTCCTTACTCTCTTCTCAGACTTACGAGAAGCGAAGTACTTTGTGTCCTCGTGGAAAGCATTCTGGTCTCCCTGGGTTCCTGAATGTCAACCTGATCCTCTTTAGTCTTAAGGCCCTAACGGCTCACGTATCAGACACCACCCCCCACCCCCCCTTTTCTCCCCCGCAGTTCACACAAATGTTCTGGAAGCTAACGCTGACCTTGAAAACGTCCAAGCCGTGGAGTGAGACCCCAGCCACCCCTTTCCAATTTCTCTAGACAAGAGGCTCTCTCTTAATGTTCCTTGGATTGAATTTACGAACATCTTGAAGATCAAGTGACCAGACTCAAGGGGATACGCGTCTTCCCTTGAAGGTTTGTTATACAGAGATCCCGTGGTGTGACGGTTAACCCTCTAGGCATTGGATCCTTCCGTTGACTCTCCTGTCCTTAGTTCGAGCACATCTTCCAGTGATCTCAATGACAGCAAGAGAAGAGCCTCTATAAACTCCTCTGGCCTCTAAACAGTGTTCTGGAAAAAGCCCTGCAAAACTTCTTCACGCCTATTAAGCCCCAGTCATGGTCATGTTTTAGAACCTCTGTATTAGTTTCCCCTTGCTGCCGTAGCAAATTACCGCGTACTTAGTGGCTGAAAACAACACGAATCACCCTTCTTACAGCTCTGGAGATCAGAAGTCTAAAATCAAGGTGTCAGCAGGTTTTCTGGAGACTTTGGGGAAGAGGCTTGTTTCATTGCCATTTTCAGCTTCTAGAGGTCTCTTCCCCGGATCACCTCTTGCTTCTGTGGTCACGTTTCCTATGATTAAGTCTGACCTTGCTTTGGGTGCTTTTGGAAAATCCAGGATAATCTCTTCATTTCAAACTCCTCGATGTAATCGCATCTAGAAAGTGTCTTTTCCCAGGTAAGGTAATATATTCATGGGTTCTGGGGATTGGGATGTGGGTCTATGTTAGAATGCATGACTCAGACTACCACAGCCTCTATTAACGAATGGCAAGTATCTATTAATGCTCTTTAGATTGATTCTATTGATCAGGACTTTTTTCCAAAGGTAAAATATGCATCCAGCTTCCAGACACGTCTTTTCTTCAATAGACACTCTTCTGTAGGGGCTCCATGGTGTAATGCTTAGCATTGGAACCCAGATCTGGCAATCTTATGGTCCCTTGTGCTTTTACCTTCTCAATGGCATTCCCTCGCTGCCATGGGATCTCAGGGCCATCAGGCCTTCCTGACTTTGTGGGTTATTTGTTGTATAGATTGCCACAGATTGGCACTTACAACAAGATACACTTCGTCTAACAGTTGCGGTGGGTCTCTGGGGTCAACGTGGCCGGGTCTTCTGCTTCCTGGTCTTTTGTGACCTGCATCCAAAGTATTGGCTGCACTGGAGTCACCTCAAATCTCAAGTGGGGAAGGATCCCATCGTTTCCAAACTCACACGTGTGTTGCAGGATTTAGTTCCTCAAAGGTTGTGGAACCGAGGGCCTCAGTGGCTGGCTGGCTGGTGGCTGGAGTCCGTCAGTGGTTCCTTGCCTCATGGATCTTACCAACACGACAGCTTGTTTTCTCAAAGCATGCAGGCTGAGACAGCAATAGGGCAAACGTTTGGGTAAGCTGGAAACCACGATCTGGTGTCATCTAATCACGCAAGTGACATCCTGTCACATTTACTGTGTTCTGTATGTTAGGAGCAAGTCGCTAGGTCCAGCCCACACTCAATGGAAGGAATTACACAAAAAATATGTCTACCGCACTGGATTTCAAAGACCCTAGAGATCCCAAAGCAGAGTGAGACCCGTCTGGCTCTGGCCTTCTCCTAGGACTCATACTTTGCAGGTAGCTCGTTTTTTCCTTTTGCTTAGTCACCAAGTGCTCTATTGAGAGGAATTGCTGGGACCTTCCCACTGGGAACATTCCTTCCAGGTCTTAGTGATTATAGTTTTCCTTTATCTATCTTTCTTTACATCATGTTTTACAATTCCTGTCCTGACACTACCAAGCCCAGATAAATTCTTTTTCTTTCCCGCATCATTTTAGAATTCGTCACTCACTTAAACTTAAAAACAGTGACAACTTTGTGCCTTTTACCTGTTGTATTATATGCACTGCCAAGGGATCCCTTTTCTCCACAGAGTTACCAACACTTGGTATCTATTGACTTGATGATGATAGCCATTCTAACGGATGTGGGTGCTTGTGGTTTTGACTTGCATTTCCCCGATTATTGGCGATGTTGAACAGGTTGGCCAGTTAGATGCTTTCTTTGGAGAAATGTTCCATAAAAGGGAGGTCTACACCAAACGACATCCAGAAGCCCAGGGAGCAGGAAGACGGAAGGTAAAGGCTGACAAGTCTAGTTGGAGGAGAAATGGTTTCTCAAGGGGATTTAGGGACAGATGCGTGTCTTGGGTGACCCCACCTCCTGTGAGACCTGCTTTTATAGCCTTGGGGGCTGGGAGCACACAGGGAGGACTTCCTGGAGGAGATGTTGGAGACTCACAGTTGTTATCTCCAGAGCTGACTGAGGACATTGTGCCCGAAGGTGTACTTATCAGGGTGGGGTTGGACAGAAAGAATGTGTGTGTGTGTGTCGGGGGGGAGGTGGGAGTGTGTCTGGGGGCCATGCTCAGGAAGGCTTCAGGTCCCAGGGTGGCCGTCATAGCAGATCTGTCCGAGATGGTGCCGTCTGGTCCATGCAAATGTCTATATGGCTCTCTGGCCATTTTTAAATAGGACTTGATTGTTGTTATGTCCATTTTTAAATAGGACTTGAGTTGTATGAGTTCTTCCTCTATTTTGGGTATTAAATCCTCCTCCGATATATGGTTTGCAAATATTTTCTCCTATTCCATAGTTTGCTCTCTCATTTTCTCGGTGTCTTTTGCCCTGCAGACGTGTTAGTCCCACTTGTTGACTTTTTTCTTTTGTTGCTTGTGCTGTTGGTGTCTTGTCCAAAAAAATCGTTGCTGAAATAAATGTCAAGGAGTTTTCCCCCTTATGTTTCCTTCTAGGAGTTTTATGGTTTCTTGGTCTTATATCTATGTCTTTAATCCAATTCCTGTTAATTTTTGTGAGTGCTGTGAGATAGAGACGTCCTCTTTCAGTTGTCCAAGATTTGGCTTATATCCCATATGAAGCTTGCGTGGCCTCGAAGATGTTGCTCTACATTCTGTCTGTACCAAGGTTGTTGACGGTTTTTTTGTTTTTGTTTTTAGTCATGAAAGACTGTTGTGTTTCGTCAACAATCTGGCAGACAGAGGTGAAACGTGAAGGCATGTTTGTTTTACTAAGGTCTTTAAAAACACCCCTTTAACTGAGATTCCCCAAGATCCCTGGAGGCGTGTGTTCTTCCTCGGGGCCGCTGCAACAGACCCCTGATCCACCTGCCGGCGTGTTCCCGGGGATCTGTGGCCGGTGGGCATCGAAATAGGCAAAAAAAAAAAAAAAAAATGACAGCAAATTTTTAAAAATCAAACGTACTGTACGAAACAAACAAAACAAATAGAACCAGCACAGAACACAGCTCCCTCAGATGGTCCTACGGTCCTTCCATACAGTCCAAAAATCTTTGGCCTGACATTCGGGACAGGTTACAGTTTGACTTTCACGCCTCCCTTCCAGCTCTCGCCCAGTCACCCTCCAGGACTTATTGGAGAAGTGACTGTTTCTAAGAAGCGCTCATGGTGCCCAGGACGGCCATCCTCCTGGGAATCCTGCCGAGGAATCTCCCGCGCTAATAGATGCAATCCGTGGTTCCGATGTACGGGCCCTAAGAGGGACGACGAAATCCAGTTAGATTTTTAGAACCAAAGCAGTCATTAACTCCGTTCCGCCGTCAGAGGCTCCCATGTTTCCTTAGGAAGAGTGTTTTGTTTCTCTTCGGGTCCACATCCTCCTCCCCCGGACGTTAGTCTCTTCTTTATTTTGTTTTTCGCTTTGTCAAGGTAAGAGGGCCCCTTCCAGGGAGCAAAGGGATCCACTTCATGAATAACACAATGGGAATGACAAAAATAGACCTGTGCGCGAGACAGCAACATAATATTTATCCGAGACACCACCCACCGGTGACGAGGTGGCCGAGTGGTTAAGGCGATGGACTGCTAATCCATTGTGCTCTGCACGCGTGGGTTCGAATCCCATCCTCGTCGCGGCTGTTCCCCTGCGGCCAGGGAAGTGAGGTTTTAGCTCTTTGCGAGAGAGATGGCCCGATCTTGTTGGCAGCGCTTGTAGGGAAAGAAACAGAAACGGTAACGTTGGCTCTTTGCAACTTACCCATTTAACCGTTTTACAGAGGGGTCGGAGGGTGGATTTGCTCCCATCGCCTTGATGGGAACGGCCGCCCGAAACTCCGGTCCCGGAGCCTGCGTCTTCCTTCGCGGGTCAGCCACTCTGCCCCTCCGGCCCGCTGTCCCGACGGAGGTCGCAGGCCGGTTCCCTGCGCCCCCGCGCCGCCGTGACCTCACGTCTCCCAGTTGAGGTCCAGCCGCCAGTGCGGGTGCCGGCGCACAGGTGATGCTGGCGCCCCCTTCCGGCAAAAGGTCCTTTTGCAAGCCCCACCTCGCACGTACCTTTCGCGTAAATCCGCAAAGAAAAGCAATTCTCTGTTTTTTTTTTTTTAAAGTAGAATCCTAGTCCATCAGGGGGCTTGAACTCACGACCCCGAGATGGAGAGTCACGTGCTCTACCGTCTCAGGCGCCCCGGCGTCATTCTCCATTTTGTGTTTCGGCTGAAAGAGTTTAAATCAAAGATCTTTTCCAAGCGCCCCAGCCTCTATTCGTTTCTCCCTTCTTTGCTCACCTTCTGCCATTTGCATCTCAATTGTGGCACATAATCCCATAAAATCTCCGCCGTCACCTGTTTTCACTTTACTATGAACTAGGCAGCAAGGGTTGGGTATACCGCGTACAACGACACAATTTGTAGGGACTGTAGAGATGATCTCTTTGAAAACTCCCCCCTGTGTCACCTGTCTCTATTTTACAGATGAGGAAACTAAGGTAGAAACCAAGCCAACTGTTTTTAAAAAACTCATATAACGGGCCTTTCCTTATTAAGGTTCGGGCGGACCAAGTTCTTTGGGTGATGAGATCTTTCCAATGTGTCCCGATCTTGCAACTGACACTGTGACTTTTGATATCTAGAAAATTCTTAGGTACATTTGTCATGAGCCAGCGGATCTTCGAAAAACCTCACGAGGACTGAGGCCCACGGAGCACAAAATCGGAAGCAATTATCTGATTTTGAATTTTGTCTAAGAATAATCTGGCTTCTATGGTATATGTAGTTTGAAGATGGTTTACAAACTCCTACATGAAAGAAAGCATCAGACCATTAAAAATTAGATGGAAAAAATCGCAAAAGAAACCCTGATAAAGTTCCTAAGTAAAAATTAAACACTATCACATGGCCCAAGACACCCGGTATCCAAACAAAACCATAGCGTGGTAAAATACAGCAAACCGGAACAGTTTGTCGCTCTTACGACATGCAGAGAATATGTTCAACTTCTTAATCTATCTTTCCCTAGCCTGGCGAAGCGATGGATGAAGGGAAGGTATCTCATAAAAGTTAACTGGCTTCATCTCAGTGATATTTAATGCTTCAAAATTCAAGATAGTTGATCTCCTGCCAAGACCTACGAAGGACACACCGTGGTTGATCAAAGTTGGATTTATTGTCTTGTTACAAGGAGGGGGGCAAAATATGGTGACCTATTAAGTGACTCAGTTACTCGATGGTTGGGTACCTTAATAGTTTTTGTCTCCAAGGTGAGAGGATCAAAGCAAGACGAGAGCTAAAATGGGTTTGAAAAAATGCAGTGGTCCCTCCTGTGAGCCGGGAAGGAGGGGAGGTTTGGTAACTTTCGTTACATGCGCATCGTTATTGCTTTTCATCTGCGTTCATTGCTTTTCATCTGGGTTCAGACATGATTACGGACAGTGTTTTGTTTTCATCTTGCTTCGTCATGGTCACAAGGTGGCCTTGCCTGTGGTTGGTGTCCCTGGAAATTATTTATGTTCAACAGGAATTTCCTAGGGCTTAGCTGGGAATGCCAGGCCAGCTCCTAGCAACACTAAGGCTGAGCTCTGAGCGTCAGACCAGTTCCTGGCTGTCAGTGGCTACTCTTCTCTTTCTCAAAGTGTGTAGAATTCATACACGTGAGAACTCATTTTTAATATGGAATATTAAGATAAAAGGAAAGGATGAATAATTGCTAAAATTCAAAATCAGCACAGAGCCCAAAGCGGGGCTTGAACTCACAGAGCATGAGATCACGACCCAAGCCAAGGTCAGAAGCTCAACCGACTGAGCCACCCAGGTGCCCCTCATTCCTGTCTTTATCCGAGTCCTTTGCCTCGTAACTAACTCCTCAGTTCCTCTTCAAGAGATGGAGTGTCGTCCCTTGTCTCTGGGCTGGGGCCTGAGGATGACTTGGGTCAATGAGATATTAGACACAAGTCAAGCAGGGCCTTTAAATACGTTTGCCATCTTCGTGAGAGGACGTCCCCTCCAGGGAGCAGCTGCGATTTCACTCATGGTCCCGAAAGGAACACGCTTCAAACTCACCAGAGCCCCTGCAGTAGGGGGCCGAGGAGCCAAGTGGAGGTGTACCCGCAGCTCAAAAATACAGCCTTCGGTTAAGCTTGGCTTAGGTCATTCACCTTCAGACGCTTGAGTAATAAATGCTTACTGGAGGGTCTTCTACGCGTTTGGGTTTTGTGTGTTTGTTACGGGGCAGTAGCTGACTGCGACATGCAGTCTTTGCTGCTTCCCGGTCATGATACAAATCCTGACACTTTCAAAACTATCTTTTCTAATATATCCTACAATTTACTTATACATTATATAACCCACTTATTCCCCTCTGTGTTTTCTGCGTTGTTCCCTTCCCCTCGCCCTCTCCCCCATGCCGAGTCTCTTAAGGACACGGACTTTTGCATACTTTGTGTACTGTGATCCTAGGAACTTAGATCCTATATCCTAGAAGCTTAGTGCGCTCCATAAACACATATTACACTTATGAATCTGTTCTGCCCCTGTCCAGCAGGGCCCAACGCCCTGTGTTTGTAATCCACATCCAGGAATCTTTCTTATTTCTGTTCTTCCAGCCACTTTTCCCCATCCCTAGCGAGTGTTATTTGTTTTCTGAATCCCCTTCTCAAAGCGGAAAAGCTTACACATCAATTGGGGGGCCCCATATATTCTTATTCTCTGGATTTGGGGACAAGCCCCTAAGCTCCAATGACCATTTAAAGTTCGGGATGTCTGCAGATGGCCCTGTCGTTTTTGATTTTCTTCTCTTTGACACTTTCTGCTCTGGAAAGGCTGTCTACTCCTTTTGGTATCCTTTGCTGTGAACGTAGGAGAAACGGCAAGAAAAAGAAGAAAGAGGGAAAGAATTTGTATCAGGGACATTTTTGTCTTCTTGGATCAGGATTTCTACTTCCATGAATCTCCTGGAGAAGGTGTGGGTGAAAAAAGTCAGTGCAGAGGGTTAAATGCCAATCCGGTCGGGAGGGGGAAGCCTTTGCGTATTCCCAGGAAACCAGAAACATGCGAGCAACTTAAATGTTTCTTAACCATAACTTTATCTGGTTCTTTTGAGATGATATCCTTTCTCTGGCTTAGAAAGGGATACTTAGTGTCAATGGTACATTTTGTGAGGAAGGAGGCAGTGAGTGGTTGCTTACGACATTAACGCGCTGCAACTTTTTCTCCTCTGAGAAATCTCAACCTCTGGGCACTGGAGCTCCGGCCGCAACTTTGCTTTACAATTTGGACTCGACAGCTGTCTAGAGAAACCCAGAGTCATACCAGAGACCTAAAAGAGAGGCTGGGGAGAGGAAGAGGTAATTATTCCCTTGTTTTAACAGTCAGTGCTCTGACCTAGCAAAGACATTCATGCACTCCATGTGATTTGAACAGACTTTCACCAGGAAGTCAAGAATTGGAAATCACTCTTTGTTCATCCTAAAGTTTCAGATTCAGTTATTTAGGCACAAAAATGTGGGTTTTTTTCCTTGTGTGTGTGTGTGTGTGTGTGTGTGTACTTTGCACCACTATCTCCTTCTGTCTTCCTGTTTTCCCGCACACTCTGGAAACAGCTGGGTTCTTTTCTTGATCTTAATTTTTCCGTTCTGTAATTCAGGTTTGCGTATGACCTGTTCTCATCCTTTTGATGGCAACGCAAGGGGAGGCAAAAAGGCAGTTAAGAGGGGAAAAGGAGGGTAAGAGTGAAAACCAGTAACACAGGCTGCAGCGGCAGCCGGAACCTCCAAGGACGCACAGACTCAGCCCCGAAGAGAAAGAGACCAGAGAAGAGATTCGGGGACAAACGACAGGTTCCCACGGTGCCGGCCCCTGGGCCCGGCGTCAGTCTGAGGCTCAGCGCTTTCGCTTTACAGATCCGACTCCCCTGGAAACACTGGTCCTTCCAAGGCTTTTGAGAATGGCCTGTTGAGGGTAGGAAACGGGTTTGCAAAACAGGTGACAGGTGGTCCCTCCCACCGCGTGAGATATGGCCACTTTGGGGGGGGGGGGCAGTAAATGCATTAAAAAAAAAAAAAAAAAAAAAAAGCCAGCGCTAACCACGAAGGGATTCGAACCCTCAATCTTCTGATCCGAAGTCAGACGCCTTATCCGTTAGGCCACGTGGTCCCCAAGTACACGTGTGTGTCGCAACACTTGGAAAGTATAATGAGCTTTCCGACCGGTCCTGAGTCCCAAAAGAGCGCGCCCGCCGCCCGCGCTTTCTACACTAGATTACCCGGGTTATTTGAGGCCCCGGAGTCGGGACTCACCGCGGGTAGGATCTGACAATCATGATGGGTCCAGCGTGGGGAGAAAAGTCACTCCCATTGCCACTCCCGAGCTGAGAACCTGTTCGTGGGACCGAAGAGATGCCAAAGCAGCGCATCTCGTCTGCATCCAGGGATAGAAGCGAACTCAGAGCGCCTTCCCTGTTAATACTCCGCCACAGTCACTCGTCTCAGACCCTCGGTGCCGGGCCCCCGCCGGCCCGGCGATCGTGTCACCGCCCCCACAAGGCAGTCAGCACCCGCACCGGCGTCCTTGTCGCTGTCTTGCAGGCCCCGGGGCCTAACAAGTCTCCCCTGCCCACACTCTGGTACTCTGCGATCGTTGTCACCTGCCACCAGAGCGCTTGTCACAGCGTGTCTCTATCTGGAGAAGAAGAGCGTGCTTTTTGTTGGCGTCGCTTAGGCCCTTGGAGTGGTCCAGGCTCATTGATATTATTTGAGGTTCCCGTACATGAAGAGAGAAACAGTCGCCATGTCACAGACATGGTTAACGAGTTTTACATTTGGTAGATGACTCAACACCGGAACGTGTTGCAATAAAACCATTCTATGGCCGAGGTGTTTATAGAATTGATGATGCTCTGTAGAGTGCTCGGCCCAATAAAGTGGTAGAGATTTACACTTATATTTTGATATTTTGGATGGCTTCTTTTGAGTTCATCAGTGAATCTGTGTGACCTTGTTTAAGGATACTGTCGACAATCTACACACGCTGCATTTCCTTAATTTTCTTAAGTCCCAGACCTTGGGAGCACTGGCCCTCTTGGCTCATTTGTGATAGATCTTGGCTTGTGTTGACTAGTAAATCAGCAGCTTCCGGAGCACAGACATGGGATCCTTTACGTGGTCCTTCTTTCCCTGTCCATGGAATAACACCAGGCAAATAGTAGGAGCTCAATAAACATGTGCTCCATCTCTCACATACATATTTTTTGGGAATTTTGCCATCGCCTCTAATGTGGGGATTATGGAGCTCAAAGATTCCTTCATCCCCCAAAAATCTGACTACGGATTTGTCCCGGGGGGAGACCTGACCTGGTGGAGACATGATCTACGGGAAGATTCCCCAGCGAGGATATCCAGCCCAAAGAATTGTTTTGTTCATTTATTTATTTTGAGAGAGAGCGTGAGCGAGCAGGGGAAGGGTGGAGAGAACCCCAAGCGGGCTCCATGTTGCCAGTGCAGAGTGAGACGTGGGGCTGGAACTCAGCCGCTGAGCTGAAAAACCAGGGGGCGGTTGCCAAAGAATTTTTGCGGATGACTGGTGTCTCAGTTTCCATGACATTTCCCCTCAGGCATCAACACAGTTTCTGGTGAGACCCGAGGGACATATATCCCAGATACCTGTGGTGGGAGATGAAGGCGAAAACTTTGGACATTTGCTGGTTGTTGACCAGAAACGTGCTGCTGATACGGGCCTGGTTATGCGGCGGAGGCCAGTGAAGGCTGAGTTGGGGTTCGGTCCGTCTGTCACGTTTGCCTGCCTGTTTGCAGGGGTGTGCAGATGTTTTGGCCTCCTGGTCTAGCGTGCTTTACGGGTCATTTTCTCCTCCCTTGGCAACGATCACGTTCGCCAAGTTCCAAGATGTTAGTACGCTTATTCTTGTCTGTGAATGGAGAGGCTGAAGAAATGATTTTTTAAAACCGCATACGTTATGAAAGACATTGTTGCATAGTTTGCAATGAAACCAAAAACCAACACCCCCCCTCCCCTGCAAAAAACAAAACAAAACAAAACAAAAACAGTCAAAGATCAGGCCACCAACTTGAAAATTCCAGAGATTTTCTTTTTTTTTAAACATTTTTTTTTATGTTTATTTATTTCAGAGACAGAGAGAGACAGAGCATGAGAGGGGGAGGGGCAGAGAGAGAGGGAGACACAGAATCTGAAGCGGGCTCCAGGCTCCGAGCTGTCAGCGGGGCTCGAACTCATGAACTGTGAGATCATGACCTGAACCGAAGTCGGTCGCTCAACAGACTGAGCCACCCAGGCGCCCCTCCAGAGATTTTTTTCTACTGAGAAAATGTGATCCTATTACTCCTTTGATCAAAACTGGTGGTGGTTTCTTACTGCCCATAGACAAATTCGAAACCTGTTTGCACTGCACCTTGCCTTCCTTATGCCTGGCCCTTTCCCTATCGCTTTTGCCACAACTCAGAATTCCAGTGTAGGCCCGAACATTTCCAGGGCTCCTTTGACATCTTTGAGCCCAAACGGCCTGTGCATTTGCCTCTTCTCACAAGATAAGACCTCGGGCCCGTTCCTCTGTCCAGGTACATCCCGTCAGCCCCTCAGCCTCATGGGTTTCCCTCCCTGTGAGTCCTGGAAGCTGTTAAAATAAGCCAATCCATCTTTTGGAGGGAACCAGGGGTTGCTCTGCCCCCTGGTTACTACGAGGCTTACCTCCCGCAGCCCTTGCTGGCTCACTCGATTGGAGATTGCAGCCGAGCGACCTTGCGCGGCATGCGGTGCCCTCCCCTTCCAGGCTGTGAGTGCGTGTGACCGGAAATGGCTACCAATCTCATCTGTCCAGCGTCGAGCATGGCCTGTCCGGCCGTCTGGTGTACTGTGGGGGGCAGACCGCCTCCAGCTACAGGGTGAATGGGAGGTGGTCTGAATACAGCCACTTTGCTGAATACAGCAATCTCTCTCCCCTCCATGTTCGATCGCACTGAATGCTTTATAGTTCTTTAGAAACCCTCAACCGTTATGCCTCCTTGGGCTTGTTTCCACCCCACCCCCCTCCATCTGGAAGCCTCTTCCTGGCTGCCTGCTAAGCTCTTATTCAAGTTGGGACTCAAAATCTGCCACCTTTCCCGACTTGGGCCATTGCCAGGGCAAGGGTGATGCCACGAATCTATTTCACTCAGTTTCCACAGATCTCTGTAGTCGCGGTGACGTCCCTCTGTCAAACTCTGGAATGTTCACACGGTTACTGGGAAATGATGTTATTCTATGCACCTGAGGCGGTGGGGCACTATGAAGCAAGTTGTCAGCTTATTTGAAGTAAACTTGGAAATTGCTGACACGTAGCTGGTGTGGGGTGGGTATGGCAGGTAGGTGACCGGGTCCCTTTCAGAACTTGGGCTCCAGGACTCAAGTGGACTTTGTTTGGCAACCACAGCTTTCCCTGGTGCCTGCAGCTCACAGCCGGAGAGAAGAGTGTGCGCATCATCTCTGAAGACGGAGGCCGAGAAAGACTTCCCTTGTCTTTGCTCGTGCGTATCTTTGTCCCTCTGTGTCTGCACTCTTCCCTTTGCTGTCATAAATCTTAGCTTTGAGTATATGTTGAGTCATGTGAGTCCTTCTGGAAAATCACTCAACTAGTGGGTGATCGTGGGGCTATCAGAAACCATCATTTTCCCTTCTTCCCGCTGCACTTTGTGCATAACCTTTTAAAAGAAATACCTTATTGTACTATACATACTTGTATACTTGTTTAAAAGCATGTCTAGACTGTAGGTTACTTGAACACTTCATGCTTAGCACAGTATCACGTTGAAACAGGGTGCTGTCGGAAAAAAAAAAAAAAAAAAACAACCCACCAGACACTGAATAGAAGCGAGGCAAGATTTTATTCACGGCCGGGCCAAACCTGATCTCCTGATCTTAAGGAGGAAAGTGTAGAGAATGGCTCCGAACAAAAGTAGCAGTGAGCGTCTATGGATTTTAGCAAGTCAGAATAGGTCATTATTTAGTTACCCAATTGCAATTTATAGCATTTCATGGTAGCCAATTCTGTTGTGACACACAGACCTTAGTTTTGGTGGGAACCTATCAATTTAAAGTTCTTTGTCCTAAGAGGGTTTAAAATGACCAATCGTAGTTAGACACCTAAGATACCGTGGGGCAGTGAGTTGGTGACTTTTTACATGTTGGTCTTGCCTAGGCCAGATCTTGGTAAAAGGGGTGGGGGAGCGTTTTGCAACCTAAGTTATCTATTTCCCAAGCAGGCAAAGTTACAGAAGCGAGATAGGGCGGTCAGTTTCCGTATTAGGGAACTACATAAGCTTTTATCTCAACTATTCATGAAAGGTGAGTTTAAGCCAAACTGATATACAATAAGCTTTCGGATATCTTATAAGTTGACCTATTACATTCCCCACTCCGGTTTGTTAGTTATTCAAATCTTTGAATAACCTTATTTTGGCATTTGGGCTAATGGGACGTATTGGCTACGTGACACCATAAGCTTTATAGATCCTATTTTTCAATTTATGAACTGAAGTAGTAGTCTTATCAAACAGGATCCTATAGTTATAGCTAGAGGAAGATAAGGGGTCCCGCAAGGGCACTCAGGAGAGTCGTTAGCCAAGGGGACCAGGAAAATAGAGACTCATACCAATTTTGATTAATTCGTCTTTGTCTTTCTCTTTCCTCTAGTCGTGGTCCGATCTGACTCAGGCTCTGCTTGATGATTCCTGAATTATTGACATAAAAACAGCACTGTTCCCCAAGGGCCATACAAAGCCCTCCTTGTTGTAAAAATAACAGGCCTAGGCCCCTCCAATTCTGACGTACCACCCACCTCAGCTAAAGAGTTTACAGATTCAGACAGTTTATCAATATTCTTTTCTAATTCTGATATATCCTGATCAATTTGTTTGCTTAGTAATTTGAAGTTCTGATCCCCTGTGACGAAAGTGGCAGTACTTACGCCAATGGATCCTGCGACCCCCCCCAGTCCTACAAAGAGGGGCACTAGGACAGGAGAAATGGGTTCCCTCGTAAATCGAGACCGGGGAATGAAACCTAGGTGTTGGTTTGAGATTTCCGCCCATTGTTCATCTCCTAATTTTGGAAGCAAGGGAGGTGGTCTTCCAAATAGGATTTCAAAGGGGGGGATGCCTCTTACGTAAGGTATACAGCGTACTCTGAGGAGGGCAAGAGGAAGGACGCCTACCCGGTTTTCGCCAGTTTCTGGAATTAATTCAGTCAAGGTTTCTTTTAGACTTCTATGCATTCTTTCTACTTGCCCTGAACTTTGGGGGTGGTAGGCACAATGTAATTTCCAATTTATTTGTAAGCTTTTGGCCAACATTTTAGATATCTGGGCTATGAAAGCTGGGCCATTATCTGACCCCAGACCAGTAGGGATGCCAAATCGGGGAACCAATTCACTGAGTAATTTCTTAGCCACTATCTGAGCTGACTCTGTTCTCGTGGGGAAAGCCTCTACCCATCCAGAGAAGGTGTCCACTAGAACGAGGAGATAATGATAATGAGGGCCCATGTCTCGTCTCAGTGAAGTCAAATTCCCATAATTTCTCCAGGCATCTGTCCGCGTAGTGGCCGTCCCGAAAAGTTAAACTTGGGAGATGGGTGAGTCTGAGCACAGGCTTTGCATCGGTCGACTAGGCTTTTTACGATTTTATTAAGGTTTGGAATAACGTAGTCTCTTTGGGCTAGATCAGACAACTTGGTTGCCCCTAGATGTGTGGGGCTGTGGGCTTGCGGGAGCGAGGTCCATCCTATAGCTTCTGGTATGAAGATGCGTCCATCCTCGAGGTGATACCAATGCTGGTCATCTCTTTTTGCCCTCGAGGTTTTTATCAGGCGTAGCTCTTCTTTGCTATAAAATGGTTCCGTGGGGAGAAAGCGTGGAGGCAGCAGAGGCAAAATTTTAATCGGGAGAACATGTCTTTCTGCTGTGGCTGATGCAACGGCGTTTCCTTTTGCTTGGGGCGAGTCTGCCTTTTGGTGGCTCTTGCGATGTATAATGGCCACCTTTTTAGGAAGCCATAAGGCTTCCAGTAGGGCCAGGATTTCTGTATTTTTAATTTCCTTCCCTCCTGAAGTGAACGGTCCTCTTTCCTTATATAGAGCTCCAGGAACATGGGTGGTGGCAAAGGCATACCTCCTATCAGTGAAAACCTTCACCGTTTTTCCCTCTGCCCATCTGAGGGCCTGGGCTCGAGCCATCAGCTCTGCTCTTTGGGCAGAAGTGTTGTGCTCAAGGGCTTGGGCCCCGATAACCCGGTCCTGAGTCACTACAGCTGCACCTGCGTGTCTGACTCCATCTTTGACAAAAAGGCTGCCATCAGAGAACAGCTCGAAGTCCACCTTTGGCAGAGGTTGCTCTCTTAAGTCCCCCCTCAGTCCTGTCAGAGCACTCCCGGTTTCCAAGCAATCGTGGCGTGGGGCCTCCGAGTCGCCATCCGGCAGCAACGTGGCTGGATTTAAAGCCTCTGTCTTCAGGAAAGTGATGCGTGGCGGGTCTAGTGGCGATACCTGATCCTGGAGGATTCGTGCGTTGATCCATCGGTCTGGTGGGGAGCGCAGCAGGGATGCTACTGCGTGAGGTCCTGTGATCTGAAGGTCTTGCCCAAGCGTTAGTTTGGAAGCTTCTTCAACCAGCATGGCAGTGGCGGTAAACCGCTCTGAGGCAACCGGGCCACCCGGTGGCAACAGAGTCCAGCCGCTTGGACAAGTAGGCGACAGGTCGTTTCCAGGGGCCCAGAGCTTGAGTAAGGATCCCAGATCTCATGCACAAATAGTTGGAAGGGTTTGGTAATAGCAGGTGAAGCTAGGGCAGGGGCTTGGGTGAGGGCGCTCTTGATTTGCTCAAAAGCCCTATCTTCTTGTTCTCTCCGGACCATCTCAGTTCCTTCACCCCCCGGCGGAGTACAGGGGTTTTGCCATCTCAGCAAAACCAGGTAACCGGAGGCGGCAATACCCAGCGGCCCCTAGGAACTCCCTGATCTGCCTTTTAGTTGTGGGTTTGGCAATGTTGAGGATAGCTTGGATTCTTTCCCGCCCCAGTGATCGCTTGCCTTCATGCAGTTGGTAGCCCAAGTATATGACAGAGTCCAAGCGAATTTGCGCCTTCTTTGCGGAAACTTTATATCCCAGGACATCTAATTCCCTTAGCAGGTCCTCCGTAGCCTTTGTGCAGCTAAGGAGTCAGTGGCTAGGAGCAAGTTGTCTACATATTGTAACAGCCTAACATCTGGGTGGCTCTCCCGGTAGGGGACCAAATCCCTTCGAAGCGCCTCATCAAATAGAGTAGGGGAGTTTCTAAACCCTTGGGGCAGTTGAGTCCAGGTTAACTGTCCATTGTAGGTTCCATCTGGGTCTGTCCATTCAAAGGCAAAAATAGACTGACTGACCTTCGCAATCGGCAAAGCAAAAGAATGCATCCTTTAAGTCCAGGACGGAGTAAAGGAGGTAATTTGGTGAGAGTTCACTCAGGAGAGTATAGGGGTTGGGGACCGAAGGATGAATTGTCTCCACCCTTTTGTTAACTTCTCTGAGGTCTTGTGCCGGCCTATACTCTGAAGTCCCAGGTTTTGGGACAGGAAGCAAGGGAGTATTCCAGGCGGAACGGCATGGCATTAGGATCCCAGCTTCTCGCAAGCGGTTGATGTGTTTGGCAATTCCCTCCCTCGCTTGCTGGCTGATGGGATGGATATTGCCTCACCCAGATTGGGGTGGCTGGGGCAGCTAGCTGGATCACTGGCAGCGCTCGTTGAATGGCTAGTCCGGGGGGGGGGGGGGTTAGTTTCAGCCCAAGCTGTAGGAATTGTCTCTTTCCACTTTTCTATTAATGGAGAGGCTTTCCGCTCCAGTTTTTCCAGGAGTAGATATTCCTCTGATATAGGGCAAGTAACTAGAATGGCAGGTGGCTATAGGTTCAAGTCTATAGAATTTCCGGTAAAGGAGATTTGGGCCTTAAGCTTGTGCAACAGATCTCTCCCCAGAAGGGAATATGGGCAATCCGGTATGAGCACAAAGGAATGAGTAATAGTCCCTTGAGCTAGGTCAGTGATTCGGGCACGAGTCCGCGGGTAGCCTTGCGTTCGTCCTGTGGCTCCCTGAATGTATACCTTTTCTCTAATCACAGGTCCTAAGGGTTCTTTAAGAACAGAATACATAGCCCCAGTGTCAACCAGGAATCTGGTTTCTTTCCCTTCTACATTGAGGGTAACCACAGACTCCTGGGGATTCAGGGAAAGAGGGGAGCTGTGGTGGCGTCATTGTTCCTGGGCGACCAGGATGGGAGGCTTTTTGTTGGGGCATTTATCTTTCCAATGTCCTTCTTCCTTACAATAAGCACATTGATTTTTTCCCAGCTTTGCTCGGGGTCCTTTCTGGTGGGGTTGAGGCCTTCCCTGTCCTTTGCTGTTGCCTGGGGGGTTTTCCCCAGGCTGCTACTAGGGCTTTCCCTATTTCCTTCCCTTGCTTAATGGCAGGGCTGTCCCTGCTGTGAAAAACTCGCTGGGCTATTTCCACCAACTTTGAAATTACCTTTCCTTCGGATCCTTCTAATTTTTGGAGCTTTTTACGGATGTCTGGGGCCGACTGAGAAACGAAAGCCATATTAATGCTTTTACGGTTCTCTGTTGCCTCGGGGTCAATAGGGAATATAAGCGGTAAGCCCGGTAAAGCCTTTCTAGGAAGGCTGCAGGCGACTCATTCGGTCCTTGGACTGTGTCCTGAATCTTTGTCAGATCGGTGGGCTTTCGTGCTGCTGCGTGAAGCCCCTGTAACAGAATCTGGCCATACTGGAGTAGACGCTCCCTACCGTTATCCATGTTAGGGTCCCACTGGGGCGGCGTGGAAGGGAAAACGTGCTCAATTCTGTGAAGGTCTGTGGTAGGCATTCCATCCGGGCCGAGGACTGCTCTCGTGGCTTCCCGGGGCACTCGGGCCCTTTCCTTGAAGTCAGTAAGACCTGCAAGAGTTGGTGACAATCTTCCCAAGTAGGTAAATGAGTGGGGAAAATAGAGTGCAATAAGTCAATTAGGCCCTGGGGGTTTTCAGAGAAAGGCAGGTTCTGAGTTTTCCAGTTGTAGAGGTCCGAGGTGGAGAAAGGAGTGTAGACAACCATCGGGCGTGTTGGCCGCCTGTCTGGACCGGGAGCCGGAGCCGTTTGCCTAAGAGGAAGGATGGGAACTGGGGCATCAGAGGACTGGTGTTCTCCTCTCTAGAGGGCTCCTGATCTGGTATGTGGGGGACTAGTCAAAGGATCTACTGCGGCTTTTGGTTCCTGGGGAGCTAGTGGGGTCTGGGGATAAGGAGGTGGTCTCTGAGAATCGGATAACAAGTCCCTCCCTTCGGGTATCTCCTGAAGCACTGGGTAAAGCCTCTTTGAAGGCTGAGTGACGGGAAGCAAGGGTTCGGGAGTTTGGAGGAGAACAGGAAGGGGAGTGGGAAAGGGAGATGCCAGATGACAGCTTTTGGCCCTGTTTCTGGTACTTTCTCGGCCAGAAAGGTGGGTCGTTTAGGAGGTCGACCCGTCACAGCATATGGCTCCTGGTCGAGATGAACATCATGACAAATCCTGCGGACGGCATAAACAAGGTTAAGATTCTAGGAGCCCTCTGGGGGCCAGTCAACCCCAGAGAGCATCGGCCAGTCCAGTGGGCAACATGTCCGCAGCCAGGACGGCTTTAGGTTAAAGCCATAGTTCTTTCCTTTTTTTTTGAAACCAGAGAAGTTATTTAGCATGCATTTAAGGGGAGAGCAAGGCTCGGACGAAGACTGACCCATGACGGAGGTTAAACACTGGGTCACACCAGAGATAAAGATAGGCTAACAGGAAACGTTTAACAGGGCACACAGAGCACTGAACATAGAACGAATGGTTGGGGTGATCAAGCCCAACCCAGACGGTCCGGAGACCCAGATGGGGCTGGGACGTCTCCACCAGACACCAGCTAGGGGGAAGTTAAGCTGCGTCCAGCCTTCCCTCTGAGAATCAGATCTGGCCAGTAACAGAAAACAGAAAACAGAAAATAGGCGCCGCCTCGCGTACCTTGCTTAAGCCAGGTCTGAGAACAGAAGGCCGGGGCCGAGGAACGTGTCTCGGGAGCTGTCCCCTAGCTGTTCCGCTTCAGCCTCCGAATTTCGGGTTGTCGTAGAATCTCGGTGGAACCTCCAAATGAAACAGGGTGCTGTCGGGGGAAAAAAAAAAAAAAACAACAAAAAAAAAACCACCAGACGCCGAATAGAAGCGAGGCAAGATTTTATTCACGGCCGGGCCAAACCTGATCTCCTGATCTTAAGGAGGAAAGTGTAGAGAATGGCCCTGAACAAAGGTAGCAGTGAGCGTCTATGGATTTTAGCAAGTCAGAATAGGTCATTATTTAGTTACCCAATTGCAATTTACAGCATTTCATGGTAGCCAATTCTATTGTGACACACAGACTTTAGTTTTGGTGGGAACCTATCAATTTGAAGTTCTTTGTCCTAAGAGGGTTTAAAATGACCAACTGTAGTTAGACACCTAAGATACCGTGGGGCGGTGAGTTGGTGACTTTTTACATGTTGGTCTTGCCTAGGCCAGATCTTGGTAAAAGGGGTGGGGGAGCGTTTTGCAGCCTAAGGTATCTATTTAGCAAGCAGGCGAAGTTACAGAAGCGAGATAGGGTGGTTAATTTCTGTATCAGGGAACTACATAAGCTTTTATCTCAATTATTCATGAAAGGTGAGTTTAAGCTGAACTTATACACAATAAGCTTTCTGATATCTTATAAGTTGACCTCTTACAACGTGAGTATATGAACAGGGATCTTTTCTGAGAGAAATATAAAACATACACTTTAAGCATGAGCATAGAGAGCACCTCTGTTGGAGACTGGTAAAGGGAGGCAGGCGGTAGAAACACATTTACCAGCATCAACCACATAAGTGGTTTTCTCAGGTCAGAGTTCAATCGTGGCCACCAAAACTTTGCACTCTGTCTCAAACTGTTACTTATTTATTCCAAAGTTTCCGACTCTGGTAGTTGCAAAGATTTGGCGCTAGGCTTTAGCCACGTGGCCACAGCTCACTAACAAGTAGAGCTTTTCTGAATTACATATAGAAGGAAAGAAAACGCCTTCTCTCGGCTTCCATCCCTGTCCTCACCCTTACACTCAGCTTATTTTAGCGTTTTCCCAGGTTCATAGGGCAATGGGACTGTCACGATCCCTTTGGCAACCACTAGAAATATAGCTTGTGGTGGGGGAACATCTTAATTAATGATAACTGAGTATCCATGACCGACGGTCTTTTTCTCTCTGGAGAATGTAAACAGTTTCACGTTTATTTTCAGAAAAGTAATTTTCACTCCAGAATGAAGCAAAACAGGCTCTATTTTCTTCCCCTACTGTGAAACGAGGCTACAGAAACTAAAAAGTTGCAGGAAAAAGCAGATAGCAGAGGATGGTTTCGATCCATCGACCTCTGGGTTATGGGCCCAGCACGCTTCCGCTGCGCCACTCTGCTCTCCGGCGAAATGCGGCTCCTAATAATGCTCTTAACTGTGTTCAGAGGGGATTACTGACACTGGAAAAACCCACGTTGAGGTCGCCGGTTCAACACCTCGGTTACCACAAACTGCCAATTCTCTTCGGAACAATATCGCTACCAGAATCAGAGAGAACAAAGCCAGAGGCAGAGACGGAAGCGTTACCACCCCGTTGAAATTCCGGAGGCAGAGGGGAGAGGCGGCCAGATACTCAGCGAGGGTTACAAACTTTACTAAACAGGGAAGGAAAGGGAAGACCGGGAAAGGCACGCGGGCGAGAATTCCGCCTCGGAGTCACTAACCAGGCCCGCGGTCGCCGTTGGGAGGACACCCTCTCGGGCTCGGTGTGGGGGTGACGCCCGGCCGCGGGAGGCCCGGACGGAGGCTCGGGCGGGGAGGGCCGGTCCGCGGGGTCGCCGCAGGCCAACGCAGGAGCCCGGCGATCGGCCAAGGCCCCTCACGCAGCAAAACGTAGAGCAAAACGCTCACTTTTTTAGTCTGACGCACGGAAAAAGTCCCGAGGTCCCACACAGGCCCCCGGACCCTCCAGCCGCCTCCGCGGAGGGCACGCTCCGAGGGTCCGGGCCCCGCCTCCAGTGACGTCACTGGAGTGAGCCGCGGAGGGCGGGGCCGGGGCCGGGCAACGGCCCTTCCCGCGTGCGCGCTTCCAGTCCTCAATTAGGTCCGCATCCCGCACATATAAGGAGGTTGCCTCCACGCCTTTCATGCTTTCTCCGGAAGGTGGGTAAGCGGCGCTGACATGTCTGGCCGAGGCAAAGGCGGGAAGGGTCTGGGCAAAGGGGGCGCTAAGCGCCATCGCAAGGTGCTGCGCGACAACATCCAGGGCATCACCAAGCCCGCCATCCGGCGGCTGGCCCGGCGCGGCGGCGTCAAGCGCATCTCCGGCCTCATCTACGAGGAGACCCGCGGGGTGCTCAAGGTGTTCCTGGAGAACGTGATCCGGGACGCCGTCACCTACACGGAGCACGCCAAGCGCAAGACGGTCACGGCCATGGACGTGGTGTACGCGCTCAAGCGCCAGGGCCGCACCCTCTACGGCTTCGGCGGCTGAGCGCCTCAGACCTGCTACCTCCACAAGCACAAAAAGGCCCTTTTCAGGGCCGCCCACGTTTTTCACGAAAGATCTGTAGCTTTTGGTTAGTTTCTAGGACTTTTGTGTTATATTGTTGGCCCAGCTTCCGAATGTGTATGAGAATTGTTAGTTGTCCGCTCTGTCGTGCCCCTTTATCTTAATCCGAGGGCTTTTAACGTTGGGGCTTAGTTGTTAAGCCGTGCTGTGGCTCTGCCGCAGTCGGTTTGTCTAAGCCTTGGGCTGCCCATCGTTTTGGGTGACAGACAAAGCCACATGGTATCGTCAGCATTTCCAAGGCGCTTCCTTCGTTCTCGAGCACTTCCGAGTTCGAAGTCAGGTGGGTTTGGTTCTGGAATACTAGCAAGGGGATGCCCACGCGGGAGGGAGCGGGTGCGCCTTCCCTGCAGGGCTCCCGCGTCCAAGATGGCGGGGTCGGCGGCGGGAGGACTGCTGCGGAACAAAGACGCGTTCCCGCGGCCCGCCTGGCCCCGCCTCCGGCCCCGCCTCCGCCCCGCCCCTGGGCTGGGCTGCGTTCTGCCAGGCTCGCTCCGCGGTTCCGAAGGCCCCGGGGTCGTGCGCTGGGCGGCTGGGGGGTCAGATCTGGCAGGTGTTGCGTGGCCTAGCGGGCGACGTTTTATGACGTATTATGAAAACCTCACGGAGATAAGGATGTTACTTAATGGTCAATATGTAAATGTCACCTAATTTTAAGGAGATGTGGTGGCATTTTAAAAACGTGTACATATAGGCATCAGGATATTTCACCCCAAATTGCTAAGCGTGGGGAGGGAAGTGATGAGGAGCGTGGAGCGAGCTGAGGGCAAAATACAGGCTACCCCTCCCCCGCCCCCAGGTGGAATATATGTGACATTCCTAGGACACTCCTGGCTACCCTAGAACAAAGGAAGGGTGTAAGCGCTTGCCATAGTGATGTGGGAAGCTAAGGCAAGCGAAAAACTAAATTCCCTTATTGCCTACAGCCATTGGCAGGTCCTTGAAACCGGCAGTGACCTCCCTCTAGGAGCTCAGCTGGCTGGATGATGACACTTTGCTAGGGGCAAAAGAGCACCTTGGCTTATTATCCTGACCGCCCCCCACTCCCCACCCCTGAACCTGTAAGTCTACTTTAACCTATAAAAATTCCTTTGGAAACTTCCTTTATCTCAACGGCCCCAAGATATATGCTGACAATCATACTCTAAGCATGTGGCCCCCTGATGTATATTTGAAGGGTCTCATGACTGAGGTTTTACTACACAGTGATAAATGGTGTTTCCCTAGCAACAGCTAGTCCCTCAAGGTCCTGGAAACCTTGCTGACAAAATTCCTTAAAAACTTTATCCCTGACCACCTTCCATCCTGAGGGTATATAAGAAGTTACCCGTCAGGACAGCTCTTCCTGCCCAGGGTCCTGTTCCCTGCTTTAATAAAATCACCTTTTTTTTTTTTTTTTTTTTTGCACCAAAGGTGTCTTCAAGAATTCTTTTTTGGCTGTTGGCTCCGGACCACCCCTCCTTCACCCGAAAATGTCATCAGAAGTATTCCACTTCCTCCAGGGTCTTCCAGCTGGACTAAACTTTACAGGAGGACATACTAACAGGAGAAAAAAAAAAAAAAAAATCCAAAGGTTTTATTACCTGCGTCCAGAGGTCCGGTAAGGAATTTGAGGCCCAAACAAATGAATAATGCAGAGCAGTTTTTATACCTTCTAGACAGAGAAAATGCATTCGTGAGGAATGGACAGGATTAAAAACACACATTTGAGAGCTTTAATTAGTAAGGACTTTTAAGAGGAATTTGGCCTGACGTAGTACATTAGTGAAATTAACCAGGATTGTTTCTATAGCTTTCTTGGCTTTAAAGTTCCTATTTCTGGTGATAATGATGTGTTTTTACTTAGTTCAGTGAGGGGTTCCTTTTATATGGTAGTTTTATTTCCACATTTTGAGGGGACCGAGGAGAGTCTAAGTGTCCTTGCATGTGCTTCTTCCCACGTAGCTTCAATTCAAAATAATACACCATCGTCTATTTTGGACAACTTGCCCTTGGCCCTCTTGTTAGCTAGTGAATGTAGGGTATGAGAGAATTAGAACACTCTCGGATAATCCCAATGATTTTAGCCACTGCATCGAAGATGGTAATGCCAGTCGCTAAAATGGATAAGAATATAGAAGGAACAAGTTTTGGGGAGAATCACAGGTTCAGCTTTGGACATGCAGAATTTGGGATACCTATTACATTTCTAAGAGGGAGGTAGGAACTAGGTTAGCTAGATATATGAATCTGCAGTTCAGGGAAGAGATCTGGGCTGGAAACATTATTGGGAGTTGTCAGGGTATAACTGCCCTGATGCCACGAGAGTGAAAAAGCCATGCGAGAAGATGAGATCTCTTAGGAAAGAGGGTTGGTAATGAAGAGAAGCAGTTCAAGAACCGAGTCCTAGGTCAGATAAGTAAGGAGTGTTTGCTCTGTATTCATGATATGTGGATAGATCACTGATGGTTTTACACGTGTTTCTGTAATTCTGCCTTTCTCCTGTGACTCTCAGAACAAGCAGAAGAAAATAGTCTCATTTTACAGATGTGGACAGCTGCCCTCAGTCATAAGAGTGTGCAATGACAGTGGAGCTCTCACTCAAATAATCTGTTGAAGTTAGAACCACGGGAGATCACTTTGGGGATCCACCAATAGATAATAGGCACCCTTCTCAAAATGGACAACTTCCCCATATATTTTGCATGCAATTCCAGTGAGTTCTCAGGCCTCCCGAGGCCTGTTTGTGGAGGCCATCATTCAGAGCTCTGTGTCTGAAGCTGCTTTTCTCTTCCCTTCCCTTCACCAGCTCCTGGTCTGAGAAAGTGGACCCTGAGAACACCCGTTTCTGATCTGTTGAGCTGGTGTTCCCCTGTTGTTGTGGAGATGCCGTGTATACAATAATGTAGAAGAAGTTAAGTCATCAGCCCAGAGACTTCTCTTGAACTCCACACTCAGAGACCCAGCTACCCACTTGACTTCTCTATTTGGAAGTCCATGAATATCCATTTCCAAATCCGACACCACCACTGCAAGACCAGCCTCTCTCGTCAACATCTTGAATCTGGAAAACGGCGAGTCCAACCTTTCAGCTGGAGTTGTTTTCGACTCTCCAGTCCATAGTAGGTCCTGTCAGCTGTACCTGGAAAACACAGCAAGAAGGCTAGCATTTCCCTTTCCGGCTCTTTCCCATCACTGCTGCTCTGGCCAAGCGGCCGTCACTCCATCGTTATTCCTGCAGCCCCATCTGCTTCCTCTCTCCTATATTTCACACAGCAGCCAGGGATTATAATAAAGAGTAAATCAGATCAAGTCGCCTCTCTGCTGAAAACCCTCCAACGGCTCTCATTTCACTTAAAGTGAAAGTCAAAGTCCTTAGTCTCTTGGCCCTTGTTACTTCAAACTGTCTACTCTCCCTCTCCTTCTTAGCCCAGTGACACTGGCCCTGGAACTTTCTCAAATAGGCCAAGTACACAGATCTTTTAAAGACTCTTCTTTCTACATGGGCCTCTCAGCTACCAGATCCTTGGAGGCATCCCTCTCACCTCCTTCACTTTTTAAGTCAAATATCCTTTTAGGGAGGCTGTCTGTGATGGCATACCAACCCCTGATGCCCCCCAGTCTGTTTTCTCTGCTCTTGAGAAGCTTGCAGTCTATTTGGGAAGTCAACACCCCCCCACCCCCGCCCATGAAATGTGAAGCAGAAATGGACACCATAAAGGGTGTCCAAAGAGCATAAGTCAAGTCCGTATTGGGAGTCCTAAGCGGATGCTTGCCCAGGAGGCTCACTGCCAGGCTCAGGAGGCCTGTCAGGCCCGTGACGGGGATCTGGGCTTTACTCTGGACAACAGGGAGCTGTGCAAAGTTGTGTCTCCTTTTGTCTTTCCCTACAGTTTTTCTCACTGTGGAACAATTATCTTTTTCAAAATCAGTTGTTGCTCTTAGCATACTGGATTTCAATGGTGCATGTGTATCTCTTTCCCCATTAGAGTGAAACTGTACTGAAACTCTCAAGTGCCTGGATGAATAGATAGGAATGAAGTGAAGGTTAAACGGATTTACAGTTAATGAAATGAAAAAGGCTACACAAGCAACCTTGCAGAAAAGAAAAATATTTCTAGAAGGATCCATTGAAATACACATTTTGTGTGTATCAGCAGTGACTTTGGCAAAGTGCCCTGCTTTGTCCTTGTGGGCCTCTACAGACTTTTGGGATCTAAGGGGTGATTTTCTTTCTTATAAACAAAACCCAGTATAGGCAACTTTTAATAGCTTAGGAGGCTTCTGTTGTTTTGTGGAACGTGAGGTGATTCCACCAATATAATTGCACATTTTCCTTTATTAGCTTTATAATTTATAATTCTCAATATATACAAAGGAATATCTGAACTACGTGTACATGTTATAAAGGATAATATGATGATGACCACATTAGAACCCGATTGCTGGGGCACCTGGGTGGCTCAGTTGTAAGTGTCCGACTTCGGCTCAGGTCATCATCTCATGGTTTGTGAGTTCGAGCCCCGCATCGGGCTCTGTGCTGGCAGCTCGGAGCCTGGAGCCTGCTTCGGAGTCTGTGTCTCCCTCTCTCTCTGCCCCTTCCCTGTTCACGTTCCGCTCTGTCTCTCACTCTCTCTAAAAATAAATAAACATTAAAGAACCCAATTGCCAACCCGGTTATACAAATATTACCAATCCATTGCTTTGGCCTAATTTTTTCCTCCTTCAACCCCACCAGAGATAGCCACAGTCTTGAATTCTGTCATTTTCTTGCCTTTATTTCTTATCCTTTTAAAATCACACATGCACTGAAATCTAAATAATATGTGGCTTTGGTGCTTAGTCTTTGCTATCAAAAAATGGTATCTGTGGAAGAATGCCCTATCGTTCCAGACATTTGCAACTCCGTCTGGTGAGAGGATTTTATTTCCTGCCCTAATGGCATTAGGCTTGCTCATGTGATTTGCTATGGGCAGTGAATATGAGTGAAAATGACATGTGTCGTTTCAGTAAGCCATTGTGTGATCTGTCCCTATTCCTCCAGCATGGTTCTTAGGCTGAAGACAGGTGGAATTAGAGCAGTAACTCACCCACAGTCAATAAACATGAGCAAAACAAGAACCTTCATTGTAGTAAGTCACTGGGATCTGGGGATTGTTTATCACGGCACAATTAGCCTAAATGGATTGACACAGTATTAGATCACATCTGGTTTCTGGGAATTGCTTTATTCTGAGTTGCCACGTTGTCATGTGTGGCTAAAGCTCGTTTGCTTTCATAGCAATGTTAGAGCGTGTGATCATGCCTGATTATGTCACGATTCATCTGTCTATTGGTTGACAGTTGCTTTGTTGACTGCCTTAAAAAAATTACAGGATGCTTTGCTGGAATATGAAAGATCAAGTAGAATTTTCATTGTGTGGATTACTTCATAATATTCTGCTAATGATATTAATATGTGTGCGGATTACTTACAATAATAGAATATAAGTCTTCAAACATGTGGAAGTGAGAAGTAGGTATAATTTTAGGGGAAATAGTCAAGAAATCTGTTTTAACCCGGGCCCCTTCTCTGATTAGCTGAGCTGATTCAGAGACATTTTTTAAAATTCTGAAATGAAGGGACTTGAACAAATCAGTGGTTCCCAGATGCTCATCTAAGAATAGTGTTAGTCCCGGCCACTTTTCTCTGTATTCTGTGTCAAAATGAGAAATGTAAGGTCAGCATAGTAAGTTTTCCTTAATATTAAAAGTTAATTAAATTTATTTGGTAGAAAGGACCACATTTATTTGGTATAAAGATTTCTTATTTTGCGGTTATCCGTATTTCCTTCGAGGATCGTTCTTTTTTGAAATGAGATTGATTGTCTTTGAAGTTGTTGGCAACAGCACAGCCGTCTGTAGGGTGGCCCTGGCTTTCCCTTGTCTGGGAAGGACCACAGGCAGCAATGTCGTGATTCTCTTCTAACTTTAAGAGTGCCAGCTGGTTTTCTGAAGATGATTCTTCGTTCTGGCCGGACACCACAGCGAAGTTAGGCAAAGAGAACAGGAGGCATGGGAACAAAAAAGGGAAAAAAAGTTACTAACGGCTCTTGTGTGTTTCCAGCGTCCCTTCCTCGTACTCCAACGCACACCTTACTGTTAAATGAGGTGCCGCTGGCTCAGGCGAGGCAAGAGGAAGTCCCTGGAAAATTAGGCACGTGTTGCCTGAACTGGCAGGCAGAGGTGGGGAAGTCTCACAGCCACAGGCACTAGGTTGTCCTTAAAAGAGTTCAGGGTGGAGAGATGATTCTAAGGAGGGGTTCAGACTATTAGAAGGGGTTTAGATTGACAAAGAACCCTACCTGGTGTCCCATGCCTTTATACTTTTGTGGTCTTCTGCCTTGTTCAAGGCCTCAGGACTCAGATACTAACATGGGCACCTTTCCTACTCCTTCAATCAGAGGCTTTAGCCATAGCTGCCATCTTGGATGACTTTCCCCTCTGCAGGGACTGTCCTAGCGCTCTTACTGTGATCTTTTATTGATCATCAGCAATGCCATGCAGTAGGCACTAATTATTATTCCCATTTTAGAGGCAAGGAAATGCTCACAGAAGGTTTAAGAAGTTTGCTCAAACGTAGCCTTGAAACAGGCTGCCAGGACTGTATCTTTGGACACCCTTTATGGTGTCCATTTCTGCTTGTGTATTTCTTCTCATGAATATGTTATTTTCTAAATGTACTTAAAATTAGCTTTGGAGAGCTAGAACTCAATGCCTTAATTGCATGTGGGACCGAGAGAACCTTCACAAGCCCCCTTACAAAACGGAGCCGCTTATTTAATGCTCACAGAAATTTACCATGTAGGCATTTGTAGATAAAGACGTGTAGCTAGTAAGTGGAAAATGAGATTTTTGAGCTCAGTTTTACACCACCAATGCTCATGCTTTCCCCCTCTGCACCACAGCGCCAGAAAAGTTAAATTTGCTACCAGGTGATTCTTACCTTCCATATCCGTGATATATATTCCATATAGTATTTATTGATGTAAAGGGCTGCTTAATCTCAATTCTCAGGACATTCGCTTGTACAATGGAAGATTTCGTTTCACGAGTGATTGTAGGCTGAAATCAGGCGAAGGACAAGCACAGAAATGTAAATTCCTTTGAACTCTTCCTTGAACCCAAATCCTAGGGAATGAAGAAGTAACTGGGGACAAGGCTATCCAGGACACAGGGAGGCTTCGGAAGAACTCTGGGACTCCCCCCACCTCCTGTTTGTTACCCAGTTTTAGGTAGCGTCTCTTTCACCCTCGTATATTAAGCCGGGTAGAAAACCCCAGTGGATAGAGTTCCTGATCTTTTCCAAGAGGCAATGTTTAGCTACGTTAAAATGTTCGCTGAATTAGCGGAATCGGGAGGATGTGGATTTGAGGACTAGCAGATCCGCTAAAAGTCTAGAAAGTCAAGCTGCAGAGGGCACGTCGCGCCATTAGGTGCCGCTGTA
This sequence comes from Acinonyx jubatus, assembly GCF_027475565.1. Classification (NCBI taxonomy): domain Eukaryota; kingdom Metazoa; phylum Chordata; class Mammalia; order Carnivora; family Felidae; genus Acinonyx; species Acinonyx jubatus. Next base: position 146,008,865 of record NC_069385.1, on the reverse strand, counting down.
GCCACTCACAAGCCAACAAATTACAAAAAAGTGGTTTCATTTTTCTCAAGAATGGTTAACACTTGTTTTCATTTAGGGCCACTCAAAACTAGGACTCCAGGTTTTCCTGAAGGGAATTCCCCCAAAGGTAACGGAGGACAAAATGAAGCCAAAAGCGGTAAAAAAAAAAAAAAAAAAAAAAATCCTCTCGAGGTGGGGGCAACCCTAGGTCCACTATCTCCAGCAGTTGTCTGAAGAAGCCAAGCCAAATGCACCATAATCAAGTTACTTACACATTTGCTTCTTGATGGTCCGCACACGCCAGAAGTTTACCTTTGTTCCCAAATTCAGAGTTTACCAATACTCAGCAAATTAAACGTGACGAAAACAAGTTGCAGTTTCCAGAAGTTGGAAAGATTACAGCTCTTTAAATGAGAATGTGGGCGGCTCTTAAAAGAGCCTGAAATCGTTGGTGCTGTGACGGTGAACAAATTTACTTGGAGCTGGTGTACTTGGTGACGGCCTTGGTGCCCTCGGACACGGCGTGCTTGGCCAGCTCCCCGGGCAGCAGCAGGCGCACGGCCGTCTGGATCTCCCGGGACGTGATGGTCGAGCGCTTGTTGTAATGCGCCAGGCGCGACGCCTCGCCCGCGATGCGCTCGAAGATGTCGTTGACAAACGAGTTCATGATGCCCATGGCCTTGGACGAGATGCCGGTGTCGGGGTGCACCTGCTTCAGCACCTTGTACACGTACACCGAGTAGCTCTCCTTGCGGCTGCGCTTGCGCTTCTTGCCGTCCTTCTTCTGCGCCTTGGTCACCGCCTTCTTCGAGCCCTTCTTCGGGGCGGGAGCGGACTTCGCTGGCTCAGGCATTGCGTCCCAACAACACCCCTAGGCGAACGGGAGGAAAATACGCCTACGAGCAAGCGACCTCTTTTTTATTTGGTGTGTATGCAAATTAGGGATCGCAGAATTACGATTTCTGATTGGACCCTTCAGTATCTTAGCTTCTGATAGGCTGTTCTTTATCCTAAACTCTCATTGGCTCTTCCCCATAGTTCAACCATGAATAATTTGACCTTTCTACCGTAAACGTTCTATGTAAATTAGAAACAGTGTTGTTTTGGACGTGCTTCTTGATTGGCTAGAATTTGTGTTCGGGCAACGGCATAGGCTGCTTTACCAAACCTCTGCAGAGTATAATTGTCTAGCTTCTTGCGAGATAGGCTCAGTCTCTTCTTTTTCTGGCTCTGTAGTCACAGCATCATCATGTCTGGACGCGGAAAACAGGGTGGCAAGGCTCGTGCCAAGGCCAAGACGCGCTCGTCGCGGGCCGGGCTGCAGTTCCCGGTGGGCCGCGTGCACCGCCTGCTCCGCAAGGGCAACTACTCGGAGCGGGTCGGGGCGGGCGCGCCGGTGTACCTGGCGGCCGTGCTGGAGTACCTGACGGCCGAGATCCTGGAGCTGGCGGGCAACGCGGCCCGCGACAATAAGAAGACGCGCATCATCCCGCGCCACCTGCAGCTGGCCATCCGCAACGACGAGGAACTCAACAAGTTGCTGGGCCGCGTGACCATCGCGCAGGGCGGCGTCCTGCCCAACATCCAGGCCGTGCTGCTGCCCAAGAAGACCGAGAGCCACCACAAGGCCAAGGGCAAGTGAATCTATCTAAATTCTAGTGTGCACTAAATCTAAAAACTTTCATAACCCAAAGGCTCTTTTCAGAGCCGTCCACGTTTTCACATGAAAGAGTTTGTAACTCAAATCGAGGCAACATAATTGCGTAAAATTTAAATGGTTGCAGCCTTTGGTTACAGTTCATTCATTGCAATTTTGTTGACGTTACTTTGGGATCCTGGGAAACGGGACTTCTGAATAAGCTTAACAGTTTTAAGTACAGCATTGGGCTAGTGCTTATCTGGATAGGTTGGACTCCCATGTTTCCCAAGTTGTGCGCAAGTAAAACGCTTAAATAAACACAAGTAAGGAGGATAGTTTAATAAATGAACCCTGTGAAGAATGGCGGGTGGGCACGGTAACCTAGAGTCCCTTAAGACACTTAAACAGCAAAACTACAGGATCGAAAATCGGAGCAAGCTGTTTCAATTCTGAATTGAAAGAAGCAGTATGCTATTCGGCCACCTTAAGGAAGTCCAACAAACATTTCTTGTGCACTGGTGATCTCCTGTCGTCTCCGGGACGAGGCGTTTTACCTGTGGTTTCCCAGTGGACACAAGTGGCAGTCTAGGCCACTCAAGGTTCAGTTCAGTAAAAATAACCATCTGAAACAAAATATACATAAATCTGTGATGAAAGCGTGGTCCTGGGAACGTTAGGCCCCATTACGTAGGTCTCCTCAATCAGAATTGGCATTTTTCCCCGACCTCCAAGTGATTTAATTGGTTTTGAGATGAATTGAGCCAGAATATTAGTGTTAAATCCTAGGATGGCTGACTAGGACAAAGATTACAGGGGATTGAAATGATGAACTAGTCATCCAATCGGAGTCTGTTTTAATTCACCAATCAGGTCGTTCACTCTTTAGCCAATAGTTTCATTGCGCGGGACTTTTGAAAAACGCGAGACCAATCGGAATGTTTCTGAGTATATATAAAGGCAACGCCTTTGGCCTTGCTGGTCAGTTTGGCTTACCTCCTCGCTTTCCCTGAAATGGCTCGCACGAAGCAGACGGCGCGCAAGTCGACGGGCGGCAAGGCCCCGCGCAAGCAGCTGGCCACCAAGGCGGCCCGCAAGAGCGCGCCGGCCACCGGCGGCGTCAAGAAGCCGCACCGCTACCGGCCCGGCACGGTGGCCCTGCGCGAGATCCGCCGCTACCAGAAGTCCACCGAGCTGCTGATCCGCAAGCTGCCGTTCCAGCGGCTGGTGCGCGAGATCGCGCAGGACTTCAAGACCGACCTGCGCTTCCAGAGCTCGGCCGTGATGGCGCTGCAGGAGGCGTGCGAGGCCTACCTGGTGGGGCTCTTCGAGGACACCAACCTGTGCGCCATCCACGCCAAGCGCGTCACCATCATGCCCAAGGACATCCAGCTGGCGCGCCGCATCCGCGGGGAGCGGGCGTAAGGCTTTCCCACTCTTGATTTCGATCAACTCAAAGGCTCTTCTAAGAGCCACCCACTTTTTCTGTAAAGTTGCTGTAACTTTGTCCACTTGAAGCCGTCTGGGGGTTTTAATGTTCGAGACTTGATTGCCCTGTTGGCCTTCTGTCTTTAAGTTGGTCTGGTGAATGGCGTTTGGCTGTCTTCAGAAACTGCTCGTTGTATTCTGCACCTTGAGGTGTACCCTCAACTGCCTAGTGAGTGGATAGGTGGTTAAAAGTTCTAAGGTAGTACCTTCTGGCTCCGGGGAAGGGGCACGTGAGTTCGGGAAGTCAGGGCTGCTCTGGCCTGGCAGTGGGATGATCCACTATTTTATATGTGACTGGTTAATGGGGACATGTGGAAGTTGGGGATCTTTACTCCCAAAAAGTGAGCTTGGGTGCTGGTGCTTGTACGTTTGCTGTTTACACAAAGTTCCCACCGGTTTGGGTATTTGCAGTTGGAAAACTGGAGCTGTGGGCATGTTTAGTTTTTTCATGTTTGAAACCTCAATTTGACTAATTCCTATCCTTATCGTGTGAAGTGAGTTTTTTTGGCTTTTTTGTAAAAACAGAACAGTACAGCCTGATCTTTGACTGTAAAAGAATTAGACTCAGGATTTCTAATGAGCTTACTGGTCACAGAGCCTGTAACAGTCCTGGTGGTTTCTACAGTCTGACTCATAAAGGGTGTGCCCACCAGCAAGGGCATCATTTGTAGGGATGAAGATTCTCATCACCACGTGCCCCCCACCCCCCATCCCCCCAGGCCTGGTCAGAAGCTGCATTGTACCAAGTTCACCTTATGTGCTTGTCACTGACACCAGTTTAAGAAGCCCATTTTTAAAAATGATATTTTTGGCCTCATCAAGAAACCTACCTGTGAACTTTCACCAGGAATAATCATTTGCAAACAGCATGCTTATTTATGTCATAGAGTTAAATGTTCTCCAAATCAATTGCAAGTTGCTGGGAAAATAGTTTGATTTAACAGCAGTGATCTCAATATTGATGACACATTAGAGGCAATTAGAGGTTTTGTGAAAAATATCTTTGCCTGATGTCCAGTCAGGACCATTTTAGTTGTAGTCTATGGGGTGCTTGTAGGCAATGGTAATTATGAAAGCTCAGATGCTACCAACAGGAAGTTAGGGTCAAGACCAGATGCTACATAAATTCCAATCTTGTGGTTAGCTCCTGTTTAAGTCCTGACTCCCAGTTTAGCAAGGAATTATATCTGTAGAATCAGGTTTGTAGCTTGCTTTCAGAGACTATATATATATATATATATATATATATATATATATATATATGGATTTTCTGGCTTGGTTGACAACTATTAACCTGGCTGCAATGAATCAAATAGTATCTGGCTTTTGTAGGAATTTCTGAGGATAGGGCCAATGTGAGTCTATGATGAGAGACAGGGCTGCTTTGGGCAACTGACAGTACGAGACTAAAAAAAAATTTTTTTTTAAGTTTATTTCTTTTCAGAGAGAGTGAGAGAGCGAGCACCAGTGGGGTGGGGGTAAGGGGCAGAGAGAAAGGGAGGAGAGTTCCAAGCAGGCTCTGTGCTGACAGTACAGGCCCCAAGGAGGGGCCTCAGCTCATGAACCGTGAGATCATGACCTGAGCCCCAGATCAAGAGTCAGAGGCTCAACCCACTGAACCACCCAGGTGTCCTGGTAATACCAGATTTTAAGGGATGCTACAAAAAGGAACATCCTGGACTTCCGGGCCAACACTGGGCTCGAAGTGCTGTTTGGGTATTCACCTGGTCTTTCTCCGTGGCCTTTGTCAATTTATCTTCTCCCCCACAGCTATTCTTTTCATTTTTCGAACTTTTTTATTATGTGACATTTCAGAATATAGGCAAGAAGAAATAATGGTTTGATAAACTCTGTATACCCTGCACCAGCTTCAACATCATCAACAGTAGCCAAATATGTTTTATCTGTACCTCTTGATCATTGTAAAAAAAAAATCGTATCATTTCCGCTCTCAATATTTTAAAACACGTCTACCGGGGCGCCTGGTTGTCTCAGTCGGTTGAGCTTCCGACTTCAGCTCAGGTCATGATCTCAGGGTCCAAGAGTTCGAGCCCCGCGTCGGGGTCTTGCTGACAGCTCGGGGCCTGGAGCCTGTTTCGGATTCTGTGTCTCCCTCTCTCTCTGACCCTCCCCCGTTCATGCTCTGTCTCTGTCTCAAAAATAAAAAAAAACATTAAAAAAAAAAAAAAACAACAAAAACACGTCTACCATTTTAAAGCCCAAAATGATCCGTGATGATTCCCCCAACAAACATTTCTCAACACTGATGAATTTAAAAATTTATCTACTCCACACACATAGTTGTTGAGAGTTTACAATGTGCTAGGTGCTGTTCTGTGCGTTGGGAATAATGCTCGGAGAACAAAACAGAATTCTCAGCTCTCGTGGAGTTTACACGTCCAGGAAGGACAGACAACAAATCAGATGAATATCAGAGGTAGTGTGGTAGATGGTAAGGAGAAAAATGAAGGTGGAATAAGGAATGTTATGGGGAATTGAAATTTAGATAAGGCACGTATGAAGACAAGGGTACAATTTCAGCATATATTTGAAAGGAGGGGAGGGGAGAGGACAGGGGAGGGGAGTCGTGAGGTGTCCCCCCCCCACCCCCCCGCTGCATGGAATGGGCGGGGCACAATAGGAGGAGGTGAAGGCAGAGAGATAAAAAGCCAGATCAAGTAGGGCCTTGGAGGTTTTAGCTCTGAGATGCAAGGCCTTGGAAACAGTTGAACATAGGAATTTCTGTGTGTTTCTCAGTTAAGCAGGTTCTGTTTTATACTTAGGTAGTCCCAGTTGTGCTCCAGGAGAAAAATTAGGGCGCACTTTTCTTTCTATACAGGTCTAGCAAATAGAAGCTGACCTTTTAGCATTTTATACTTAAGGAGAAAAGAGCAAACCTGTGCAGGTTAGAGGTTAAATGCAATTCATATCCTGATACTTCAGACGTGCTAGTTTTATGGCCACAGGCAAAATGTGTACGCTCAGGTAACAAACTCCATTTGTTTGAATTGCAAATTCAAGATTACAGACCTGAACGTCTTCGGGGACTAGGCCAGAGGTTCGGGGACTAGGCCAGAGGTTCGTGTATCAGGAACAGTGGTGAGCCCCCCCCAGCTGTATTTCGCTGGGTGAGCCAATCAGCAGCAGCAGTGTTTCTGGTTGAATCTACACCCACTGGTGGCCTGTTCCAAGCTCTGGGTGGCATCTGGGTTTCCCTTAGGTCACTTGCCAGGTAGAGATGTTAACAATCCCTGTCTCGGGGAATTGTCTAGGTGGTAAAAGAACCATGACTTCATGAGTTCAAAAGTGTAATTTGGTGCCTGCATAGATCATTTTATTTAATCCACACAATAACTCTATGGGTGAAGGGCCATTATTAGCGCAAATACAACGACGAAGAAATTGAAGCATAGTGAGGTAAGCTACTTCACAGAGGTGCTCATTTTGATAATTCAGCCATGGGTTTTATCTCCGGTGCTAGACAATGGATGGCCATTGTGTGTTACATGCATATTTTAATTTTGCTTTATCTGAACACCCATCAAAAGCTTTTTGAGCGCTTACAACGCGCCCCACGTCATTGGAGGTGCCGGAAATAGAGCAGTGAGTAACGTGGGTAAGGTTCCCTTGGGGTGGGGCTCACGGACATTGTCCCTGTCGTTGTGGGAGACAGGAAGGAAATAAACAAAAATAAACAAACACAGTATTTTGGTGGGTAAAGAGATTCAGGGGTGGAAGAAACAGACCAAGAAGATTAAGGACTGCCAGGGATGGGTGGTGGAGGGTTGTAGTCTTAAAGAGGGTGGGTGGGGAGGACTCCCCCACTAATGTGCCACCGAGGCAGAGGCAGGAAGCCTGGGAGGGAGGTGGTTCTGCACGCATCTGTGAGAAGATCATTCCACAGAGAAGAGGACAATGATGACTGAACAGGTCCTAAGCTGGGAGCATATTCAGGGTCACGGTCTGACAAGCAGCCAGAGGACAGGGTCCTCTGTGTTCTCAAGCTGGGGTTCCCAGGGAAACTCAGCATTGATTCACGTGTTTTTAATATTTTTTGAAAAAGTATCACTCCAGGTTCCCGAGCGCACAGTGAGGATGGTGAACCAAGAGGCAAGGGCAGGTATAGACGAGTGTTAAGCTCATGGAGGACTGCCAGCCTGATTCAGGAAAGGGTCTTAATTGTGTGATAGTGTACTTAAAATCAAAAGTAAGAGATTTGAGGTTCCAAATGAGAGAACAGAGCTTTTTAGAACAAAAGGCGAGGACTGAATCTTCTGGAGGTTCGGTGCATAACGAATGTTACCCTGATGGTGATATCTTCGGAATGAGTTGAGAAAACCCACCAAGGTAAAAAGTGCAGAAGTCAAGCCCGAGGCAGGTAAGGCTGGAACTTGTATACCGGATGGTGGCCCTCAGAATGTACATGGAAACAGTGGGCTGTCACTGGACTCCAAACTCAGCCTGACCTTGTTCATGGGCTTTGAGTCTGACCTTGTTGGCCTCCCTCTACCTTCCCAGGTGTTTTCGTGATCTCCCAAGCCTGTGCTGATCGCACACCGCTCGCCCCGGCTTCCCAGTGGCGGTGATCACTGTTCATCTCAACGGGGAAATTTGATTCTAACTAGACTGGTACCATTTTATTTTCTTCGCAGCCGAAGCAATTATTGCCAATACTTACAATTCAGTTGTGTTGTACCAGGAAGCTCCAGTGTCCCCCTGAAGAGGTAGGAACTCATCAGTCTCCCTCTGTCTTTAAAAATTTTCTTTTTTAATGTTTTTATTTATTTTTGAAGGAGAGAGAGAGAGACAGAGCATGGGCGGGGGAGGAGCAGAGAGAGAGGGAGACCTTCTGTCTTTAGGTAAGAGCTGTGGCAGGGACAGCCACACAGTTGTTCCCTGAAATTGGCTTTTCCTCTCTTATGTAGTAATGCCACTCCCCCGGCTTCTTTTGTAGCTAGTGTGGCCATCGAGTATTTTTGGCCAAGGGCATATTAGCAAAGGCCGGGTTACCCCATTCTCAGGATTTCAGTAAATGGTGGGGATGCCCGTTTCTCCTTCCTTCAGGATAGAATGTGAACAAGAGAGTTGTAGCTGGAGCAGACCTCTTGGGCTGCAAGGTGTAAGAATGACAGCTAGAGTAAAAAGGTAGGAAATTACCCGCATGTCTTCTTTAAAAAAATTTTTTTTAAAATATCCATTTATTTTTGAGAGAGAGAGAGAGAGAGAGAGAGAGAGACAGCGGGGAGAGGAAGAGAAAGAGGGAGACACAGAACTCAAGGCAGGCTCCAGGCTCTGAGCTGCCAGCACAGAGTCTGATGCAGGGCTCGAACTCATGAACGGTGAGATCATGACCTGAGCTGAAGTTGGACGCCCAACCAGCTGAGCCATCCAGGAACCCCCAAACCCCCCATTCATGTCTTCAATTATACTACCGGGCAGGCCATTTCTGGGCACACAGCCTCCTGTATTGGCTGCCCGTGACATCCCAAGCAGCCATGCCCTTGACGAGGGTGTTTGTCTGCAGAAGGCAAATGGGGCTAAAGTGGAAGTCACCAAGGGGTGGTCAATGTAAGACTGAATACTGAGTACCTCATAAATATTTGGTGTGGCGCAAATTCTGGCATTTCTCGCTCTCTTTCATCTCTTCCCATCTCCGTGTAGCACACGAGCTCTGCTTACTTTCTCTATGTGCACCATGTCTGACAGGCAACAAATTTATGATTTTTAGTCAATACAGCTTTTGAATTTTGTCTGCATCTCATACAATTTCTTGCTTACCCACATAACACTTCTCGTAAGTTTCTCACTTAGGAATTACCCACTTAACATTTCTTATGAGTTGTGGCCATCCAGTTTGTTGGTCTTGGGTTGGTCCTCCATAGCAGAATTCAATAGCAGAATATATTTGAGAGTATTCTCCAATGACAGAGTCAACGCACATTACACAAAGGGAGATGAGCTCCTTAGGAAGACCCCATGCCAGGCCCGAGATTACATTTATACACCTGTTCATGAGAGAGAAACCGTCTTTTATCTACTTTAACCAGTGAGTATTTTAGGTTGTCTGTCACTCCCAAGGGTGTACACAAAAACCAGTCCTTAACAAGATTAATGGACAAGATCTATGATAGCGTTCCTTTCTGCATTTCAGTAAGATCCTACGTTTTAGTTAGGCACCGAACTTCTACAGAATCCCCGTGAACCCAAAATGAGACATGGCCCGGTGAAAAGCATAAATAAATATATAGCCCCTGTTGTTAACTCTAGTCCATAAATGCAAACTCTGCGTGGTTTTTTTTTTCCTGCACATCGAATCTTCTCTCCCTCTAGCCACGTCCTCTTCCCTTGTCATTGTCCTAGTCAAGATTAAATCCATTTGACTTTTGGCAATGCTAAAGTGACCTTCAGACAGAGGTTTCCCCTTTCTGTTAGTCTGTGAGACTTCTATTGAAATGTCCATTTTAGACTCGGAGCCCTGTGAGGTCAAAGATTATTTCTATCCTGCTCACTGAGCTCTTCCCCAAGTACCTGTCACTCTCTGAAGCTCACTTTCTGAGGCTCTCAACAAATAAACAAATAAACTCAGAGCCCTAGTCCTTCCCCTCAACACGTCATTTAGGGGAGAAAGTTAGGCACACTCAGATCTGTGATCCTAGAACCCCGTGCACTAACCACCACCCTCTGTTCCACACTCCCTGATCCAACAGAGAAGTGCCTAGGAGGGTGGACTTGCCAAAAGTGAGGACAGTAACTGAAGGGCTCTTGATGACGTGAGTCTCAAGGTATTTTGTAAATGGATAGGCGACAGTGTATTCTGTTGAGGATTCTTATCAAGCCTCTTAAGGGAAGACTGCCCAGGCCTGGCTCCTGTGCTGGCTGGCAGACATCACTGCAAAACAAGAGGCAGTGTTTCCAGGCTGTTCTCTGCCGCTTCTTTACCTTCTCCTTCCTCTTACAAATCCTGTTTACTTTTCCAAAGAAGCACGGAATGCCTCAATTACTTGCAGAATAACAACTAAAGTTTGGGGTTATTCTTCAATAGACATCTATCCTCTAAGTTCAGTGGTTTCCCTCCCAACCCCTTCCATTTACTAGGAAATTAGTTTCTCACGCCATCAGGTATATAGCATCCTATTGTTTCCCACTGAACAATGACTCAGACTCACCAAGCACGTTGTGCTTTCTACACAGGCTTGCCTATAAGGGATGCCAATGTGTAGAACTCGTCCAGGCTCGTCCGGACAGCCCAAGACTTCTCAGTACAAGCCCTGGCGAAAAATCTGCCAAGTTAGTTTCATTTCCTGAAACTCTCAATAGTTAAGCAGCCAAGCACTGCCTTGTTTTCGAAACAAGTTTTTCTGCTCAGGCCTTGCTTAATACTGTTTCATGAATACAAGCTACTGAGAAAACTAGAATGGGAAAGTAAAGACCGAGAAAAGCATTTCAACTGCCACATGGCTCTTGCCTAACACTACCAACACTCCAGGATTAAAGCTCTTTATGTGAAAGGTTGAGCGGCTCTGAAAAGAGCCTTTGGGGTTGGGTAACAGGACGCTTACTTGGCGAGTCTACTTGGAGCTGGTGTACTTGGTGACGGCCTTGGTGCCCTCCGACACGGCGTGCTTGGCCAGCTCCCCGGGCAGCAGCAGGCGCACGGCCGTCTGGATCTCCCGGGACGTGATGGTCGAGCGCTTGTTGTAATGCGCCAGGCGCGACGCCTCGCCCGCGATGCGCTCGAAGATGTCGTTGACGAACGAGTTCATGATGCCCATGGCCTTGGACGAGATGCCGGTGTCGGGGTGCACCTGCTTCAGCACCTTGTACACGTACACCGAGTAGCTCTCCTTGCGGCTGCGCTTGCGCTTCTTGCCGTCCTTCTTCTGCGCCTTGGTCACCGCCTTCTTGGAGCCCTTCTTCGGGGCCGGGGCCGACTTGGCTGGCTCAGGCATGGCGCACAAACGTAGCAAAAAAGTCCAACAGACTGAAAGCTGAGCGTCAGGCTGGCCTACTTTTATATGCCCCGTATGCAAATAGCGGCTTAATCTATCTTAACTCCTGATTGGAGCAAATCTGCCAGTAGAAACACCTTATGCAAATAAGGTGATTTTAAATCTACTTTCTGATTGGTCGTTTGTGTGAAAGCAAGTCTAGACCCTTTTCTCCACCATCAGAGTTTTCCTTTTCAAAACTGCAAAAGTGTATCTTGTCAGTAATACCTGTTTATGAAGTCTTGTGTCTCCCTAGATCCCGACCTAAAGAGACAAAAACCTGACAAATTTATGACATCTGCCTGCCAAATTGCAGTTACCCGGTTACTAAATGCAATACAGAGAACACAAAAATTAAGTATTTAGATTTTAAGAAAATTATGCCATGGCATTACTAGTTTGGTTTGCTCAAAGTCGGCAAAATTTAGGCTTTTTCACGAAGCGAAGGACCGTCACATTTCAACAGCGGTGAGATTTTTATGTTTCCTAGGAGCAGAGTGTCTGGAAGTGATGTCAATGTTTGTTGGTGTGTTGGTAGTTATGGGATACGGCGCTTCCTTGGCTAATATAAAACGTGGCTTCAAGCTCAGAAACTGAGAAATGACAAAGGACGGTACTGAACCGGATCAATCACGTTCAGACGGACTGCTTTTGAAACCGCTCAGGAACTGTAGAGGTTTCACTTTCGTCTCTTCCCAAATTCCATTCCAGACAAGAGAATTAAGACAAAACCAGTTAAGGTACCGTGAAACGTTAACTACAGGCTGAATAAAGGACGGAGGACTCTGGGAACATAGTACATTTCAGGATTACGAGATTTTCTAAAGTGAGTCCTTGCAACCAATCAGAAGGCCCATCAGGTTACTCAATTCACGGCGCGGAATTTGAAGATTCGGACCAATCAGGAGGACGTTGCCTTTATAAATAAGAGCCAGCGCAAAGGGACTTTCAGTTGGGCGTCTGGTGTGCATTTTCCCGTTATGGCTCGCACGAAGCAGACTGCGCGCAAGTCGACGGGCGGCAAGGCCCCGCGCAAGCAGCTGGCCACCAAGGCGGCCCGCAAGAGCGCGCCGGCCACCGGCGGCGTCAAGAAGCCGCACCGCTACCGGCCCGGCACGGTGGCCCTGCGCGAGATCCGCCGCTACCAGAAGTCCACCGAGCTGCTGATCCGCAAGCTGCCGTTCCAGCGGCTGGTGCGCGAGATCGCGCAGGACTTCAAGACCGACCTGCGCTTCCAGAGCTCGGCCGTGATGGCGCTGCAGGAGGCGTGCGAGGCCTACCTGGTGGGGCTCTTCGAGGACACCAACCTGTGCGCCATCCACGCCAAGCGCGTCACCATCATGCCCAAGGACATCCAGCTGGCGCGCCGCATCCGCGGCGAGAGGGCGTAAGTTCTTAACGAAGGATCGCCGACCTTAAACCCAAAGGCTCTTTTCAGAGCCACCTCTCGTTTCAATTTAAAGAGCTGTATCCTGGGCAGTAATGTCCGCGCAGTACTACCTCTCCCATCTCTCCCCCCCCCCCCCCCCAGGACATGTGGGAGGACCTCTAGGGGCGGCGGCATTTGCCAAGATTTGAGTAGCATTGGTACCTGTCGCGGGAGCTGACTCTACAGTTTCCTACTCTGGCCTCCACCTGAACACGAGAAACTTCGGGATCCTTACCTTGATTAGGCCGAGTGCGCCCTTTGAGGCCTCTTGGCACTGCATCCTCCAGCGGACGGTGTTTGACAGGTCTTGGCTTTTCCTTCCTGCCTTCGACCATGTGGAGTGAAAGGCTCATATGGCCGCCTTGGGCTGGCGTATTACCCGGTCTACGAAGTAGTAGCGGCAATTTACTTCCAATCCCGAAATTGACCACTCAGGATTTGGGAAATCTACAGAGCAGCTGGCTAGATGCCACTTTTAAAGGGCAGCAGTTGATGCCGGACCTACCCGGAACCCAGGCGTGGGTTTTCACATTTCATTCTGAAATGACAGGAAGCGAACTGGGTTCCTGCGTTTGGTAGGGCATGCGCACACTGATGTTCATGAAGGCGTGCTGAGTCGTGCGTGGGAGCAGTGAAGGTGGCAGTGCGTTTATTTCTTTACTGAGCAATACATCCTCCAGTAAAGACCGTCATCCTTTCTGTGCTGGAAATGGAGGTCGGTACCGGTACCCCAAACCTGGGTTCCACAGCAGTTCCAAAGTTCATGCAGCAGCACTAGCCGCAGTGTGGGCAGCAGCCTGTCTAGAACTGCGCGGGGCGCCAGTGCACCAACCCTGGAGCCTGGAGTGAGCTAAGTATGTTTAGCACCCCCCCCTATCCCCCCCCCCCCCGGAAATCGCTTGTTGCAGCTCGTGATTGACTGAAAAGTCGAGGTTGTGCAGAATGTGTCTACACCCCGTATGAGAACCATGTAGTCTCTAAGGCAGGACTCAGAGCTTTCACAGGTGGTGGTGAATAATCTGTTAATCCTCAAAGAACCAAGGAGGCAACAGCTCCCAACTTTGCTCAAACAAATTCAGAGTCCTATGACGATCCCCAGCGCCATGCAGGATTTGTACGCGCAGTCAGGTCTTAGGGACATCGGTAATGGGGAACTCTTAGCCTCATCCCCGGGTTTATCCCGCCGTGAGGTTTAGGAAAGGCTGGAGGTTTTTCAGGAACCAAGCGAACAGCTCTGCGTGTCAGTGGAAACACAAATCCCATGGCCGGAGCCACAGGATGGGGATACCAGCATTTATTCAGCAAACACTGGAGTCTCTTGGTGGGGTAAATCCTTGGCTACAGAACCCAGAAGTCAGATTTCAGAAACAACGGGAACTATGGTGCAATACTTTTGAACCTTGAAGCAACCTGGCAAATGATAATAGCAATACCGTGGGATTCCTTTGTGACTATTCAAAAGGTTATTAGGCTCCCAGATAGCATAGCAGCACTTTTGTGTCTTAAAAAATGTCATTTTAAGGTGGACTGCAGGAAATACAGAATAACACAAAACTGCCAGGGGCGGGGGCAAAACAACCTGGTACATGGAAGTTCATGACAGCTTTATTTGCAATAGCCCTAAATTAGAAACCACTTGTATCTTTCAATGGGTGGATGTGAAATGTTTTCATACACCCACGCATGGATTCCTGCTGGGTGATAAAAAGGGAGGTTAGTGATCCAGATAACAGCTTGCGTGGATCTCAAGGGCTTAAGGCTTAGTGGAAAAAGCTACTGGGGAGGAACCCATTTTCCTCTATCCTTGGAGGTTCTTTGGCTGTAAATTGCTATAGAAACAAATTAACAGGAGAAAAACAAACTTAATTATGTATGTGTGGGAGCCCCGTCAGAGTATGAGACCCAGGGATAAGTCTGTCAGTTGAGATTGATTGATTGATTGATTGATTGATTGATTCATGCATTCATGCATTCATTCATTCAAGTACTTATTCATTTATCTTGAGAGAGAGGGAGAGAGAGAATCCCAAGCAGGCTTCGCCCTCAACACAGAGCCTGATGTGGTACTCGATCTCATGAACTGTGACCCGACCCAAAATCAAGAGTCAGATGCTCAACCGACTGAGGCACCCAGGTGTCCTGTCAGTTGAGATTTATAGGCCACCCTGAGCTAAAGGCACAGGGACCTGTGGCTTCAAAGGGAAATAGGGCAACCCACAGATAGGTGTTTCATTCTGGTTGGGCTGCCCTCACAGCAGGGCGACAGAAGAGACCCCTGAGTTGGAAGACGTGCGGTCACGTAGGGATGATCTGTGTGGTACCAGCTTGTCAGTTGGCTTTTCTCATTTGTGAAGTTTCTGATCAAGGCCTTTGTCCAATCTCTAGATCGTTTTCCCATTTTTGTTATCGATTTGAATAAATATTGATTAATTAAATTAACTAGACAAATGTGGATTTATGTATTCTGGATCCTAGCACTTGGTCGATTTTAGATTCATATCATTTTCAGTTCTGTGACTTGTAGTTTTGCTTTTTACGTAATCGCCTTTAGAAACCGAACTGCTTGCTTTTAAGACAGTTGCACGTACCCATCTGTTACTTTATGTCTTTTCTTTTTTCTGTCTTATTTTAAAAATGTCCTCTCTAATCCCAGGTCATGATGATATTTACTTATGCTGTTTTCTAAGAGTTTGTGTTTTGTTTTTCACATTTCCGTTTTTAATCCTTGGGGTGGGGGAGCTTTAATTTCATTTGTTTTCCATGTGGCTACCCAGCTTTCCAAGCATCATTTACAGACAGCATCATATTTTCCCTGCAGGTCTCTTAAAAAAAATTTTTTTTAATGTTTTTATTTATTTTTTTTGAGAGAGAGAGAGAGACAGGGCATGAGCAGGGGAGGGGCAGAGAGAGAGGGAGACACGGAATCCGAAGCAGGCTCCAGGCTCGGAGTTGTCAGCACAGAGCCTGACGTGGGGCTCGAACTCACGAACTGTGAGATCATGACCTGAGCCGAAGTCGGACGCTTCACCGACGGAGCCCCTCAGGCACCCCTCCTTGCAGGTCTCTTATGCCACCTCTGCCCCCATCTAAGTGCTCCTGGGTGTGAGGGTTTCTGGGCTCTCTGTTATGTTCGCGGTGGTCATCATGCCTGGAATTTTACCCCTACATTGTTTTAACCATTATGCTTCGATGATCTTGACCGTCTGGTAGCTGACTCCATCTTATCACTTGTCACATAGAAGGAGATTAAGTATTGATTTGATTACGAATCCAAACTGAGCATCTTAGAGATAAAATAATTACTCCTTTTACTCTGGAAACTACGTTCTACTAGGGCAAATGTAGTTTCAGTTCCCAGGTAAAATCTCAGTCAAATTTTCACAGTGTGACAAAGGAAGGTTAAGGCTACCTCAGTTAGGTTTTATTAGTCTTGTATTTGTTTCCTGTGGCTGCTCTATCGAATTAACACAATCTTAGTTGCTTAAAAAACACCCCGAAATTTGTTAGCTTACACTTCTGGAAGTCAGAACTCAAAATGGGTCTAAGGAGTTACAATGGAGGTGTTGGTAAGATCGCATTCCTTTGTGAAGGTGTAGAGGGGAATTCTTTGGCTTGCCTGTTTCAGCTTCTAGAGGTCACCCACATTCCTTGGCTCGTAGCCCCTTCCTGTGTCTGCCAAGCACATGGCTCCAGTCTTTGCTTCCATGGCCACTCTGTGACTCTCATACCTCCTTTCACCACAATCCTGTGGTTGCACCGGGCTCCCTTATGTAATCTGGAATCATCTCCTAATCTCCAGACACTCCATTGAAATGTTTATTTATTTTTGAGAAAGAGCAAGTTGGAGAGGGGCAGAGAGGGAGAGAGAGAGAGAGAGGGAGAATCCCAAGCGGGCTCCACATTGTCAGTGCAGAACTCAACATGGGACTGGGACTCACGAACCATGCGATCACGACCTGAGCCAAAATCAAGAGTTGGACTCTTCTTTAATTTTTTTTAATGTTTATTCATTTTTGAAAGACAGAGAGAGACAGAGCACAAGCAAGGGTGGGGCAGAGAGAGAGGGGAACACAGAATCCGAAGCAGGCTCCAGGCTCCGAGCTGCCAGCACAGAGCCCAACGCAGGGCTCGAACTCATGAACCGCGAGATCATGACCTGAGTCGAAGTTGGACGCTCAACCGACTGAGCCACTCAGGCGCCCCAAGAGTTGGACTCTTAACCAGTTGAGCCACCCAGGCGCCCCACCCCAGACCCTCCATTTAATTCCATCTGCAAAGTCCTTTTCGGTCAGGTAACATATTCACAGGCTCTGGGGATCTGGACCCATCCTCATGGGTGGGCTGGGCTGGGTAGTATTCTGTCCACCATGACCACAAGGACTAAAGCCTTTTTGCCTCTGTGGGGGTTCAGAGCATGCCATCTCAATATGTGCTGGTTCGATATTGAAGTGAAATCAAGGGGCACCTGGGTGGCTCAGTCGGTTAAGCGTCTGACTTTGGCTCAGGTCATGATCCCCAGTCTGTGGGTTCGAGCCCCGCATCGGGCTCTGTGCTGACAGCTCAGAACCTGGAGCCTGTTTCAGATTCTGTGTCTCCCTCTTTCTCTGACCCTCCCCTGTTCATGCTCTCTCTCTGTCTCAAAAGTAAATAAATGTTAAAAAAAAATTAAAAAAGAAAATGAAATCAATTTGACTTGATGATCAACATGTTGATTCTTTTCAGCTGAGGCACTTGAAAAACAGCAGAGGCAAGAAGGGTGCTCTGACCTTCCTTTTTCTTCTCGAAAGCAGGAGATAAAATTCCCTGTCCCAGGAGGAAAGAATATTCTTATCGGAGACGGGACCTGAGATGGAGAGTAATCTGTAAAACCAGACCTTGTTAAAATACCCCTTATCTTTCTTCAGCCTCCCTAAAGCATTTGAGCAACTTTTCCAACCTAGTGTGTAAATACACACACCTAGCCACATTTTTGGGTCTTCGTTTTCCTGTGAAGGTTCCCGTGCACAGGTAAAAGAAAATTTGTTTTTCTCCTGCTAAGTTTACCTCTCCTACACATCACTGTTGTGAAACAACTTTAAGTACCTAAAATACACAAACTCTACCAGAAAGTATTTAAAACCATTTAACACTTTTTTTTTTTTTAATTCAAAGTTAGGAACCAGAAAGTCTGACTCTGGTTGATCGCACATAAAGGGCGAGGGTAAAGGGATAGACTGCGTTCCGGGGAGGGCTGTGGGACCAGGCCTGAAGATACTTCCGGGTCTAAAACCCCACACTCTTCTGCAGAATCGGCCTGGGGCTATGGGTCATCCACCTGGAAGCCATGGCTTTCCTTTACATTTGTGTAAAGGAAAATGGTGAGAGAGGAAAAAGTTCTAGGGGGGGCAGATAATATTATTTAAAGGAGAGCAATTCATATAAAAGTTTATTGGCGGCCTTTGATAGCTTATTCATTTGACTGACTCAGTCATTTCACTGAACCGTCTCTGCTGTCTCGTCCTTCCATTTCGAAGAGAAGTCTTTCGAAGGTGAGACCGATTGGTGGAGCCTGGCCACATATATCTCCATGGTGGCTGGGAGGGAGCCTGAGCATTGCTCTTCAGAAGCCTAGGTAAGTGAGGCCAAGTTCTAAGCTGGGAGCCGAATGCGTTTATAAAGGAAATCAATGGACCAGTGGTTTGCAAATATTTTCACTCCAGGTTCCACGGTAAAAACAAAACAAAACAAACAGAAACACATGTACTTGAAACTAAAATTTTATGGGGTGATATTTTCATTTTTTACACAAGATGGTTGATATTTTCTATACATTTCCCTGCTTTTTAAAAAAATTTTTTTAATTTTTTTTTTTTTTTTTAATTTTTGTGAGACAGAATGTGAGCAGGGGAGGGGCAGAGAGAGAGAGAAAGACACAGAATCTGAAGAGGCTCCAGGCTCTGAGCTGTCAGCACAGATGCAGGGCTTGAGCTCACAAGCCATGCATGAGATCATGACCTGAGCCGAAGTCGGATGCTTAACTGACTGAGCCACCCGGGCACCCCTGCTTTTTTTTTTTTTTTTTTTAAAGGCTACATCAATGGATAGAGATAAATCCAAATTTTAATCTTAGATTCAGAAGTGCAGCCAATAATTCTGAATAAACATACCACTTTCACTCAAAGTAATTTGGATTAATTTGGGTGATTATTTACATAAAAGATCTGTTGTCATAGCTATTTTTTTTTTCCCAACGTTTATTTATTTTTGGGACAGAGAGAGACAGAGCATGAACAGGGGAGGGTCAGAGAGAGAGGGAGACACAGAATCGGAAACAGGCTCCAGGCTCTGAGCCATCAGCCCAGAGCCTGACACGGGGCTCGAACTCAGGGACCACGAGATCGTGACCTGGCTGAAGCCGGACGCTTAACCGACTGCGCCACCCAGGCGCCCTGCCATAGCTATTTTTCACACTGTATAAGTGAATCTGCTAAAAATATAATACCATACACTTTTAGGAAATCTACATTGTAGGTAAGTGTAACCCTAGCTACGGAACTGAAAAACCGTTTTTTTTTTTTTTTTTTTTTTTGGCATGACACATAAGAAAGGAAACATGAGCCGGAATGGCTCAACTGGTTAAGCCTCCACTTTGGTTCAGGTCATGATCTTGTGGTTTGTGGGTTCAAGCCCCAGGATAGGCTCTGTGCTGACAGCTCGGAGCCTGGAGCTTGCTTTGGATTCTGTGCCTCCTTCGTTCTCTGCCCCTCCCCCGCTCTCTCTTTTCTCTCTCTCTCTCTCTCTCTCTCTGAAAAAAGAAAGAAAAGAAACCAAATGTGGAGCTCCCCCCTCCTAAAAGGCTGCTGCTAATACCTCTTTTATTTTCTTTCTCTCATATAAACACATGCCGGCAACATAAAGTTTAGGAATTCTATAGCAACAATTGCTATCCCAGTAAACAGTGATGAAAAACTGGCTCGCTTTCAATACGTATAAGCTTATGAAAGTAGCATTTCTGTGAGAAAATTTTGGGTTAGGGTTGGGACCCGTCAAATTATTTTCATTACAAATTAAGGGCTTGCAATCTGCATCTTAAAAGTCTGCAGTGGTGGGGGGCGCCTGGAGGGCTCAGTTGGCTGAGCATCCGACTTCAGCTTGGGTCATGATCTCACAGTTCGCGGGTTTGAGTCCCGCATCAGGCTCTGTGCTGACAGCTCGGAGCCTGGAACCTGCTTTGTATTCTGTGTCTCCCTACTTCTGTCCCTCCCCTACTCTCGCTCTTTCTCTCTCTCAAAAGTAAACATTAAAATAAATAAATAAATAAATAAATAAATAAATAAATAAATAGGCTGCTGTGGTGATTGGCACTCACAAGCCTGATATTTGTGTAAAGGTAAATGGTAAGAGGGAAAAGTTCTAGGGGGGCAGATAATATTATTTAAAGGGGAGCAATTCGTATAAAAGTTTATTTGTGGCCTTTGATAGCTTATTCATTTCACTGAATCATGTAGTCATTGCACAGATATTTACTAAGTGAATAACATGTGCTAATAATTTATCTGGGTCCTGAGAATGTTAAGATGAAGATATTGTCCAAACCTTCCAGAAATCTCGAGGGGAAAGCGTATTAGTCATCACCAACAACTGTTTAAGGGTGTAGTAGCACCAAAGTAGGAGAGGGGACTCTGAAGTTGTGTTGGGTACTGGTGTGGAGGGGTGTGTTTTTGGCTTGGGAGAATCAGGTGAAGTTCTCTTGAAAGGGGTGAAGGGATCCGGATATGCCCCCCGAAAATATGCTGCTTTATAGAAGCGCTTATACAAAGCGTGAGGATGAATTTTGTGTTGAAAGCATTTGGGTTCCTGAAATCTCTCTTTGCCTAAAAGCAGATCTGCTGGAAGCCGAGCTATCGAACCAGCCTGATGGCAGGGCCCGGGCGGTGGACGGATGGGGACTGCAGGGTGGCCCACAAGTTCAAGTGAAGCTTCTCGTGCTCCCGCTTTCATGTAATTTGGCCTTAGCGTTGGTCGGGACAGCTCCCCTACCAATGAAAGTACCTGGGGAATTGTCAGTTGGGGAATTGCCCACACCAGGCCCCCCGGGAAAAGAACCATTGGGGAAAGAAATTGTCCGCGGGGAAATTGTGCGGCCCCACATCCAGCCCTTGCCACCCCCTATAAAGACTTCTCTACCTAAAGGAAGGATGGGCCCATGTATTTCCCAGCCAAGGAGGGGGCAAATGGGTTGGAAATCTCCACTCCAGCAACAAAGAAACGTATCTATGGATACAAGTTACTCCAACCCCTAGGCCCGCTTGGCCCCCAGGAGGCATTCCAGAGGATAACTGGACCTGGTGGGTTAAGGTACAGAATGGTTCATTAGTTCCTAGGCATACATTGTTTCTCTGGGAATGCATTAAGCGTGAGTTCCCAGGGCCCTCTTGGCTCCCTTCCGGGCACCCCAGACCAAAGCGAACACCTTTGTTCCTTATACTGCAAATGGTTCAAAGAAACAATTAAAAAGTCCTATCCCTGTAAACGTTCCACTTGAGGTGTCGGGAGCTAGATGACCTTGAAAGGGCAGGAGGGAACGTTACAAGAAAATAACTATGTTGTTCCTTTATGGGTGATCACACAAAGGAACATTTTTAGAATTAGGTAATGCCTAGAAACATAGATAATGCGGCTACAAGGAATTTGCTAACAAATATAATGCCACCCCTGCTACAATAAAGCAGCCAGTCTAACACACTGTTGTTGTCTGTGTCCATTTAGTTTTTTATTTTTAATTTTTTTTTCGCCGACTCCGTTCATCCTTCGGGAACCCCTGGACCTGCTGGGGCTGGACCTTGGCACAGATCCTCTCAAAACAACTCGGTTGTCCAAAATCCGTCCGCTCCTCAGGAGCAACTCTAGTGTCTTGTGGGAAAGGAGAAATTGGTACCACACCCAGACAGACTTTGTCAGAGACTATCACACCTGCCATCTATTCTTTTAGGGTCCATGTATCTTTCAAAAAGTCATTTGCTTTTCCATAAGAGCCCTTCTTGCCTCCCTGTCCCCTACTAAATTAGGTACATACACCCCCAAACTCTGACTTCCGCTTTGAGTTACCTCCCGCTGAGTGTTCTTTTGTGCATCTCTGATAGACAGGCTCAGCTTCTGTCTGTTTTCCTTGTTAGGCTGTGTGTTTCCTTAGCCTTAGGTACAGGGCCCCCGCAATGAACCTGCGAGTGAGCGGTTCAGGAAAAAGATCCTGGAAACCTCCAAAAAGAGCCGAAGGCTCTTTATGGATGAAGAAGTATATGTAAAGGAGACGGCTGATGAAAAGAAAGTTCCAAGTAGGATGAGTTGTTCCGTATTCTCAGCTAGAGAAGTCCGTGGGGGGTGGGGGAAGGGGTCTGGAGATGGCCTGTGCAGGTGAGCCGGGACCAGGTAAAGCACAAGACTTGGATTTTATTCTGCAGATGTTAGGAGAACCAGTGAAGGCTTTTTATTTTTTGTAGTCTTGCCCAGATTGCATCATGAAATGTGTAGTCATTCAGGTCCCTGCGGCGAGGCAGAGGGATTGTAGCTGGGAAGGACGCAGGCGGACAACTGTCAGGACCCTGCGGTCATACAAAGGCACTGAGAATAGGATTGGAAGGCTGTGTAGAAGAGGCATAACTTCCCTCTACCCTTTCAAGGTCTTTGGCTGGGCCAGAGGATGAAACTGACATGAAACAGATTAACAAGGAGAAAGCATACAAATGTTATTTAATGTTTTTATGTGTCCACTGGGGTCTTTACAGGAAAATGAAGGCCCCAAAAAGTGGTTAGGCCTAAGTGCTTACATACTTAGGTTGTAACAAAGATTAGGTTGAATAAAGATTAGTGGTCATGAAATAAAAACAAAAGTAGGAGAGGGGGGTCAAGGGGTTATTTTAACAAGGTCTGTTTGTATAGATTTCTCTCAGCCCTGACTCCTTATTTCTGGTGATAAGCGTTCTTCTCTTGCTGATATAGGGGTGACACCTTTCACACGGGATAATTCTCCGCTTTCAGAGAGAAATGGGAAGGTCAGAGCCCCATTCTCGCACCTGCTGTTTTCCAAGTGCCTTTAGCTCAAATAATCCTCATGCCAAAGTGCCATATTTTGGGGTGGCCTACTCTGCTACTTTTCAGCTGATACTCGGTTCTTTTCTGGGTGCCTGCATGTCTCACCATCGATGGAACAGTTGGGAAGAGATGGCTCAAGGAGGATCTCTGGTCTGATGTGAAGAGAACACCCATTTGTTCATTGGAAAGAATCACAAGCAGAGGAATAGGGCCCAGAAAGCAAAGCGAAGAATCACGGAGAACACAGGATCGGGGTCAGGAAGAACACTACCACAGAAACTTGGGAGATTGTGGAGGGAAGAGTGATGCAACAGGATTAGCTGTAGCAGGGATGACATTTTTTGTGTGATTTTGGATCTGGCAATTAGCAGGTCACTGGTAACCATGGCAAGGGTATTTTTTTTCTAAGCTTACTTTATTTTGGGGGAGATAGAATGCGTGCAAGTGGGGGGGGGGGCAGAGAAAGAGGAAGCGAGAATTCCAAGCAGGCCCTGCGCTGTTAGTGCAGAACCCCACGTGGGCTCGAACCCGCGCGAATCATGAGATCATGACTTGAGTTAGTCTGACGCTTAACCGCCTGAGCCACCCAGGCGCTCGGCAAGGGTATTTTTAGTGAGTGGTGAAGTCACATAATCATGAAGAGTGACTGAGACGTGGACCTACTCAAGATTACTTGGAGATTTAATAAAATGTTAAGGACGTAGTGCATGATAGAGGTATGGGTTAAGTTGATACTGAATGCTATAGATACAGATATATAGAGATAGTGATAGACATACAGGTAGAGATGGGAAGGAGCCAGTAGAGGAATATGGAGACTTAATTTGGGCCATCACTGTCAGATTAGGATATGCACCTAGCAAACTTGTCCAATTAAAACTTACTGGTGGTATTTGTGGGCCCTGTTAACAATGAGGACAAATACGAACTCTGTCAGAAAACCGGTAGCACGGCAGGTCCGGCGTGGCCTCAAGGCCAGCTGCCTGCCGGACAGGAAAATGGAGAAGAGTGCAGTCGCTGGCGAGAAAGCCCACACCATAAAGCGGCCAGAACACACGCACTGGATGCAGCATTCTCCCAGCTGAGGCTTCCCTCCCCTGGCTCCGCGCACATGACCGCGGCCAGGTCACGTGGCTGCCCGCCCGCAGTCAGAATTAAAGGGAACACGGACAAACCTTCCTCGGTTAACAGCTCTTCGTGTGACCGAGTGGGTGGCCCTGAGAAGGACCTTTTGGGATTGCGCGGAGACTGCAGGTGCAAAGCTTAGCCCCCGAAGCCGTAGAGCGTGCGGCCCTGGCGCTTGAGCGCGTACACCACGTCCATGGCCGTGACCGTCTTGCGCTTGGCGTGCTCCGTGTAGGTGACGGCGTCCCGGATCACGTTCTCCAGGAACACCTTGAGCACCCCGCGGGTCTCCTCGTAGATGAGGCCGGAGATGCGCTTGACGCCGCCGCGCCGGGCCAGCCGCCGGATGGCGGGCTTGGTGATGCCCTGGATGTTGTCGCGCAGCACCTTGCGGTGGCGCTTGGCGCCCCCCTTGCCCAGGCCCTTCCCGCCCTTGCCGCGACCTGACATAGCTGCAGTAGCGAGTCGTCGCACGGTGTGGTCCCTTACCTGCGGCTGCAGCCCTTTATATACCACGGTCGCGGACCTTTTAGGAAACCGGAACGGCGCGGGCGGGAACGAGTCTCTGCCCCGCCTCTTCCCACTTCCGCCTCGCGGGCCTCGGCTGAGGGGGCGGGGCGCGGAGCGCGGGGCGGGGCGCCGGGAGGGGGGTGGGCTGGTCTGGCGTCCGTTTCCTCGCGCGGGTCAGAGCTGTCGCTTTCTGTGGCTAGTCCTGTGCCTGCGGGAGGGGGTCTCAGACAGACAATCGGCTTTGGGGAAGTCTCGTAAACCTCTTACCATTTATAGAAAGGAGGCGGTGACCCTACAGGTGCCTATGAAAGCGAGGCATTGTTATTTGTAATTGTAATTTGTAGTTGTAAATTACAACTTGTAAACAATTAAAATTAGCTTTTAGATGTGAGATTTCTTTTAAAAGTAAAAGAATGACTTCTTACAATTTTAGCAGCATTTATTTAAATTTGGTGGATCATGGAACAATCATTCCCCTCTGGCAGAACATATACGTTTACATGATTTTCAGCCTTCCTGATAAGGAACTCTAGGAAGGGGAGCAAATGTGAATTGAATTTCTATTCTGATTCCAGATTTATAAAGCACTATTTGCATTGTAAAGATGAAGAATCCCAGGCTTGGAGAGCTAACCCTGTTCTCATAAGTGGTATTTTACCGGGTAGAACTGAGGTCTTCTAATTCTGGTCTTAGGATCTTGCCACCTACCACAGATCTATGTCAGTAAAACATTGCAGATACATCATGCTGAGTAAAAGTTTGCAAATTAACAGGATTAATAAAAATACCGCTAAGAAACTCTGAAACTCGTCCAGTGAGTTAAGGTTAGTGAATTAAGGCGTCACACAGATGACGCATTGATATGCTTAATAGACAAACTCCAACAGTTACGCATCTTCCATACATTCACATTAAGAACCTGACTTCTACGTGCTATAAAAGGTAATTAAAAATTCCTTCTCTGCTGGTACTTACGATATAGGCAGTCAGAAGATTATTCATTTCCCTTAGACACTATTTGAGATATAGCTCAGTTACAGCTACCTGCAGACTTAACACACAGTGACGTCCCAGGCACCAAAGGAGAATCACTAATTTCTTCGTTCAAGAACTTACATGCCAAGATCGTTGTACAAATACCAGGTCTGCAAAGACCATCCTACACGTTCTTTCAAAGAACTGAAAGCTTAGGAGAGGGAAGAGAAAAGTAAACAGTGAGGAGTCAGACATCAGCTTAGAATACTAGTTTCTGCCTGGCAGCAATGGGTGGACCAGCTGTATCTCAGCAACATGAACATCACCTGGGAGGTTAAGACACACAGACTTTCCGGCCCCACGCCAAGTCTCCTGAATTGATAGGGCATTTTTAAAAGGACCTTCAAGTGGATGGTACGCTTATTCAAGTTTGAGAAGAGTGGTTTTAAAGCGGGGCTTCCCAATGTTGGCCATTAGCCACGTGCTCATTTAAATTTCCATTAATTAAAATTCAATCAAATTCAAGATCTCTTTGGTCACTCCAGCCACATTTAACTGCTCAATAGCGTACGTAGGTAGTGGCTGTCTGTGTGACAGTACAGATACAGAACGTTTTCATCATTGCATGTAAGTTCTCTTGGGTTGTGCTGTGACAGTGAACTTCTTCTGAGGAACTTCTAGTCCAGACTGGGAAGGGTATTTGAAAATGAGGCTTACTGCAGGAAGTGGGGGTTGGAATATTTTCAAAGTGTGATAGAGTGTAGGCACCTTCTGGGTATACCAGATCTAGATAGAGAAGAACATATAAAAAGGAAATTGGAACTTTGACATTGTAGTGCGCTTCTGAGGAAATACAATGAGATATGGTTCACCTTGGAGAGGAGTTTCAAGTGGGAGAGTGTCCTCAGATGAGATCATCGTGATAGGAAATTAAAATAGATGTGATTTCTTGTGGTCCTTCTGAGCACATCTGGTTCTAACATAATGCTCTATCTGCTATATAGCCTTTATTTTTAATTCACTCGTTTGGTATTTATTCAACATAGTCCCTTTTTCTCCTTGAACTTCGAAATTCACTGAATTTTGGAACATTTAAGCATAGCTGCTGTGGGCTGACCTGCTGAGCACTATCTAGACCTCTCACAGTGGTTTACTATGAGGAGAGGGAGGTTAACACCAAAATGGGGAGAACATGAATTCATAAGTGAGCTACCCATCACCCATCTAACTGGAGTTCCTCTCAGTTATTTTTACATGTATAAAATAAACGGTTCAGGTCTCGGTCTAACGGAAAAATCAATTGTTTTAACATACATGCAGATTTGGGCTTCAAAAGTAATAAACACAACTTTTTTTGTGTGGGCTACGAAAATAAAAGGGGGGACGTTTCAAGTGTATAATACCTGGGGGTGAGCCAGCTTTCTAGATCCTCATCCATGCTACAGTTACAGAGAGGATAAGTACCTGGGTCTCAGACAGTAGAAGTAACTAGAACAGCCAAACCCCATCCTTGTCTAAACATTTGGGGAAGAACTTTTCAGGTGAAATCAAGTCTCAACTATTGCTTCTCTAGGAAGGGCAGATGTTACCTACAATTAAGGGAATAGCCCTGATGTCCTCTCCCTTATGTGCGAACCAGTAAGAGTTGTACAAGAATGCAGTGGTGACATCTGCTGTAGGAACTTTTCACCTATTTTCTTTTTCAGGTGCATTCATTTTTCAGAGACAGAGAGAGAGCATGAGTGGTGGAGGGGCAGAAAGAGAGAGGGAGACACAGAATCCAAAGCAGGCTCCAGGCTCTGAGCTGTCAGCACAGAGCTCGAAGCAGGGCTCAAACTCACAAACCGTGAGATCATGATCTGAGCCGAAGTTGGATGCTCAACCGACTGAGCCACCCAGGCCCCCACTTTTCACCTATCTGAAATTGAGTCTTTGCAAACTAGGGGACAATTCCACTGATTATTCAACCAGTTTTGACTACCATGATGACCCAAATGGTAAACTTTTAAAAATCTCAATTTAAATTCTATCTTTAGGTCTAGATGATATTAGCTAGTAGGCTCCGGTCTGAAAAGGGCCTGTAAAATGTTTGGGGCCATTGCTATTGCCAATGATGCTATAGAGGACGACAAACAGTCCCTTTTAGACACTCCTAAAATGCCTGCCGAGGGAGAACTAAATGCTGCATATTCCATCCTGTAAGTTTACCTCTTTATACACAGTATTTGTATTTGGTATATAACATGGGCTCAAGTCCCACAGACTTGTATTCAGTCAGTGCCAGCCAATACCTGACTCATTAAAAATAAGCCAAGTGACTTTTATGAAATTAGTTAAGTACGGAGAGATGACATCTTTAAAACTGATTATCCTATTTTGGATTTATGTGAGAAAATTCTTAAATCATCATTGGATGGAAGCTGGAATAACTACATTTTTGGAAAGAAGGATATTTGTTAGAAGAAACATAACACCAAAATATTTATTTTCACAAGCATGTAGTTTAATTTCATTATCTGATTATTTGGTTGATAATATTAACTTTGTGTTTCATTATCCAATATTTACCCAATTTCATTCGCTCTGTTGTGTTGCAAACTACAAGAGGTGGAATAATAAAGTGCGTCATACCTGCCGTGAAATGTTTGTTCAACTCCTTTGGTGGGCAAAGGTAGCCAAGTAAGTTAGGTTGTCACAGCGTAGTTCATAGTCTGTTAGTCAAAAGCCCAGGGAGAATTATGAAAGTGCAGAAAGTGATTTCAATGACATTTTTTTCTTTCTAATCTTGTGTCCCTACTTGCAATGGTGAAAAACAGTCAAATAACATTTGCACTTTAAATTTCATTTTGAAATACAGGAGACATGTACAAAATTCTATGTTAAATATTGGAGTTAAAAAATCTTAGGCCGTCTGTCATTAAGTAATTTAGTTTCAAGGAGACGGATGGGATATAAACAGGTAACTTTCTATTCTTCAACTCATATGATGTAGACCCGCCATTCTATTGTTTCATGATTCTCCTTTCCTCTTTGCAGTTGATCTATAATGCCGATCCTAGGTCTGAAAAACCTATTATAGTACTATTTTAGGAAAGCTGCTATTAAGAACTGTTTATCTGGAAAACCCATGGAGCCACCTCGCCCCCCATCCTTCCTGAAATGTTTAAATCCCCCAAATACGGGGATCAAATCCAGTTTACACACTGGTCACTCAAAGACTTAAAAAAGATTCTATTAAAAAAAATAGTTATCCATCTTGTACGTAGAATTTTCTATCCCTTTGCCAATTCCCAGGGCTTAGTGCAAACAACTGCGGGAGAGTTGTGCTACTGCTCCCGAGAAAAAAGCGTTTTTCCTTGTATATTCGAATAAAAATGAGCTTACTTATATAAATTTGCAAAGAAAAGAATGTGCAGATCCATGTCCTGGAAGACAGACGTGCAATGGGAACAGAGAGAAATAGTATTTTCAAGGAAAATCTGAAAGTTGTCTCAATTTGACCGAAGTTTTAAAGAGAGTTGGGGGAATCAGGAAAGTTTCAGGGTACTGGTTTTGAAACTAGGGATAGCAAATAAGGCAGGGATGAAGCCTGAACACTCTCGGATCCGTTTCCCCCAAATCTCTAATTATTTCATGCCCAGATTTCTTACGTTTTTCTTCTTTTTTAAGGGGAAAGAAACACAGCCACACTGCAGAGCGGAGGAGCCCTTCTGAGCGGCGCGGCGCACGGCGCAGGCAACCAATCATCACTCAGCCACTCGCTATATAAACCCCCCGCCGCCGGCCTCCGAGACGCGCCGCCCTGACAGTTTGAGTTTACTTTTTGTCTTAGTTGGCAACGCGGAAGGATGTCGGAGACCGCGCCAGTCGCTCCTGTGGCGCCTGCGCCCGCAGAGAAGGCACCTGTGAAGAAGAAGGCGAAGAAGAGCGGCGCTGCCGCCGGGAAGCGCAAGGCGTCCGGGCCGCCGGTGTCCGAGCTCATCACCAAGGCCGTGGCCGCCTCCAAGGAGCGCAGCGGCGTGTCCCTGGCCGCGCTCAAGAAGGCGCTGGCGGCCGCCGGCTACGACGTGGAGAAGAACAACAGCCGCATCAAGCTGGGCCTCAAGAGCCTGGTGAGCAAGGGCACCCTGGTGCAGACCAAGGGCACCGGCGCCTCGGGCTCGTTCAAGCTCAACAAGAAGGCGGCGTCCGGGGAGGCCAAGCCCAAAGCCAAGAAAGCGGGCGCGGCCAAGCCCAAGAAGGCTGCCGGGGCGGCCAAGAAAGCCAAGAAGGCCGCGGGGGCCGGCACCCCCAAGAAGAACGCCAAGAAGACTCCGAAGAAGGCGAAGAAGCCCGCGGCGGCGGCGGCTGCGGGCAAGAAAGTGGCCAAGAGCCCGAAGAAGGTGAAAGCGGCCAAACCGAAGAAGGCGGCCAAAAGCCCCTCCAAGGCCAAGGCCCCGAAGCCCAAAGCGGCCAAGCCCAAAGCTGCCAAGCCTAAGGCGACAAAGGCAAAGAAAGCTGCGCCTAAGAAGAAGTGAAGGTTGTAGCGGCATGTCCTGCCTCCGCGTTCTCAAAGGCTCTTTTCAGAGCCACCCAACTATTTCAAGTGGAAGAGCTTAACTGGTATCTTTAAGGTACTTTTTTAACACTCATCCGTCGTCAGCCTTTTTAGTTTCCTTTCTCCCCTCTTGTTCAAATACTCCCGCCGGAGCATGTGATTGGTCCGCGGCTTTCGAATTCAGTGGCTCTAGAGGGACCTGTTCTAATCTGTAAGCTCCTGTCACTAGGGCTACAGTTCTCGAGAAGTTTGGTGGCTCTGAGAAGAACCTTTGACTGTTTGGGGCAGGGACCGTGAGTGGGTAACTCCTCACTTGCCCTTAGCTTTGTGGTGGCCTTTCGGTCTTCTTGGGCAGCAGTTGGGCAGGACGCCGCCCTGCGCGATGGTGACGCGGCCCAGCAGCTTGTTGAGCTCCTCGTCGTTGCGGATGGCCAGCTGCAGGTGGCGCGGGATGATGCGCGTCTTCTTATTGTCGCGGGCCGCGTTGCCCGCCAGCTCCAGGATCTCGGCCGCCAGGTACACCGGCGCGCCGGCCCCCACCCGCTCGGCGTAGTTGCCCTTGCGGAGCAGGCGGTGCACGCGGCCCACCGGGAACTGCAGCCCGGCCCGCGACGAGCGCGTCTTGGCCTTGGCGCGAGCCTTGCCGCCCTGCTTCCCGCGCCCACACGTGTTTAGAGAAGGGGCTGTTGTGTAAAAAGCCGGTCTGAAGAAGGGGCTATTATAGTCACTGGTTGTTTCCTAATGTTTCTTTCCCATTGGTTTGCAGATGTTGTTCTGAGTTAGCCAATCAGAAGGTACTCTTGACTTGCTCTGCCCCCAGTGGTAGAAAAATACTGCGCCAGTTAGAGGTTGACATTAAAACTTGCATATGTTGTGGAGCAGTAGAAAATCTTGTTTTTTTGTTTTGTTTTTTGTTTTTTCCCCCTTGGTAAGTTTGAGGCCTCCTTTGGGGCACTATTCACGCTATTCTCCTCTAAAGCCGAATAATTATTTAGCACCCCGAGGCTAAGGAACATTAAAAAGGGTAAAAGTCTTCTCTCGTGGTTTGTTATTCATCCTCTCTGCCAGATTTCCTTCCCCTGGATTGCTGAGAGGTCCCAGGGAGGCATGGTTGGCTTGAATATTTATGCCGAATAATGAAAGAATAGAAAGGGTGAAACGCAATAAAAGAAAAATCTCTGGGAGTCTGCGTGGTTTGTTAGAAAGTTCCCGGAGTTGGAGTTGCGGTGACCAGAGCAAAACATTTGGATTCTACATGGGTTGATCTTCCACCAGGGCCGAGGTGGGTGGGTTGGTTGGTGTATTTATTTATTTATTTATTTATTTATTTATTTACTTACTTACTTACTTATTTAATTTCAAGGAAGTCCACTTGATTTTACTGGGAAATCTTGGCAAAAATCTGATCATTATGGGGCTGTAAAGGTGGATGGGGAAACATCTTTATTTTCTCAAAGAGTACATGCAATTTGTCATTTCCCTCAATTATGTGTGTAGGCAACTAATCACAATGCATTTTGCTAGTGCCTGTGGCTTTTCCAGTAATGACAACCACAGATGTTTTCGTATCAGTTTCAAGTACTGAAGGTATTTTGAAATGAAGTTTGCACTCTGAGCTCTTGGCACTGACGACATTCATCATTACACCTGGTGCCCCTTGTTATTTGATGTGTCCCTGATGAAACACATCATTGCGTACACATCCTTAAAAGAAATACACTTTGATAACTGCATTTTAATGTCGCTTTCTTATCCAGTATGCTTTAAGTATGGAGAAGGTGTCCAGATTTCCTCAGACCGTCCTTAGAGTCCATAGCAGGAAAGAACTCAGATACTGCTGATCACATCTCCAGTGGGCACAGATTACTCAAGGTTCAAGTCCCTTTTGACTTTGTTTCTTGATTTGCAGCCTTCCTCCCCTACGCTTACGGCTTAATAGCTTACTAACATTTATTATTTTCAACCTTTGTTAAAACAGGCCTGGGGGATGTATCCGAGAGTATCTTTCTAGCTGTTCTTTTTTTTTTTTTAATGTTTATTTACTTTTTGAAAGAGAGAAACAGCGTGAGTGGGGGAGGGGCAGAGAGAGAGGGAGACACAGAATCCGAAGCAGGCTCCAGACAATGAGCTGTTAGCACAGAGCCCAGCGCAGGGCTGGAACTCAATGACCGCGAGATCATGACCTGAGCCGAAGTTGGATGCTCAACCAACTGAGCCACCCAGGCGCCCCTCTTCCTAGCAGGGGTTCAACTTTTCCGAATCACAGCTGCAGCTCATAATTTCTTCTTTCCAGAAAGAGGCCCCCAAACTCTTTATGACAGTGACTTGTTTGAGGATGAGATCTGGATAAATGGGGGAATGTGACATATTGACTCAAAAGAATCTTTTTGAAGACAAGAGGTTGTATGGATCGGAAAAGAGAAGTGGCAAGAGACCCGTGCGCTTTCTCGAACGCAGGATGAGAGAGCTCACTTCTGATGCAGAGCCAGGTGGGATCAGAGAATGAGGCCAGCACGGGGCATTCAGTGAGTGGTCAAAATGACTATGAGTGTCTCTGCAGTTCCTTACAGTTTACAGGGCGCTCTGTCACCACCTCCCTATGAGGCTTTTGCATTAGGTATAGTTAAAATGCTGGTTTCACAGTTAAAAAAAAAATTGTGGCTTGAGGGTGCCTGGGTGGCTCAGTTGGTTAAGCGTTCAGCTGTTGTTTCAGCTCAGGTTAGGTCGAGTCCTGGGCTGGGCTCCGTGCTGACAGTGCGGAGCCTGCTTGCGATTCTCTCTCTCTCTCTCTCTCTGAAGAATAAATTAAAAAAAGAAAGAAAAGAAAAAGAAAATTGTGGCTTGGAAGGATGATCTGCCCAGAATTGGCTTGTCACTGAACGGTGGACCTGGGTCTCAAGTACAAGTTTCTTTGTTTCTACTTCGTCGTGTGCCCCATGTATTGTATCAGCTACAAAGGGAGTGGAGTTCTTGGTTTCATTTTCAGCCTTGTCCAGAAGGTAGTAGAGTTATTGTAATTCTGTTTCAGGCCCGTTGTGACTTAACTACTTCACAAGCCCTTTGGAATGCCTCAGACACAGCTAAGTATGATTTAATCAAGGTCCTAGTTTTCCTATGGTTTCCGTATATTCGTATTCGGATTCCTTTCCCTGGGAAAGGACAGGGTTTTCACAGGCATCAGAACTTATTTAAATCTTTTCCCATCTCCCCCAGTTTTTGTTACAGCTAACGTCCTGGGTAAGGAAGACCACCGCTGTCTTAGTGTTCTGCACCCAGAGGACGAGGGAACAGGAAGCTCATTCCCAGTCACCGTGTTTCATCACTGACCATGTCCCTGGGATGGTCTCCCTTGAGGGTCTCTTGAAATGCTCATGCTTGGGTTTCTGATGCTCTCTTGGTGAACCAAGGTGGTCTGTCCGTTATTGTTGCAAAAGCCCAGGTTTAGAAAAACCTGAGAGATTGATACTTACAGATGGCAAACATCAGACAGGAGCCCCTGTGAGTAGTTCTCTCAGAAGCACACAACCAGTCAATCAATCAATCAATCAATATAAATACAATTTTCAGGACCAGTCTGAAGTAACCACTTTCTCCTTCTGCTTAGTAATTTCCTGACTTCTTATAACGGGAGGCGGCACACTGAATTCCTGTCACTGTATTGAGGTCCCAATTATTCCTGTCACTCAGTCACTAAATCAGGTTGATGTTTATTTAGAGTCTCGGTAAGTGATCTTTCCGCCTTTCTCACATGCTTTCTGTATCTTCTCCGTCTTGGGATGATTCTACTGTTTCCTACCCAGGGTCCTAATTCTAATTTTTCCAGCCCCGAACTCTGCAATTCTGGTCATTCTGTGATCTGTCTTATGCATAGGGTGACTGGCTTCCCATTGCCTTAGGTTCAGGTGGGAACTTTGCAGTCAATTTTTTTTTCATAATAATACTTTCTGCTTGCATTAACTAGCGCTAATAACAACTCCAATTTTCTTTTCAGTGCCTTCTCATTTGTTCTTTTGTTTTTCTTTCTCTTTTTTTAAACAACTTTCTTCACCTGCCATTCTCTCCTCTCTGCCTGGGAGAGTTTTCCCAATTCCATTTCAAGTTCCATCTCCTTGAATAAATTCCCCTAATTAACATGTCTAGCCTCTGATAATGTGCTTTGATGACATTTAACAATTGGGTGCCATTATCATCAATGGCAAATTTATAATGCTTCTATTCTTTTCTCTCATTAAACTACACCTTAGGGCCTCAGTCATGGTTTTCCACTACTCTAAGGTTCGTGTTTTTAATTGACTAAGGTTTTTTGTTGTTTTTTTTTTCCCCATAAGTGTTCTTTTTAATCCTCAGTCTCGATTTAACCCATTACCCCCCGCCTCTGGTAACCACCAGTTGGTTCTCTAAAGAGTCTGCTTCTTGGTTGGTCTTTCTTTCTTTTTTCCGTTTTGTTCATGTTTTGTTTCTTAAATTCCACATGGGAGTGAAATCATATGATGTTTGTCTTTCTCTGACTTATTTCCCTTGGCATTATACTCTCTAGCTCCATCCAAGTTGTTGCCAAATGGCAAGATTTCCTTCTGTTTTTATGGCTGAATAATATTCCATTGTCTATATACCACATCTACTTTATTCATTCATCTATCCATGGACACCTGGGCTGCTTTCATAGTTTGGCTATTGTAAATAATGCTGCAATAAA
Organism: Acinonyx jubatus; assembly: GCF_027475565.1. NCBI lineage: Eukaryota > Metazoa > Chordata > Mammalia > Carnivora > Felidae > Acinonyx > Acinonyx jubatus. Next base: position 145,974,410 of record NC_069385.1, on the reverse strand, counting down.
CAAAGGAATGCCTATACCCCTTTGAATTAGTGTTTTTTAAAAAATCTTTTGGATAAACACCCAGTAATGTGATTATTGGGCCTTAAGGGAGTTCTATTTTTAACCTTTTGAGGAACCTCCATACTGTTTTCCACAGTGGCTGCACTAATCTGCATTCCCACCAACAGTGCGTGAGGGCTCCTTTTTCTCTACATCCTAGCCAGCACCTGTTGATTCTGGTGTCTTTGATTTTCGCCATTCTGCCAAGTGTGAGGCGATATCTCATTTTAATTGACTGAGTTTTTAATCCTGTCCGATAGGTGGGATTATCCCCAGATATTAATCAGAATTAGTAATTTTATTTTCTGTCTTTCTATGAAGGAAGCCAAGAGTAATAAATCTCTCTGCCCCTTTTATGCCCCTCTTCCCCATGGCTTGACTTAGGTATTACCTCCCTTACTTTCTGACTTGTGCTATGCTGCCGAAGGTGTTGGGGTTACTACAAAAAGAAAACCAAAAATATTTATAAGGCTTTCATGGCAAAAAAAGTCTCCAGATATAAAAAAATCAATATCCCTCTGCTGCCAGTTGCTGTAGGAAGTGTATGCAAAATGAAATAAAACTTCTGAATTGTCTTGATTTTAGCTATCATTTCTATAAGAGAAAGTTCCTGGCCATTCGGAGATTATACAGTGAAGAAAAGTGATGTAGTTTCAGGCAACCAGATAAAGCCGAAATGCATATACGACTTAATTACCAGTAGGTACATATGAAATGTGACCTGAGTCATAATTTGCGATCTTTCTCCAATAAAATAAAAATTCATTAAAAGCAATTTGATATCAAGTACTACTATTTTTTCTTACATTGTGGAACCTTATACCTGACTTCTGGCCCATTGTAACCACTCAATAAATTTATTTCTACTTAGGAAAATTGTATATGAAAATTACACAAACTCTACCATTTAAAAAAAAAATGTTTATTTATTTTTGAGAGAGACAGAGTGCGAGCAGGGGAGGGGCAGAGAGGGAGACACAGAATCCAAAGCAGACTCCAGGCTCTGAGCTGTTGGCACGCAGCGTAATGTGGGGCTTTGAACTCATGGACCGAGCGATCATGACTGGAACCGAAGTTGGACACCGACTTCAGTTAACCAACTGAGCCACCCACGTGCCCCTAATGTTTTATTTCTATAGTCAGGACTGTAGTAAACAGTAATCTGTTTGTGCAATAATTTTTTTAAATTCCAATTTAACTAAGAAGTTTTCTGAGGGTTTGTTCAGGCGAAGGACCATTCTACATATTCTGGTGGATTTAATGACATAAAAAGATGTTTTCTGTGCCCACTGGGTCCTCATATCCTGCTGACCAACATCCGGTGAGACAGAACACAGATTAAAAAACTCACTGTGCTAGAATTTCAAAGGAAGTAGGAAACCACACTCTAATATGAATGCCTTTATCCAACATTACACATATAAAACACTCCACTGATTTTAGCTATGGATAGCTAAGCTCTTTTCCATATGGATCCAGAGTTCCCTATTCCCAAATCCCCAAGTCTCAATGTCTGAAAGAGTTGCAAGAACAAAAATTTCTTCTATAAAACCTCTAGGACTTTTTACGATGGCTGACTTGTCTGTGCACTTTATGTTTAGCTTTGTCAATGTTAAGTATTCCACCCCAGTAGTCCCTTTCCTTAGTGACCCTTGAGGTGAAACAGTCCATTAAAAGTTTTTGGTTTTTTTTGATAGAAGCTTCTCAATTCTATAGTTAAGGATACCTTTTCCTATCTCAAACTCAAATTTGCGAAGCGTTTAAATACATGAGAGATGAAATCCTTCCAAGTAGTATGTGTATCCCAATTAGTAAACATCCTTCTACATTTCCAAATAACTCCCTGAATGGTTTTAGAACAGAATTCCTGATTTCCCTTCTATTCAGTTACCGGTTTAGAAATTGAGAAACCTGTTATTTTCATGGAAAAGGAACATCTGTTTAATAATAGCATCAAACCATTTTCTTACAGGCATTGAACAGAATAATTTAAGAAAGCTCTCCAGCTTCCAAAGGATTGTCATGTTTTACTGATAAATATGAGGTAGTCTCATAAGATTTAAATTGAGAGTAAGATAGAGAATTTAGGAAAACCAAAAGTGCCTTTCTGAATGGCTCAGTCCATAGACCATGCAACTCGATTTTTGCGTTGTAAATTCGAGCCCCAATTTAGGTGTAGAAATTCATTAAAACCTTAAAAAAAAAAAGCGTCAGTTAAAAGGATCTTCATTCCTGCGTTAAAAGCGTCAGTTGAAAGGATCCTCGTTCCTGCGTTCATTTCCAGAGGTACTTTCTGAGACCCACCCAAACCGCTCTTGGTTGTTTAGTCTGGTAGATATACCGGGAAGGATAGACGGCAAGAAGTTCTCAGGAAAAGCTACCCTCTTACTTTTTTGTGCTCCAGCTAATAACCCAAGCCTTGGCTCCCCTTAAGAGGCTTAGGGGGAGATCTTTGATCACCTTTCATAGGTCTGGCGGTTGCTAGTGATTTGGGTCCCCAAATTCTGCTCAGCTAAGTGCCGACCAAGGGTTCTGGGGCCTTGGGATTCTCTAAGTTCAACACGGTGAACCCTGGGAGAAATAGATAACCAGAAGCCTTGAAGGCTCAGCCCAGGCCCCCAAGACACAACGGGCCACCCCTCGAACAGCTCCAAGTAACGTTGCAAAAGTCAAAAGAGCCTGTAGGATGGAAGTGGCAAGGGAACGGTCACAATCCCAAAAAGGTACAACAGACCATACTCGAAGTTTAGAATAAAACCCATAAATCCTAGAGCTAGAACGAAACCTGTCAGACCTATGCAACATAAGGAGAAATAGGGGTTTTAAAGTAAAACCATGTAACTAAACACACTAGGAAAACTTCAGGAGACCAAAGGCTTGAGAGCTTAATTTAAGACAGCCCTAAATGTCTTTCAGGCCTGCTACAAGTCTGAGCTCGGTTAGCAATGGAACTTACTTGTTTCAGTGTCACGGCATCTGTTATAGATCAAAGTGGTTGGCTCTGAAAAGAGCCTTTGGGTTCAAAGTTGGCACAGAATCCGGAAATCAAGTTTACGCCCTCTCGCCGCGGATGCGGCGCGCCAGCTGGATGTCCTTGGGCATGATGGTGACGCGCTTGGCGTGGATGGCGCACAGGTTGGTGTCCTCGAAGAGCCCCACCAGGTAGGCCTCGCACGCCTCCTGCAGCGCCATCACGGCCGAGCTCTGGAAGCGCAGGTCGGTCTTGAAGTCCTGCGCGATCTCGCGCACCAGCCGCTGGAACGGCAGCTTGCGGATCAGCAGCTCGGTGGACTTCTGGTAGCGGCGGATCTCGCGCAGGGCCACCGTGCCGGGCCGGTAGCGGTGCGGCTTCTTGACGCCGCCGGTGGCCGGCGCGCTCTTGCGGGCCGCCTTGGTGGCCAGCTGCTTGCGCGGGGCCTTGCCGCCCGTCGACTTGCGCGCCGTCTGCTTCGTGCGAGCCATGGCCTAACTGCAAAGTCAGGAAACCAGGGTAACAGCTCGCCCCTGCATTTATACAGGGGGAGAATCACTCTGATTGGATTGTGGGCAATCCCGGTGAGTCAACTGGAGCTCCATTCCGGAAGTGCTCCCTGAGATTTAGCATTGGTTTAATCTGTTCCGTGCTAGTTTCTGATTGGTTAATTTCAATTAACCGACTTGTTCCCGGCCCCCTTGGGGGAAAAAAAATCACTAAGCTATTTGTTTCCCTTGTGATGCTTGGCACACAAATAGGACCGACAAACTCCATAATTCTCCTAAACAATTCTGTTGAATTTTTCTTCTGTTTGTCTATACAAAGTACGGTGTTCTTGAAACAAGACAGTACTTGAGAATTTCTCTTTAAAAAATCCGCCATTTTCTGCATAGCTATCTCGTTTTCATCCGGAAGGTATTTCCTGTCCTATTTGAAAATCCCACTGTATAATATCTCATGAGTTCCACTTCATTTTATTTACAGCAAATATCTAGTTCACTCCAGTATGGTCTAGGACATAATGTTAACACATAAGGAATTTTATATTTCCGGATTCGCACGTTAAAATTCCAATGTTTTGGAGTCCCTCGTTCTTTTTAATACTGTATTTGACTCAAACCGGTGATTGGACTCTGATGTTTGGTTTTAATGGATTTAAAATGTCAGTCGGGGTCTAATGGGGTGAGCATTGAGGAAAACGTTTGCAATGCTGCAACTTGAAAAAGATGGCGGTGATCGAGAGTCTTTTGCAACATACCTTAATGATAATAGTCTAGCATATCATGATTCTTGTCAGAAGAGACCCGAGGTGTCCTGGATAATTTATGACAAACCCAAAGGAGCAGTTGTTAGGACTCTACTGGGCTATATAATAGAATTTCCTTCCCTCGTTTTCGCGTGCCAGTTCGAAAGTTTCTACTTTCATAATTTAAACTAAGGTTTTATTGAGATGTTTTCTTTTTTCTTTTTTGTTTGATTTTTGGTGAATGCACTTTGAGCAATAAAGCGGTATTGTAAATTAACCTATTGGATTCTCTGGAAGAGTTAGTTTTTTAGTCCAATAAAAAAGCAGGTTTGCAACGCTGCTTTTACATGCTATTAATCTATTGGTCAGTTTTGGTCCAATCAAAATTCAGACTTTTGGACCCTCATTTGCATATACGTGATATAAATACTCGGGATTTTTCTTTTTTCCCCCTCACTCTTTTCCTTGTTGGTCACAACTCTTCTGCTTTTGGTATTGTTTATCATGCCTGAGCCAGCGAAGTCGGCCCCGGCCCCGAAGAAGGGCTCCAAGAAGGCGGTGACCAAGGCGCAGAAGAAGGACGGCAAGAAGCGCAAGCGCAGCCGCAAGGAGAGCTACTCGGTGTACGTGTACAAGGTGCTGAAGCAGGTGCACCCGGACACCGGCATCTCGTCCAAGGCCATGGGCATCATGAACTCGTTCGTCAACGACATCTTCGAGCGCATCGCGGGCGAGGCGTCGCGCCTGGCGCATTACAACAAGCGCTCGACCATCACGTCCCGGGAGATCCAGACGGCCGTGCGCCTGCTGCTGCCCGGGGAGCTGGCCAAGCACGCCGTGTCCGAGGGCACCAAGGCCGTCACCAAGTACACCAGCTCCAAGTAGACTCGCCAAGTAAGCTTCTTGTTAACCAACCCCAAAGGCTCTTTTCAGAGCCACTCACTTTTGCATATAAAGAGTTGTAATAGCAAGGTTCCTCAACTGGCTTTAAAAGCATGTTTTGTCTTTTTACAGACCTGTTTCCATAAGATGTGAGAACTGTTATAGTATGAGATGTTTATTGGAACTTATGTTAATTTTTAGAGCCACATAGATTATGTGAAATGTGTATAGTAGGAACTTGGCTAAAGCCCTGAAAGAATAGTTTTTGTGTGATTTCTTTAAATTTTTACTTGGTTCTTTGTTCAATCATTACACTTTAAAATAATTTCACACTGGGTGTCTGTAACTTACAGTTGTCTGTACTTAAGTACATGTACTTTGGTTATTTGTTTTCATTACAATGCCCACATTATAACAACATAATTATATGTATTTCACAAAGGCCACCTTGTGCAATGAGAAATTATTTTGCACAGGACGCCAAACTCTGAATGTCATTCATCCCATAATAGATCTAAATTAGGCATGGGTATTACTGAACTGCAGTATTTAATCATAGCATCTGTTGTAGACCTTTTCGACAATTCTTCAAATGTACATTAAAATGAATTTATCATCCATTTTATTTTGCCTGTATGTTATTGATGTAATCAACTGCACAGCATGTTGAGTCATTTTCCTAAACCCTCATTTTGATCCACTTTTACATGGTTTTTCTTTTCTTGCCTTTGGTGTATCGTTTTGTATTCATTTAGACAGAGAAAAACTGAAATGAAACAAAAATAAGAAAAGATCTAGGTATGCAGGGATCACAGAAGATATGGATGAAAATCATGGGGTTTCATGTGTTAATTATGGAAAAGTAGATGGTTTGTTTTTGTGCTGCTGAAAGTAAGATGAGTTAGATGCATTGCTGTTGAGCACGTCATTGTTTATAGGCTTGGTATTAGGGAAGCCTGCAAGGCATGACCTATGTATACTTATGTTGGAGATACGTGTGAGGGTTACAGAGTTGTCAAAGGGAATATTCCCGTTATAGGTTTGTTCTCCGCCCCCCCCCCGCCTTTTTTTCCTTTTTAAAATGTATGTCTTCCATTAGATAATGATTGCAGTTTCAGTTCATGTTATGTTATCTTAGATGGAACACTGATTGAAGATGCTAAGTGTGTTAGCTAACTGCATTAGCTGTTGCTGCACAACAATTCATTTGCATTTACTATCTTAAAACAATACACATGTACAGTGTGAGTTTCTGTAGGTCTGGGCAGAGTTTAGGTGAGTCCTAGATCAGGATGCTATTGAGATGTTACCTCGGATAGAGGTCTCTGGGATGCTTGCGTGGGGAAATATCATCTTCCAAACTCACTGCTTAACCGAATTTGTTTCTTTGTGCTTGTAGGGCTGAGGAATTCATTTTCTTTCTTGCTGGCTGTTGGCTTGAATGGTTGTAGGCTTTTGGTTTTAGGCCTCCCTCACTTCCTAAAGAGCCCCTGGGTTTCTTGGCGTTTGTGCATGCTGCCATGGATACTTGGTCCGTCAAAGCCAGCATGCTAAAGTCAAGGAGGATAGATATTACACAACATACACGTCAGTTAACAAGAATCATATACAGAAAAATTACATCCAGTCACCTTTGTAGTACTCTGTGGGTTGGAAATAAGTCACAAGTCATGTTCACACCCAAGGGGGCTAGATCACAAGGGTGAGCACCAGGAGGGGGAATCCTGGCGGACACCCTATGAGGCCATCACAGGACCCATCAAGAAAAATCAAGGCTAAGAACCCAAAGAAAGTTCACTAACATAACGGTTTTCCTCCTTTCCCCTGTCCCTTCATTACTCTAGTTCAATTTGCCTGGAGGCAGGAATTGATGCTAAGAGGTAAAGACAAAGGCTACAAATACCTTGAAGTGCTTTTAATTAGGCTAGTGCCAGTGACTTTCTCTTGAAGTGAAGACAGAGAAGACAATTTGCCTGGTTATCATTTTGGAGACCTCCTCCCTCCTTCCTCTGTAAGTGTGGACATCAGAAAACACTGCAGGTGGTTGAGCCCTAGCACGGGGCTAGGTGTCTGTGTAGCTCCCTTTCTGGCTTTAAAGGAGGCACCGGCGGGTTTGTGAGAGGACTTAACATTGCTGCTTTTATTATGGAATATCAGGGAATAGATGTGACAAGGTTAAGACAAACCCCCAAATCATTGTGGCTTAAATACATTTTATTGGCAATCATTTTACATAATCCAAATATGAGGGAGAAAAGGGGCGAAAAAGTCCCCACGTGCCACCTAGGAGGCTTGCTTACAGGTGGCCGCAGTCTACAGCTCGGTCTAAGCTTCTCACATCAAACCCTTCCCCCTAGTTACCACGTAGTAGCTGGGCATTCTCACTTTGCTTTTCCTTGAACAGAGTAGGCTAATGGTGTTTCCTCCAGTTCATATTCAAGCTTTATTTCCAGATAGCAACTGGATTTGAAAAATGTACAATCTCATGTTTGGGACATGTCTGTCTATAAATGGATTGCAACTTTGAAGTGTGGGCATGTCTGACAAATAGAAAAACCTATGGACAAAGGCCGTGAGCATAAACCTGAATGGCTGCCTTGATGTTTAATGCCCCCGGGCAAGGAGCAAACATGGTTAAACTATACGGAAGTCATAGAACTCAGATCGCAAAATGCATCCGGTAACCTCAGTTCCCACGAAAAGGAAATAAACAGCGCCGCTAGCTCCTTCTAGTGCATGGATAGGTGGCCCTGAAAAGGGCCTTTAGGGTTGGCAAAGAATTCACTTCTCGTACGCAAAGTCTTAGCCCCCGAAGCCGTAGAGGGTGCGGCCCTGGCGCTTGAGCGCGTACACCACGTCCATGGCCGTGACCGTCTTGCGCTTGGCGTGCTCCGTGTAGGTGACGGCGTCCCGGATCACGTTCTCCAGGAACACCTTGAGCACCCCGCGGGTCTCCTCGTAGATGAGGCCGGAGATGCGCTTCACGCCGCCGCGCCGGGCCAGCCGCCGGATGGCGGGCTTGGTGATGCCCTGGATGTTGTCGCGCAGCACCTTGCGGTGGCGCTTGGCGCCCCCCTTGCCCAGGCCCTTCCCGCCTTTGCCGCGACCAGACATGTCCTCCGGTCAGTAAAACAGAGCAACGAAGTTAGGTTACACAGCGACGAAATCCTCATTTATAACCCTGTGGCGGACCTTATTGAGAACAGGGCCGGAGGGGCCGGGGGCGGGGCCGGGGGCGGGGCAGCGAGTTTATCCCCGCCCACAAGTGCGCGAGGCCGCGCGTAGCCGGGGAGACGCAAGAAGGCTCTGTTTAAGGGCCTGTACGGAAACGTCCCAGGCCAATCAAGGGACCGAAATAATGGCAGCTGTCAAGCTAACATCTGCTTCTCCGGGCTGAACTGTCAGGACCCTTACACACCTCGCGCAAGTCGCAGTCGAAATTCGGCATTGGTTTGAATTCTAGTCGCACGTCTGAAATGTATTGGAGTGTTTCCCTTCTGTCCTCCCATTCAAGCAGTTTTGCCCACTTTGCATCGAGGTCAAGTAGTGACGTTGGGAGGATGGTCTTAGGGAGCGAGAAAAGAACTGCAGTGCGCAGCCTGACACGAACACGAGTGTGACGCGTGGGGGCTTTTCATGGGGAGGCCTGTCCCCTGGCTTGCGGCCCGCACTCCCTGCACTTTACCTTCTGAGGCCCACGTCCTGCTTCGTGGCTTGCGTTCTGTCATTTTCACTGTAGGTTCTTCCTCCGCAGGATGGAAATGTTAATCACAAAGATGGTTTGGCAGTCAAAGGGTAAATGTCAGGTCCAGTGTGAGACACAGGGACGGCCGCTTTGCCTGAGAAAATTCTGTCTTCCTGCCCCAGGGCTTGCTTTCCTTCTCGATATTCTTAATTTTTTTTTTTTAACTTTTTTTTTTTTTTACTTTTGAGAGACAAAGAGACGCAGATCCTGAGCAGGGGTGGGCAGAGCGAGGGGGAGACAGAATCCCAAGCAGGCTCTAAGCTCCCAGCTGTCAGCACAGAGTCCAATGCGGGGCTGGAACTCATGGACCCTGTGATCATGATCTGAGCCGAAGTCAGTCTCTGAACTGACTGAGCCACCCAGTCGCCCCTCCATATTCTTAAATCCCTCAATCTGGTATTTTGTAATCTGGATTTATGTTCAGGTTTTGTTTTTGTTTTTGTTTTTCTTCCTAATGACCTCTATATCTATGTATGGGCAAATCTTCGCTTTTCGAGGTCAGTGCTACCCTTACATGGCTACATTTAAATTTATATGCTTTCCCATTTAACCACCAGCTTCCATCACCACCTTCACACCACAAACACAATTCCTTTTAAGAAAGCATTGTCTGATAAAGTGTTCTGGACCCTCTTTTGAGCATTCAGAATGTGTCTAATGCTGAGGGACTGAATTTTAATATTAAATAATTTAAATTGAAGAGCTATTACTCTGTTCAGTTATTGGAAAATTTGGCGTATGTCTGAACAACGTGGGCATGTGAACTCAATTTGCCAACGGTAAAGTTTATGGTATTGAAATGCAAATCCAGTTATTTCCAGTCAAAATTTAGTAGCAGATTGGATGAAATATACACCCAGTTTAGAGGATTTAGGATGAAAAAAGGAATCGAAATATTGCATTGTTCATGTTTTTACATTGATTGGAACAAACATATCTGGAGATTTAGGATTACATAGAATATATTATTAAAATGATTGCATCTTTCCACTTTTTAAAATGTGGTTAGTGGAAAATTTAAGATAACGTACGTGGCTTGCATTATTTTCTATAGGCAGCGCTGCTCAAGGATTCTTCCTTGCCCCTCTCTGCTTCTTGATTTTTTCACCCAACCTTGCCATCATGCGCTTTGAAATATGGTGGAAATTCACTGTAAGGTTGACCCTTGAATAATAGGGGTTTGAACTGCATGGATCCACTTATATGCACACTGGTTTTCAGGAAACACAATAAAGCACTGCAAAGGTATTATCTCTTCCTTATGATGTTCTTTCTTTTTTTATAGGTATATATTTATTTATTTATTTATTTATTTATTTATTTATTTAATTTTGAAATTTACATCCAAGTTAGTTAGCATACAGTGCAACAATGATTTCAGTAGATTCCAGTGATTCAGCCCCTCTGTACAACACCCAGTGCTCATTCCAACAAGTGTCTTCCTTGATGCCCTTTACCCATGTAGCCAATCCCCCCTCCACAACCCCTCCAGCAATCCTCTGTTTGTTCTGTATATTTAAGAGTTTCTTATATTTTGTCCTCTTCCCTGTTTTTATATTATTTTTGCTTCCCTTCCCTTATGCTCATCGGTTTTGTATTTTAAACTCCTCATATGCGTGAAGTCGTATGGGACCTGTCTTTCTCTGACTAATTTCTCTGAGCATAATGCCCTTTAGTTCCATCCATGTACTTGCAAATACTATTTTCTTAATAGCATTTTCTTTTCTCTAGCTTACCTTATTATAAGAATACAATATCTAATACAATATACAAAGTATGCGTTTAACAACTGTTCATGTTATCCATAAGACTACTGGTCACCTGTAGGCTGTTAGTCATTAAGTTCTGGGGAATCAAAAGTTTTATCCAGATTTTCAACTATGCAAGGGTCAGCACCCCTAACCTTGTTCAAGGGCCATCTATGTTTCTAAGAAATACAGTTGCCCAGAGACTGGCCCCAAACTCAAATGAAGCATTGTAAAAAAATTAAAAAAATAAAATCATGTTAGGGAGCGAACATAGGCTTGCCAAAGAAAACATTACCCATCAAAGCAAGAAAAGAGGGGTAACTCGAAAAATTGTCAACCTTAGAATTCTTTAAGGGCGGGCTGATGGAGACTTCCTGAAGTTCTATGCTAATGTTTTTTTTCCAAAAGTATCCTTTTTTGAGAGAGAGAACATCCAAAAATGTTTGCTAATGCAATTATAGTTCAAAAGTGCTTAAGCTTCTGTACAAGAGAATGTAGAATCTCTTATCTTTTTTTTTTTTTTTAAGAAGCAAAGTAATCACTGTGGACATGTAAAACCATCTCATGAAAACGAAGGCCCGAGAATGGTTTACTGTTTCTGGATCCTAAGACCAAGAGAGACAGATAAGAAAATCAGGTGAATCAGTTTGGAGTCTAGAAACAATAAAAGGTTACAGTGTCTACTGTGTATTTGATTAATGAGTACAATGTCAAGGAGTCACATCATGCAGTTTCATAGAAATTTATCTTGCAGGTCCTATGTTTTTATTTCTTTCCAGTAAGGATTCACAGTATGCGACACTTTATCTGAGGCTTGGAAATAGGGAACAAAAGGATGGGCCATGATGTTTAGTATCATAAAAGGTTAAAGACTACACAAGAATTGCAGGAGCATGGACTTTGATCATCTCACTATGTACTATTGATTGAATGTATCAAATTCAGCAGGGGTTTATTTGGTAGAGCTGTAAGTATTTTCTGTCTGGTGGAACAGCTCTAACTCCAAAGATTTATGGCTTCTTGGACATTATTAATTTTGTTTTAACCTCATTCAATAATCCTATTCCAATATTTCTGTGTTAAGTTGTTTATAAATACCCTAATTTCTTCAATATTCTTTGAACCTTTCAGAGCATTTTACCCTTTTCAGTCATTGATGATTTAAGTACTCTCTGTGTCACATGTTTATTTTATATTTTTTTGAATCACAATTTCACATTTGTGAAACAAGTTAAACAAGTGATGTCATGTGGCTCTGACTTGGAGATAAACAGGATGTCACAGAGCTGCTGGTACTTTCTACTTCTTTAGACCTGGGAAATTCAACACTAGTCCCTCAGTGTCATGGTAAATCCTTGGTAAGCAGGGAGGTGGAAAGCGCAAATGAGAAGGCACATTCATCATCAGGCATGAGGTCACTGAGGACAAGGGAAAGACTCTGGTCACAGACCAGAACAGATCTGAAACCTATTAAGAAATATCCAAATATCTAATTAAGGTAAAGGGATAGACTGCGTTTCTTTACATTGTCTCATATGAGCGCAGTTTAAAAGGCCTGCCAGTGTTTTTGTTTTTTAAATTTATTTCAAGGGGATGTGCTTCTGTTAGACTGCTTATTAGGGTCCAGTATCTGTGAAAAATCTATGAATTTAGGTGACTTGTAGGATGTTGATAATTTCAGTGATTTTTGTCGGTTGGAGATGAAAATTATGGCATTAGAAAAGATCATCTAAAGGTTGTAATTGTGCTGTAGAATAATAACACTTTCTGGATCTAAATGTGCTCTTTTGGTTTTATTCTAGTCCTCATTCTTTTGTAAGGGAGGTGAGTTTTTCCTCTATCCATCTTGGTTCTTGGCTGGGGCCCGTTTTACAAAACACCGATTAGCAGGATAAAAACAATGAGAAGTTTATTAACGTGTTTATTTCGCGTACACATGGGAGAAACCCTGGAAGAACCCTTGGAAGAGGTACCTTAGCACTCACTGCAGCTTACACAGCGTCTTCAACAAAGAATGTGTGGAGAAATGACTGGACAAGGGAAGGCAGTTTTGGGTCTTGAAGGACCGAAAACCATGGCAAGGTAGGTATATGGGAGGAAGCTCACAGTAAGGTTTGTCTGCGGCTTCCTCTGGTCCCTCTCTGGGCTTTTAAGAGTCTCCAGTATAGAATTTATATCCTGTCTTAAGGCGGAAAAGGGGAAGGGCCCACAACACTTTTTCTGTCATTGCTGCTTACCTGCCTTTAGCCCCCAATTTTTATGTCAAAGAGGAATATTGTGGGGAGACTGTCCTAGTTTCCTTCACTTTCTTGAACTATTGCTCATCTTGATAATGTCCTGTATTGCTTTGAACCAGGTTTATCTTCCCGATGTTCCCTTACTGATGGTTATATATCAGAATAATCCACAATGAGACAGCTTATTATTTTGAACTTGACACTTCGATAACATATAATGTAATGGCATGAAGACCAATTTCTCCACCTCAAAAGGAATCATGTTTGTATTTACTTTTTGGTCTACTGGGGCCGACCCAGTGGGCTGGAGATCCATTAAAAAGAAATAATGCATTTCACTTGATTCACCTAGACTTTGACTCTGCTGAGGATGGAAATCGTAAACGTTGCTCTTTTCTTTCAACCCCAAAAGGATGTAAAAGGCTGCATGTAAAGAGGGAAATCTCAACAATAGTATCCCTTTTGATCTTTAATACCTACAAGCCATTCTGTGCCCTCATCAAACAACTGCAGTTTGAAAGACTAAGTAACGGAATGTTACACATTACACAGAATTACTATGAATCCAAAGCCGATTCTTTGTTATAAAAACCGGCGAATCCATCTAATACAGTTTCAGGGTATTCTCGAAAAAGAGAAACTTACTTTCACCAAGGGAGCAATCGGAAAGAAAGAGAGTTACAACAGTTTTTGACAAAGTAGGGGGCTCTGAAAAGAGCCTTTTTCAAAGTCCGGAGGGAACAGCCTTGGGGAATTACGCCCTCTCGCCGCGGATGCGGCGCGCCAGCTGGATGTCCTTGGGCATGATGGTGACGCGCTTGGCGTGGATGGCGCACAGGTTGGTGTCCTCGAAGAGCCCCACCAGGTAGGCCTCGCACGCCTCCTGCAGCGCCATCACGGCCGAGCTCTGGAAGCGCAGGTCGGTCTTGAAGTCCTGCGCGATCTCGCGCACCAGCCGCTGGAACGGCAGCTTGCGGATCAGCAGCTCGGTGGACTTCTGGTAGCGGCGGATCTCGCGCAGGGCCACCGTGCCGGGCCGGTAGCGGTGCGGCTTCTTGACGCCGCCGGTGGCCGGCGCGCTCTTGCGGGCCGCCTTGGTGGCCAGCTGCTTGCGCGGGGCCTTGCCGCCCGTTGACTTGCGCGCCGTCTGCTTGGTGCGAGCCATGACAATTACACAGAAAAGGAAACCGGAGAGTAGCAGGAGCCGTTTCTGACCCTATTTATAGGAGAGACCAGTGTGGTTCGCAGGTCCCGCGCTGTGATCCAATTGGTTCTCAGGTTGCCTTTCCGAGAAATGATTGGATTTCCAGTAAGATTTGAATATAGAATCAAAAGTTATTCCAGTTTATATGTCTTCTTAATGCACTTTAAATTGAATTCATAAAACCGAGGTTTCCTTTCGTGTGTTTCAGCGGACTTCATTCATTTCCTTTTTGTGTGAAAAGACGGAAACGCACAACTTTTTGCAACGGGAATTCAGGCCGCCCCAGAATTCGAAAAGCCCGCCCTGATATGTGATTGGTCAGGTATGTCTCCTTTGTTCTCTCATTTCTTTCATGCGTGTTTGACTTTGTGGCCGCAACTTTGACCAGAGTGTGTTTATAATTACGTACATGTGTATACACTGCGCTTTTAAACAATCTCAACATACAGATAATGCTCTCGATGACTATCGTTGTTATATACGTAACCTACACCCCGAAGTCACGACCTCAGAGAATTGCCACTTGGTTTACTGCGAATGGCTTGTGCATTTGCAATTGGAGGGAGCATTTTATGTAATGTTTCATAAACCTCCAGGCATTAGACATGTAACATCTTAAGCTCATCTGACCATTGTGTGGGAGTACCGGGAGGAGTTGTCCAGTTTTTACAATAGTTAACTTCGAAATAGGCTACCTTAAGGTTAGCAAGTAAGGAAACAAACGTCTCAGGAGTTCTGTAGTATTTCAGCACTTCCCAGAAAAGATGGGTGGCTCTTAAAAGAGCCTTTGATTTTCGGGATTGGGAGAGCAGGCAGATTCCGTAAACGTTTCACTTGCCCTTGGCCTTGTGGTGGCTCTCGGTCTTCTTGGGCAGCAGCACGGCCTGGATGTTGGGCAGGACGCCGCCCTGCGCGATGGTGACGCGACCCAGCAGCTTGTTGAGCTCCTCGTCGTTGCGGATGGCCAGCTGCAGGTGGCGCGGGATGATGCGCGTCTTCTTGTTGTCGCGGGCCGCGTTGCCCGCCAGCTCCAGGATCTCGGCCGTCAGGTACTCCAGCACGGCCGCCAGGTACACCGGCGCGCCGGCCCCCACCCGCTCCGAGTAGTTGCCCTTGCGGAGCAGGCGGTGCACGCGGCCCACCGGGAACTGCAGCCCGGCCCGCGACGAGCGCGTCTTGGCCTTGGCGCGAGCCTTGCCGCCCTGCTTTCCGCGTCCAGACATAGCGAGTGGTATCTGCGAGAGAGAGTCCGCAGGAAAAGCGAAAAAGAAATGTCCTGGAAGCAGCAAAAAGATGCCAGTTATACTGGTGGATGGAAGTGTAAAACGCGAGCTGGGATTGGTTAAAAAGATCACCGTTCGCTATCCAACCAATAAGAAGGAAGATATGACACAATCAAGTTTACATATTCACGTCACCAAAGACATTATCAAATCAGATCGGGGTATTTCTGCATACCTTATTTGCATAGATGCCCTATAAAAGAGGAGACTCTGCTTAAAGACAGACATTTTAGGTTTTGTTTTTTTTAGTCCGTCTACTGAGTTGTTACTTGAGATGCCTGAGCCCGCGAAGTCCGCTCCCGCCCCCAAGAAGGGCTCCAAGAAGGCGGTGACCAAGGCGCAGAAGAAGGACGGCAAGAAGCGCAAGCGCAGCCGCAAGGAGAGCTACTCGGTGTACGTGTACAAGGTGCTGAAGCAGGTGCACCCCGACACCGGCATCTCGTCCAAGGCCATGGGCATCATGAACTCGTTCGTCAACGACATCTTCGAGCGCATCGCGGGCGAGGCGTCGCGCCTGGCGCATTACAACAAGCGCTCGACCATCACGTCCCGGGAGATCCAGACGGCCGTGCGCCTGCTGCTGCCCGGGGAGCTGGCCAAGCACGCCGTGTCCGAGGGCACCAAGGCCGTCACCAAGTACACCAGCTCCAAGTAGACTCGCCAAGTAAGCTTCTTGTTAACCAACCCCAAAGGCTCTTTTCAGAGCCACTTCAATTTTCATCTAAAGAGTTGTCACGTTAAGGATTTCTCTAATAGCACAGACTCCCAGTTTTGTCACTGCGTTTTCTTAGATACTCTTTAAAGTAGAAACATGACCTGTTACTCCGTGCTTGGTAAAGCATGTCCTTTACTTCAGAATTTCTCTACACTTCCTACCCAACATGATACGGGGCCTGGAAATGTGCATATATGTAATTTGCAGTTGGGTCTTAAAGGTTTTGGAGACCGCGAGGGAGATGTGAAAAGAAAGTTCCCTTTTCCTTAAACCTTAGCAGTTGCCTTACTCTGGCAACAGCAATGCCACCACCCCGTCCACCCTCTCTGGCTTCTAGGCTCCCAGAATCATTTCCACCCTTGTGTCCCACCCCCCTCCTTCCCTCCCCCCCCCATTCGTTCTCATGCTGAATTCCACTTTGCCTGTTCTCCAACCTTACAATTTTTGACAACTTGTTTCCCGTGTGCCTTAAGCCCTCTATGTGGCTACTGTTTTTTCCTTCACTTGTCTCTGGGAATACCTTAGTTTCGGCTTTTAAGTATTCCGCGACGTGTGTAACTTTTAAGTTCTGTTTGTAAAAATCCAGAAAATTGAAAACTTTTCCTGAATGATGCATGGCCCTCAGCCTCCATTGATTTAAAGGGCCATTACTCCTTTACATTGGAAAGCATTTGGTTAGTGCACTTCCTCTCTCCATTGGCACTTTGGTAATCATAGAAGATACCCTTCTTGCTTTCAAGGGATTGCCGGTCTCAGGTTTATCAGCGTCATTTCACCCAGGCAGGGAAAGTATTTATTCCAGGATACAGAAGTGAATTGAATTTGAGGTCAGCTGACAGTCATAGGGATGTGGGATTTCCTTTCCTAGGCCAACCAAGGCTTTCTCTTTTGGCCGACTCGTACACTTAAGGAAAGCTGAACAAAGAAGGCACCAAGGAAGGAGATGAGATATGGAGCCTAGTGCTGGAGAGTGGAGATAATCTATGTTAAGGTCCTCAATAAAAGTGGTGAGAAATGTATTCGATGCAAAGTGTCGGAATTCTCTCTAGACATCTTTGAGTCAGAAGACATTGGTTGGCATGTTCTGCCATGTAAATCAACTTTGGTTCTCACACCCACTGTGTCTTACTTTATAAAATGAGCATGTCGCTACCTAATAAATGACTAAAATAAACCATTCGATGGACACTTGTGCAAACAAATGCAAGAATTATGGTAAAAACTCGCCTTCGAGAGGGCTTTACAATTCATAAGGCTTTCATGGACGTTACGAATTAAAATTTTCCATCACTCCTCTACATGCAACATATGCAAACTTTTTGAAGAAGAATTATAATCAGACGTAATACAACTGTAGTGAGTGGAATGGGAAGTTGCCGCCGTTAAAATTAGAGACATTTCAAAACTATGGGAGTCTGCAATATTTAGGGAGAATTTCCGTGCATCTACACTTTTAAATTTAAATATTTATCTACTCTAATTTTAGAGAATGTCATTGAATCCGGAATCAATAATTCTTAAGCTGCGTGGATGTGTTAATTTCCTACTGGTGGTCTGACACATTATCACAAACGTTGTGGCTTCAAACCGTAGAAATTTATAATTTCCTAATTTTGTAAAACAGCATTTGGGCATGGGTCTCACTCAAGGAAAGTCAAGGTGTCAGGAATTCTGCATTCCTTTCTGGGGCCTCTCAGAGCACATCTGTTTCCTTGCTTTTTCTAGCTGCTCCAAGTTATCTTCTTTCTTTGGCTTTCCATTCCTTTTCTCTGTGTTCAAAGCCAGAAGTCTCCAGCCACATCAGCCCCCTGCTATCTCTCTGGTTCTGTATTCAGGTTGCCTCTTCCAATTCTAAGCATCCATGGCATTTCATTGGGTCACTTGGGTAATCCAGGATAAATTCCCTTTTTAAAATTCAGGTGATTAGCAATCTTGATGCCATCTGGAACTTTAACTGCCCTCTGTCTTGGACCCTAACCTATTCACAGATCCGTAGAGATTAGACATTAAATATACTTGGGATGGCATTTTTCTGCCTAGCGCAGTAGCTCATAGTGTTTTCAGAATTTGATAGAACGCTATATATTTGCTGCTCTGTGAGGGGGAAGAACGTGTAGGCACAGTGTCGTACATATTCTCAGGGCGCTCCTGTACCCCAGGAAAGTCATATATACTTTGTTTAGATATTTCTTTCCTTCTGGGACTACTACATAAAGCAATCATTGACTACGGTAGTATAAACTGCCCAATCTGGCAGTTTTAGTTTTCTTTCTTTTACTTTTCTCTCCTTGTTGCTTTTGTTAATTGCTTGAAGGCTTACATATTTGTGTATGTTGTATTGTGTGTGTGCATCTGTGTTCTGTGGGGAGTAGAAAGTCTGTTATTCATGAAAGAAATTAAACAAGAATACAGAATAGCTTTACTTTTTTCCGACCTGGGTGAAACTCCTAAGAATATTTTGTATGTACATTCTTCGCATTTAAGTCATGTAGGATGCCATTCATGGATTCATGGCAGTTTATAACTTTAAGTAGTTTCCTAACAACAGGCAGAAAAATGCATATTTTCATTACCATTTTATATATCTGCATGGACCCGGGCAGCGGTGTAACTGTAATGACCTGTGAATTTTTGTTTTTTAATTTAAAAAGAGTTTTTGTTGGTCAAGATAGAAAAAAAACCTGACATAAAGTCCACCCTGGATGAAAATAACAATTTTAAGGGAGAGACCCCAAAATATCAGTATAAAGGCTGTTTCTTTCCTGGACGGCCGGCATCATTACTGTGGCGTTTTGCCAACGATCACCTTTCATTTAACAAGCCTTCGGAGAATGCTCAGTACAATTAAGTGACCCCGTCTTGGAGTCAGTGATGTTCATTTTTCAGTTTTCTTGCATAGGCCCGTTCCCACTATTATTTGCAAGTTATACTGCCTTAAGCAAATAAAACTCCTAGAAGGGTACAATGATGAACGTGGAAAGCAACCAGTTTCTTTTTACCACAACATAGCACTAACAAAACAGTCCTACCAAATCTAAGCCCTCTTTGCTTTTCACAGAAACTATGTGTAAAGGACACCGCATCACAGCAGCTTAAGTGAAACTTACTTGTCACCACTTTGGCCAGGCTTTTAGTCAAAATGGGCGGTGGAGACAAGACACCGTTGACTACGTTGGACATTTTTCTCTCTCTACCAGTGACAATGTATGTGTGCTTTAAGGTGTTGGTGCCACACAAGGCAAGCCGGATATTTTCAGTAAAATAAAACAAAACCCCTTGAGCAGTCACATAAACTATTAAAGCCATTACAACTCTCGCTGAAAAACTGGCTGGCCCTTAAAAGAGACTTTGGGGTTCAATACGAAGACATTTTGTCAGGATTACTTGGCGCTGGTGCACTTGGTGACGGCCTTGGTGCCCTCGGACACGGCGTGCTTGGCCAGCTCCCCGGGCAGCAGCAGGCGCACGGCCGTCTGGATCTCCCGGGACGTGATGGTCGAGCGCTTGTTGTAATGCGCCAGGCGCGACGCCTCGCCCGCGATGCGCTCGAAGATGTCGTTGACGAACGAGTTCATGATGCCCATGGCCTTGGACGAGATGCCGGTGTCGGGGTGCACCTGCTTCAGCACCTTGTACACGTACACCGAGTAGCTCTCCTTGCGGCTGCGCTTGCGCTTCTTGCCGTCCTTCTTCTGCGCCTTGGTCACCGCCTTCTTGGAGCCCTTTTTCGGGGCCGGGGAAGACTTCGCTGGGTGTGGCATGACGATGAAAACTCTACTTCTGAGATAAGAAATATGTGCCCTGGTTCTAGCATTCAGAATATTCGTAGGGCGCCTGTGCGAATGAGGCGTTAAACGAGTTAGACTTTGATTGGATAAATTGTCCTAAAGTGTAAGGCAGTGACGTGAAAATTGCGTGGGGTTAGTCGTCCTTTGTAATTGGTTGCAAACTTCTGGATAGTTTTAGCCAATCAAAACGCGCCATTTACAATTCGGCTTGCAAGTATAATTGCTTCTCATTTGCTGAGAGGATTTGAGCCCCCATTTCACTTTTCCTTACCAAGCTCCCTGGTTGGAGAGTATTAAAATGTCTGGACGCGGAAAGCAGGGCGGCAAGGCTCGCGCCAAGGCCAAGACGCGCTCGTCGCGGGCCGGGCTGCAGTTCCCGGTGGGCCGCGTGCACCGCCTGCTCCGCAAGGGCAACTACGCCGAGCGGGTGGGGGCCGGCGCGCCGGTGTACCTGGCGGCCGTGCTGGAGTACCTGACGGCCGAGATCCTGGAGCTGGCGGGCAACGCGGCCCGCGACAACAAGAAGACGCGCATCATCCCGCGCCACCTGCAGCTGGCCATCCGCAACGACGAGGAGCTCAACAAGCTGCTGGGTCGCGTGACCATCGCGCAGGGCGGCGTCCTGCCCAACATCCAGGCCGTGCTGCTGCCCAAGAAGACCGAGAGCCACCACAAGGCCAAGGGCAAGTAAGCTGGAAAAATAGCACCTTAGGTCATTGAGGGGACAGTTTTAACCAAAGGCTCTTTTCAGAGCCACCCCCGTATTCATGAAAAGGGCTTACATTTTCCTTCTTAATTGGAGTTAATTGGAAATGCCCTTCAGGGTAGTTCGTCAATCCAGGAATAGGGGTACGTGCTCCCAACTTCTCACAAAGGTGAACAAGCCATTCACTACAGAGTTACCATAAACATAGTTCCCATTAGTAAACTAAGACGGATGTAGAGATGTGTCACAAGGGTTAAAGAGATCAGTGCTGCAGTCCCCAGCGTTGTAAACCATCAGGTAATAGGAAGGTTGATGTTTCCTCTTTGTTGGAAATGGAGATCCAAATCTAGTTCGTGACCTACAGGACTATAGAACTGGACGTTTAATATTATTTGCTATTGAAAGCAGTTTGCCTTTTAATGGAGAGAATCACCTGCAATTCACACTTTATAAACAAACCAGATCCAGCGTTAATGAGCTTGGGGCCTGGGCCTAATCAGTTGCCAATCGGAATACAATACAGGCCCTAGAACCCATTGTCCTTCAATCAGTACTAAGAACACACAGTAATGTACCACTTACAACTCTGGGTATCTTTCAACACCATTTTACACAAACTTCGGTTTGTGTAAAGGAAGTAGGTGTTAATAATATTATAACCTTACAACATTAAATATGAAATCAAATCAGGCTTAATGGCCGGTGCATTCAGGACTTGTATAAATACATACCTAAAAATCTGAGTTTGAATAGAGACATCAAGAAATAGACGTGTAATTTGTCTTCCTAAAGTGGAATTAAGGTAAAATACTACCTTGCCACGGCACCTGGTGGCTCGGTGGGTTAAGCGTCTGACTGGACACAAGTCATGATCTCACAGTTCCCGAGTTGGAGCCAGGCGTGGGGTTCTCGGCCACCTGTGCAGAGCCTGCTTGGGATTCTCTCGCTGCCCCCCACCTCTCTCTTAAACAAACTTAAAAGAAAAACCTACTTGGCCAGTAACATCTATAGGGTGTCTTTTCAAAACGATCCAAAGAAAGCCGGTTTCAGAGGTCATATCTTAAATTGTTACTCAGCCAACAACAGATAGCTTTGGAATAATTTGTATTAGATTCTGCTTTCAAAAGCCAAAGAACTTTGTGAAGAAACAGGCGAGGTAGATAAGTGATATATCTTTGTAAATAAGGTACAGGCCGGAAAGTGTTGAAAACACCAGCAGTGGTGGATCGGAAGAAGCTGTTATTTTTACTTTTTTTGTGGAAGATGTTAATTTTGGGTCTAAATGTACTAGAGGTCATGTGAATCAGGGAGTGAAGGTCAATACCAATGTCTTCACTTGGAGCCATAGGAAACAAATACCTGTCCAAACAGGGGGAGTCTCGTTGTATATAGTAGCCGAGGATGGTATGGTTGCATTTTCCCGCAGCTAACTGCTGTGGGAAGTTTTAGACGGCTCACACGAAGCAGACGGCGCGCAAGTCGACGGGCGGCAAGGCCCCGCGCAAGCAGCTGGCCACCAAGGCGGCCCGCAAGAGCGCGCCGGCCACCGGCGGCGTCAAGAAGCCGCACCGCTACCGGCCCGGCACGGTGGCCCTGCGCGAGATCCGCCGCTACCAGAAGTCCACCGAGCTGCTGATCCGCAAGCTGCCGTTCCAGCGGCTGGTGCGCGAGATCGCGCAGGACTTCAAGACCGACCTGCGCTTCCAGAGCTCGGCCGTGATGGCGCTGCAGGAGGCGTGCGAGGCCTACCTGGTGGGGCTCTTCGAGGACACCAACCTGTGCGCCATCCACGCCAAGCGCGTCACCGTCATGCCCAAGGACATCCAGCTGGCGCGCCGCATCCGTAGGGAGCGGGCCTAAGTTCCTTCAGCCAGTGAAAACTTTAATGCCCAAAGGCTCTTTTCAGAGCCAGTTACCTTTTCTATGAGATAGTGCTTTGTTCTTGTTCTCGTAAATTGTGAAAGATCCTGGAGAAACCAAGTGTTACAAGTCCTTGCATAAGCTTAATTGTGTGGCTCTGAAAAGAGCCTTTAGGTATTCTCAGTTAGCCAAACTTCTGAGTTCCTGCCGGCCCCTTCTTGGGCTTGGCCGCCTTGGGCTTCGGGGCCTTGACCTTGGCGGGGCTCTTGGCAGCTTTCACCTTCCTCGGGCTCTTGGCCACTTTCTTGGCCGCCGCCGCCGCGGGCTTCTTCGCCTTCTTCGGGGTCTTCTTGGCGCTCTTCTTGGGGGTGCTGGCCCCCGTCGCCTTCTTGGCTTTCTTGGCCGCCCCGGCAGCCTTCTTGGGCTTGGCCGCGCCCGCCTTCTTGGCTTTGGGCTTGGCCTCCCCGGACGCCGCCTTCTTGTTGAGCTTGAACGAGCCCGAGGCGCCGGTGCCCTTGGTCTGCACCAGGGTGCCCTTGCTCACCAGGCTCTTGAGGCCCAGCTTGATGCGGCTGTTGTTCTTCTCCACGTCGTAGCCGGCGGCCGCCAGCGCCTTCTTGAGCGCGGCCAGGGACACGCCGCTGCGCTCCTTGGAGGCGGCCACGGCCTTGGTGATGAGCTCGGACACCGGCGGCCCGGACGCCTTGCGCTTGGCGGCGCCTGCGGACTTGCGGGCCTTCTTCTTCACGGGCGTCTTCTCGGCGGGGGCCGGCGCGGCGGGCGCGGCGGGCGCGGCCTCGGACATTCTGCGCTCGGCTGGCGGAAGGTACAGAAAACAATAATAATAATAAAGTCTCGGAGTTGAGCTGCCTGGCCCTGGAGTGTGTGTGTGTATATATACAAGCACGGCGCGGCGCGCTGATTGGTTCCCAGCTCAGCCTTGCCACTTGACCGCAACCTAGTCTCAGCTCTGTCCCGGAATTGTGTTTGTTACCCTTGAGGAAAGCAAAAAAATGAAAATTTCCCGTGGAGGGATCACAGCGACTCTATTGTATAGCGACGCGGGACAGCTCGTGCTTTGAGATCTGCCTGTTTTCTTCTTCCAGGTTTTACCACGTCAGTCTCAGCCTTTTCCAAAAGCCCCTGCCACTCTGAGAGATTCACAGGTCAGGGAGACAACTTCACGAGTTTCGTTTAAAATAGAAGTCCTCTCGTCTGTGCTGTCACTAGCTTGCTCTCTCGTAACAGTCTGTACATTCTTGGCTTCTCGAACGTTCAACAACTGCTTAGTTCTCACTGAGACTGACCTGGAAAATCTGGTTCATATGAAGAGAAATAGCACAGGCTCTTTCCCCATTTCTCTGCAAGAGTGATAGTTAAGGACGGTTGTAATAAGAGCTTGTACTGACAAGGACAGTCACTACTTTGTCCTAAAAGCCTTCATCATTGCTTTTAGTGACATTTTGGAGGGTTAGTTACTTTGGGGGTTTCAAGCATTCCCGATTTGTTGAGGAAAATGGGAAATGTAGCAATGTGTGGTCCTGACCTGGTTGTCTGGCCTATGTTTCCCATAGATGATGACAGAGGTTATCTAGGAGGGCTATAAAAGAGGCTCCTTTATGGTGTAAAAAATGTCTTATTTACACTGACTTTATTGGGGGGGGGATCGGTAATTAAAATATTATTAAGCTTTCAGTACAGAAATCTGCCATGCTTGGGGAAGATAAACTTGGGCAACCTAATAAAGCAACAGAATCAAAGAATATATACGTGTTTTTTTTTCTCGCCATGGTTTGTTGGAGCCTCAGTGTTTCTCGCCCTTTCTGGGCTATCTCGTTCTTTCCAGGCTACTTTGTAGCTAGTTGTGCTCATTACTTTCTGCTGAAATCCAAAGGTCTAGAGGGAGCTTCGGTCTGAGACTTGGCTTTCGATGGATTTGCCAACGAAGATTTACCCATCCTGTGGCCCAGAACCTTCTCAGATGGCCAGTGAAGAAAATTTCCAGGGAGGCTCAGCTGTCAAACCATCTTCGAAGTATTAATAAAGAACCTTAGTAAATTGACTCTCGGCCCTAGTATCAAACTTCGTTCCCCTCTACCAGAATATCCACCCCAACAGCAGGGCAGGGAGAAGGAACCACAGGGACTTGTGGCCCAAATACTCAGCATCAGGAGGAGGGGTGGAGTAAGGACTGTGTTAACTGCTCGGAAAGAAACGATGGAAAGGCTGATGTGGTTTATTAAAGACCATCGCTTGTTCAACCAGCGTTCCACGGATGAATCCACTGTAGAAAGATCTAGATGTAGGTGTCATTATTGCCTGTATCCTAGACCTCCCGAGGATACCAGCACGGAGAATAATTATGACATCGAGTCTATGTAAACATAAACCTTATATGGTGTTTTTCTTGCTGGTAATTTTATAATCAGTATGCAGCAGCTTGGGAAAGCTGCTCTATGATAGACAAACTATGGTATTTTGATAATCTGTGATATTAGCTCTGTGTTGTCCTTTCTACCTTGGTACCAATATTTTGTGAGGAATCCTGTAGTTTGCATTTGAGTGACTTCAATATACTTTAGTTCCACTTTTTGATATGACCCAAGGAAGTCCTAGTAGGTTTTGAGTATTGCCTGGGTGTTTGAGAAGCCCGAAGTCATGAAGATCCGTGAACCTAACATGGGGCTCCTGGGTGGCTCAGTTGGGTGAAGCGTCCGACTATCGCTCTGCAGAGTAGGGCGTTGTGCTGGCAGCTGGGAGGCTGGAGCCTGCTTCAGATTCTGTGTGTGTGTGTCTCTCTCTACCCTTCCCCCACTCATGCTCTTTCTCAACCATAAAAACATAAAAAAAACAAAACAAAAAAACCCATAACATCAAATTGGAAGCCAAGTGACTTGCGCAGGAGGAATATAGAGAGACTATTGGGTGGTTTGGCTAGAGAGAATAATTATAGTCATGGCAGAGTGCATGGGCTAGATTTTCTGGGTTTCAAAAATTAGAGTTGTAATAAAAGTTTTTTGTGGTAGTTCAATTTTCAGTAGCAAATGTGTATGTAGAGGAACTTATTAAAATTGAGGCTTATTTGGAAAAAAAAAAGGAATATACACATGCAACTCTCACACACACACTCATACACACACACATGCATTCTTACACTTCCACGCACAGTTCATTTGAGACAAGGGCAATTTTTATAAAAGCGTGTTTTATATTCACTAGTACATTTCTTAGTTATGAAGGAGATAGGTTTGTATTATTAATGTTGAATAGGAAATATGTTTATGGTAGAAAGGCATTTAATTTTTATTTTCATCACTCTTCAAATTCTTTCTCTTTAACACGTTTATTTTGAAGCATGTACCCGTCTTGTGTTTTGCTAGGATGTTGAAAGTAAGAAATGCTGGGAACACACAGAGCAAAGCTCAAAAGGTGAGGGTTTCACACTCCTTTTCGATCCCTTCAAAATCCAGAAATGACTGATTACTTCCTGTAGCACATTCAACTGAAATGTGAAAAACGTAAGAAATGTTACTAAAGACTAAATATTAACACAACTCAGATGGGTGAGATGAGATGGGAAATCAGCTCAACATAAATCATTTTTACTTTGTGTATTTACTTATGTATTCCTAATCCTTTTAAGAGATTTTGATTCTTATGGTTGAATTTGAAACTCACTTGAGGAATATTCATAGACAGCAAGGAGGAGTATGAATTACAGAGAGGCCATGTTGTAAGAAGGCTGTGACGGTGGTCAGTCTAGACAAGAGCCAGAATTACAACCCGGATCTGGGAAATAATGGAGGTGCCTTACCAACAAAGGAAGGGCTGTCTCTTGGCCACCTAAATGTAGGGAGTCTCCAAGGTACTGCTCCATTCCCCTTCATGGGTTCATGAATTACCTTTCTATGGGTAACTTTGAAGTCTCTCCCTCAGGTCTGTCCTCTTGCCTAAATGTCAAACTTGTATTTCTGGGTGCCTGCTGGTTATTTGACTTTGCACCTCCGTATACCAGATACACTCTGTCTATACTCTCTACATAACCTATTCTCACCTACGTAGTTTCCAATCAAAAGATAACCTTCCACCTGTCATCTCTGTAAATTCTATTTATAAAACCCCCATTCTTTATTAAGTGAGCCACACCTGATTTGTTTGGGGACTTTTAGTCCATTGGAGGTCCAAGCAACTTGGAAATAAATAGATGCCTCCAATGTTTACCAGTAGGCTCAGAGTGGGCCAACTACATTTCTCCTCAGAGAGTTTTGATGCTTACATCAATTTATACAAAAGGATGCATGTTTCAGCAACCATATCCTACCGGATATGATAAAGGAATATGAAACTTATGTATTTTTGTCCCCTTCACATGTTGGAGAAGTAAAAGAATAGTGTCAACAAAATGACCCTTCTGTAGCAATATAGAGGACGGAGAGGAACACATAATACTGAGTATTGACAGATTTCCTTTCATATAACTCAGCACAGTGGTGACTACAATTAGGAGAAAAAAATATCACATGTCTCATATACCAAAGCAAATGAAACTATGACTCCTCTTATCTCTGGATAGTCAGGGGTGACAATGTCCTGTGTTTCTTGTGACAGACCGGGAAGCTAATTCCAGAGGGACATTTTTACACACCTAGAGATGACTTGGATAATAATATATTATATACAGACTATATCTCCTCAACCTAGGAAATATCTCTCCACTGAAAAAACAGGAGACGGGGCTTAATCCATAGAAAAATTTCTCTATGTTCCTAAGGGAAACATGAAAACACAGACGCACTATTTTCTCCAAGATAAGCTCTGTAAAGAAAAGAGGGTGAGGAAATAACTTCTTTGTTGTGGTAGAGAAACCATTGCCATGTACCTTTACACAACGTCTGACTACTGTTACTAACCTATGGTTTTCTTTCCAATGCTCACGGCATTTCCCAGTGCTCCTGTCTGCATATTTTCCAAACCCAGAGTCCTTCAAAGCTCTGAAGAGCCCAAAGAAGGCTCAGTGATCATTTCGTGTCATGGACTTCTTTGGATATCCCATGAAGCTTATATATGTACGATGAATTCTTAAATGATGTACAGAGAATTTATAAAGGAAAAGAATTATATTAAAATTCCAGAATCAAACTTATCAAAACCCAAAATTGTTGAAGTGTTCACATATGTGTTTCTTTACTAATACATTAAAAGTCCCAAGGTTGCCCTCGTGACCAACAATTACCACAGTGTAGAAGGGGTGATATGCTTAAAAGATATTGGCAATACTGACGGCTGCACCTGCCAGTGTGAAGAATACATCGCGGGTCCTGCCGGTCACACTGTTTGCTGCCTGTGTGCCTCAGTGGAGACAATGCCAGGGTTCAGTTGGTCAATAGCGCAAATAAAGACGGAACTGTTGTTCTCTGCCAGTTCCTAGAAGTCCTGAAGCCTGCCATTGTAGCCCAGGCTAAGAGCCCCGCTCTGGAATTTGTCCCCGTGCACCAGGAAGTCAGAAAACAAGCTTCGATGAATCAGGTGCTGCTCACAGAGCCTGGAGGAGAGGCCACATCTACACAAAGTCAACGGGAACTTCTCAAAGGGATGAATGGCAGGTCAACTGTGTAAGTGTTTATTATTTGAAGGAGTTGTCAAAAGAGCGTTGTAGCAAACCAGGGTGTGCTCTTCGTTTAGGAGCTGCACCCACTTTAGAGGCGTGACTACTGAGGAGAGGAGCGGAGAGCATTCACAACATATAATAATGTCGAGTGAGTGCTTGCGTGCAGCCTCCAACACTTTCCATGTAGAATCTCCTCGAAGCTTCACTGCTCTAGAACTTGGACTTTCTTACCTACTCGCAAAGAACAAGCCGAGCAGACACCGCCCAGGTCCTAGGGAGAGCGTGGCAGCAGGCTGTCTCCAGAGCTTGGCTCCGCGTGTGCGACTGGGGGGAGGACTGGGCTGTGATGCAGGGACAGTGGCAGCCAGAAGCTGTCCCTACGGAACCATACGGTCCGATCATAAACTGGAGACTCCCGGCAGGCAGCACAGGGTTCTCGACACTTGCATCCAGCGAGGCTTGGTGAGGGACACAGATCCTCGATCCATCGATCGAGAAGACCAGAAGACACTTGGCAATAAAGACATGCTTAGCGTCAAAGCTGACCTCAAGCGTCTCGGGGACGACGGCGGGGATTCGGTGAGCATTTCCGGGTTGGTCTGGGAGACGTGAGGGGCAAGCGTGAGGCTTCTGTGTGGAAGGTGTCGGAAGCGTCGCCCGGAGTGCCGGCTGCAAGGCTGCGCGGAGCCGGGAGGGTTCCCGGAGGCCCCTCCGGGCCAGACTCCGGCTCAGGGGCCCCGCCCGGTCGGCGCCGCTCGCTGCAAAGGAGACACGAGCGATGGGCGGGCCCAGAGTGTGGTTACCGCCCCTGCTCTCGGGGTTTTCAAACAGGTCCGGCACTTTGCTATAAAAGGGCTGCTTGGGGCCGACGGGAGTGGTGCTTCCGTAGCGTTGCGGTGTTGTGGTGACGATGTCTGGTCGCGGCAAAGGCGGGAAGGGTCTGGGCAAGGGGGGCGCCAAACGCCACCGCAAGGTGCTGCGCGACAACATCCAGGGCATCACCAAGCCCGCCATCCGGCGGCTGGCCCGGCGCGGCGGCGTGAAGCGCATCTCCGGCCTCATCTACGAGGAGACTCGCGGGGTGCTCAAGGTGTTCCTGGAGAACGTGATCCGGGACGCCGTCACCTACACGGAGCACGCCAAGCGCAAGACGGTCACGGCCATGGACGTGGTGTACGCGCTCAAGCGCCAGGGCCGCACCCTCTACGGCTTCGGGGGCTAAGTGTCACCGTTCACGCTACCGAAAGCATGCGATTCTCACCCAAAGGCCCTTTTCAGGGCCACCTATTTAGTCACAGAAGGAGTTGGCACGCTTTTTGGTTCTGGTGCTTCTTTGAGTCTTTTCCAGGTTGTGAGGTTCAATCCGTGAAAGGTAGTGTGGAGAGACCGCCTGCGTGCTTTCTGTCGGCCGTGTTCCTCCAGGACCCGTTTTTTCCCGGTTTCAAAAGCATCTTGGCAACTGTCCATGTTCAGGTTTGTTCTACCAAGTCTGTGCTCATCTCCGTCTTCAGACACCATTCCCTATTCTCCACGTAGGTCTCCGTTACAGATGAGCGTTCCAACGTTCCCCCCTCATAATCCTGTGAGTTTTTCAAACCCGGGTCTTCGTGATTGAAACCCCGCCTTCTCAGCCTGTCTGCTATTGAGAGGAACGCTGTTCTGCAGTGGGTTATCTGTCTCCTGTTCTTAAGCTGCTGGAAACCTTGTACTAACCGCCAGCATTTCACTCTATCTTCTGATGTCCTGGTGTATTTGTTTTTTTGAAGAGTCTTGGGGATCTTTGCAATGTACTCTGGTCTTTATCCACTGAAGGCTGTTCAGCATAATAAAGGCATAGCTGGCCTACTAGCTTTCTAACCCCAGGCAACAGGTGCTGGCCTTTCTGGCTACAGGTGAGCACGTGGAAGAGTCAGGAAGTCCGCGGAACTCATTCCCAGGTGTGGGCTTTAAAACCTCCCCTCTTGCCTCCAGATAAGGTATTGATCTTGTTTGTCCTCACAAGACCTCAGGCCTGGGGGATAGCAGAACAACGACTCGAGGGAGAGTCCTGGATTGATCAGCAGCAGCTGAGTTAATCACAACAGATGTGTCCTGTGACATGAATAATTGTCCTTAAGCTAATTTATGGGGTCTCGGTTACAGCCCTTCACTTTACAAACCAAACACGGATTTGTTTTCTCAGTTTATGAAACAGTGTGGACAGTCCTCTGTCCACCTGAGAGCCCTTTAAGGAAAGCTGATTCCAAATGGGTCTGTTTCCTGTGTTCCATTCTGGACAGGGCGCAGGGTAAGAGCTCATGTTAGAAATGCATGGACTGTCCACATACCTTAGGCAGCTGTAATCTGAATATTTGAAAGTGCTGTCCTCCCTTAGCAGAGTTGATCTTTACAATAAGTGGATGAATAACTCCTTCGAGAATCTGTTAGAAAATATGCATGTGGGCATAGACATTTCATGGGAGTCACATCCCCTCCGAGGCTCATCCGAGGAAACCCCAGGGCTCTGTGGATTCTTGTCAACAACCTGGAGTCTAGGACTTCAGGATCTGGGATCTAGAGATGCAGAACTGAAGAGAGGAAAGGGCAGACATAATACAGAGAGTGCATATTGAACGATAATATCCTAGCTTATTCACTACGGGCCGTAGGCGTATCTATTCTCGAGAAGTGAGTTTGGAAATGCAAGCTAGCCCCATCTGAGAAATTATGATTTTCAGAAGCCTGAAGTCCAAACTGACTGAATCACACACGATTTGGGAGTAAATGAAAACAATGAGGCATGGATTTGCAGCCCGGTTCAGGAAGAAGTCCATGAATCTTCTTAGTTAAGGCCCTTTGAACTTCCATCGCCAGTCTTGAAAAATATATTAACAAGGCCTAAGAATGCAGTCATCTACGTCCTTGAGCAATTCATATATTAAGTTTACAAATTTCCATTATCCCTTAAGAAATAAAAAAAGAAACTGGACACCTGACTCTGTTTTGATATTATTTAAACAATATATAAAAAAAAAAAAATTCCCCTAGCACACCCTGAGCACTCATGTCTATTTCTGTGCTTTCTGTTCTGTCCCTTTTCCTAGTTTCTAGAAAAGGCAATCTATTAGATGCAGCTAGGGAGATGCCAGCGTCAATCACATGATGGCCTAAGAGAGAGGAGCGAAACAAAGTAGGGACACTTGGGTCCCAGAGTCAAGGCAACAATCCTGAGTCCTGAAGCTGTCCCAAATGTCTGGGTTGCCTGTTATTCCCTGTAACTCGAATTCCCAGTGGGTTCCATTTACCGCATGCAAAGGTCTCCCATGTTGTCATTTCAGTAGACATCACACCAGGCTGGTCACACACGTCCTTCCTGAAACACTATTTTCTTGACTTCTGTGACTCTAATCTCCTGGTTTTTGTCCTCACCGTTTAGAATCTTTGGCCATCTTCTTTTCTTTCCTTTCTTCTTTCCCCATGGGAAAATTCCAATTCCGTTGCATGCCAACAACAATAACATTTCTATTTCCAAACTCTTGTCACAATTTCTATGTTCGGTCCCCACTTTGCTCTGGTTCCCAGATTCACATGTACAACTACTCACTTGCTACATTTCGTGGAATGCTTTAGGGGATTTAAACATTGCCATGTCCCAGTCTCTGAAACCTCATCCTCTCCTAGAATTCTTGGTAATTATGCAAGAATTTCAGCAGCACTGCAAGCGGTGGATAAGCATACAGGCTGGGGGCACACATTCTGGTTCCAACCCCAGCCCCACACCTTGCTCATCCCCAGTCGATTAGAAGGAGATCATAGTTGTGTTTAGATAATCCGTGGAAGTTGAGAGCACGAAATGAGTTAACCTTTGTAAAGAAACTGTTACAATTTCTTTTTTTTTAATTTTATTTATTTGTTTTTTTAACGTTTATTTATTTTTGAGACAGAGAGAGACAGAGCATGAACAGGGGAGGGTCAGACAGAGAGGGAGACACAGAATCTGAAACAGGCTCCAGGCTCTGAGCAGTCAGCACAGAGCCCGATGCGGGGCTTGAACTCACCTACCGCGAGATCGTGACCTGAGCCGAAGTCGGACGCTTAACCGACTGAGCCACCCAGGCGCCCCGAAACTGTTATGGTTTCTTAAACACATGGAAAGTGCTCAATAAATGTCAGCAACATGTTTCTTCACCTATGAAACCCAGATCTTTTTTCAATTCTGTTTTCTGCTTCTTTCTACCTTTAATCCCATAAATCCCATTTCCCACACAGCAGCCTGAGTGCTTTAAAATTCTAATAGATTCTCACGACACAATAAAAGTCTGGGTGCCTTCCTGGCGCTTAAGGTCCAACATGTTCAGGCCCCCCTTTAACCCTCAGTGTCTTCCCCGAATACCTCATATTTGTTTACTTCTCTCCCAGCACACAGAACTTGTATTTTTGAGCAGAGACTCCTCCCTGCCTTAGAGCTTTGTTGTAGCAACAGTCTCTTGGCCTGCGAGTCGAGTCGTATCCCCTGGTTCCTCGGTTCCCTCACCTGGTCAGTATCACGGCACCTGGTTTATTTCCCATAGTTTCATAACAGTGAGAACTCCTAGTTGGAATGATCGACTTGAGGAATCAGTGTGTTGATTCTCTCTCCTCTCCCGCTAGGATCTCAGCCCCACAGAGCAGTCTCTCGTCTGTCATGCCTACTGCTGTCGCTTAACGCCCCACACAGAGGAAATCGATCACCATTTGACAAAATGCGGAAAGAAATCCCTTCAACTGCTTTCTGATTTTTCTGTCCTCATCTAGCATAACCTCATCTTTACCACCGGAAACCTCCACGCAGGAAGGGGCTTTGGTCAGCTTGTTCTCCATGTATCAGATGTGCTCAGAGCAGAGCAGCTAGAAGCAGCATTTATATCTGTGGGAACTTGCTCGAAAGCCAAGTTCCCAGATATCCCTCAGAGCTAAGGAGACGACAGAGGCTCTGGGAGTGGGGCCAGCACTCTGTCCTCTAACAAGCCTCCAGGTGACTTTGAAGCACACTCAAGGTTAGCGGCGCTGCTCTGTATCTTGGGTGCATAATTCAGTGCTTGGCACTTGAATGCCAATGCGACAAATGGATGTTCCTTGTTTCTGCCTAGAAGGCGTCTGTTTGAGGCAGTCAGTGCCACTTCCCCTCCTCCTAATCCAGCCTCGGGTTTGTTCAGGTCGCTCCTCCCTCCTTGCCTGTGCTGTAGAGAAGGGATCCTTCATTGCTGGTCTCAGGGAGCAGGCCCTGATTCAACCACACTAGTCCTGAGGGTCCCAGCCAGTCAGTAATGAGGAATTTGGGGCTGAGAATAGGGCCAGATCTTTGCAGCTGTGAGAGTCTTTAACAGGGCAGTTCAGAAGCTTCCTCAACAACGTATTGAGCAAGCCGAAGGGAGAGTTGTTGATTACAAAACTGTGTGTGTTGGGGAGAAAAGTGGAATCAGGGACATTTCCGGAAGAGAACAGTTGCGAAGGCCTGGAGGCTGGAGAGGTCAGGGGGCATTCCAAAAAGTGTGAAAAAGCAAGAAATAAAACAAAACAAAAAGCAAAGCAACAAAAAAACGGGAGGAAAAGCATCCATTGAGGCTTGGTTTGAGCGTTCAGTGAGTGGCTGTCTGTGGGCCTTGATGTCTGATATCGTGCAGCCAGCACGGGGATCATTGAAAGGCACCGAGAGGGATGATTCATGGTCACGTATGCTTTCTCACAAAACTACTTCCCTGGAATGAAAAGGAGACTCACTACGGACAGAGGAGTTTTAGTATTACCTCAAACTGAAATCAAGGTGATCACAAAAAGTTGAAATGCAGTTGTACATTTGGCAATGGGAAAACAAATACTTGTTTGTTTGTTTTTTTTGGGGGGGGCGTGTTGCATACTTATTTTGCCTTTTTGAGAGAATAAAGGGAGACCAGGTAGACTGGCTAGGAAGGCTGGCTAGGAGTTTCTGGAGGACAGAGTTAGTGATTTTCGAGTGCATTTTCTGGAGGACAGAGTTAGGGATTCTTGGGTGTACTTGGTATTTCCATTTACAGGGAAGGTGCCACGAACCCAAACTTTCTCATCTAACTTTCAGAAGGAAGCCTCTACGTCACAGGGTCTGTAGAAATGAGGGAAGGAGACAAATTCTGCTTTTAATTTTTCAGGTTTAGGTTCTTTGGCGTCACGTGATCACAACCTCTAGCCTTCCAGACCCTGGTGTCCAGCATCAGGATGGTAAAACGCATGTCCTGAGTCCACGTTTCCTGCTCTCCACCCTCTGACTTCCCTGGGTCCCCGAGTTCTCAGGATTGCCCTTTTGCTCAACTGAGCTGGGGACCAGAGCTGATGACAGAACAGGTGGACGAATTCTGCCAAGTGACGGAAAAGGACGGACTCGGGACAGCTGAGGCAGCTTTCGTATTCTGGGGGCTGCACTTGTGAGGCGACTGTAGCGCTTGAATATCCAGAATTGTTTTTGGAAGTCACTTGGGAGTCAGGGAGGGGAGTGGGAGAGGAATATATTGTCACGTTACACCCTAAAAGCCAAACATAATGACAAGCACCTTTCTGAGAGCAGCTTAGGAGGTAAAGCAAGATCAAAGACTTTTGCTAAAAACCGTTGTGTCCTCACCGGAGAGCGGCAGCCGGTGAACACGTTTTGAAGACCCAGGACACACGCCTAAGCAGGATCCTGGAGTCCTGGCAAACGAGTGGGGAAGGGCAGTGAGAGGATCAGATGCCCACAAAGAACGCGGGCCGCCGTCTCCGGGGCACCGGGAGAGGAAGTCCCGCCCTTACACGGCGGGCTTTTCAAATGTCATTGTGGCTGCTTACACCCATGGAGTGACACTTCCCATGTGGCGACCGGGGTCAGCTTCGAGAAGGGGCCAGCAGCCTCCGCGCCTGTGCAAGCCTTAGGAAAGGGGCCAGAACCTGTAAGGATCCGGGAAGTGAGCGCTAGCCGTTCTGCCACGGGCGGTTATGCTGCTGGCGACGTCTGTACAGCCCTCCGCGATCCGAGCCAAAGGGAGAATCTCCCAAAGAACCGGTAGCGGGTTCTCCCGCGGGTGTCCCCAGTAACCTAACAATGCCCAGGAAGACCCCAGCGCGTGTCAGCGCACAGCTCTGGTGGTGAAAATCTGTGGCTCTGAAAAGAGCCTTTGGGTTGGATCGTGTCTCCCAGCACTCACTTGGAGCTGGTGTACTTGGTGACGGCCTTGGTGCCCTCGGACACGGCGTGCTTGGCCAGCTCCCCGGGCAGCAGCAGGCGCACGGCCGTCTGGATCTCCCGGGACGTGATGGTCGAGCGCTTGTTGTAATGCGCCAGGCGCGACGCCTCGCCCGCGATGCGCTCGAAGATGTCGTTGACGAACGAGTTCATGATGCCCATGGCCTTGGACGAGATGCCGGTGTCGGGGTGCACCTGCTTCAGCACCTTGTACACGTACACCGAGTAGCTCTCCTTGCGGCTGCGCTTGCGCTTCTTGCCGTCCTTCTTCTGCGCCTTGGTCACCGCCTTCTTGGAGCCTTTCTTCGGGGCCGGGGCGGACTTCGCTGGCTCAGGCATTTCAAATTTGTCGTCTTCCGAAAGGAGAAAAAATGGGGGGGGCGCCAGCATCCTGCTTATTTGTAGGCAGCTTTATGCAAATGTAGGATTCATTTTGAGACTTCTGATTGGTGGGTTCGTCGTGTGGCCTGATTGGTTCGAGCTCTATTCTCCTATTGGTCATATCCGGAGAGAAATTTTCCCCTGTTCTTCCTGGCCGCTTTAGTCCCGTTAAACCATTTTAGAACAAATTATGATTAGTGTGTAGCAATGTAGATTAATTTGTTGATTAATTTTGGATATTAGAAGGCCTGTTCTTTTGTTTTGGAATGCCAGGGAAGCAATCTTGTGTAAGAAGTGCTGATTATTTTATAGTGTTTCGGGTTAGGCCTGGCCACCCCCCTCTACCATGCCTGTCTGGCATGTGGGTTATTTTTAGCTGAAGACGCTTGAGACTCTGCAGGTTCAAGAGAAACTTTTCTCCCTCTCTTAACCATACAGATAAATCTAAATTGGGAGTAGAGTCTTTTCCAAAATAAGTGTTATTAATAGAGATAAGATTTTTCTGAGTGATCCATCTGATGAGGGAGCGTGAGGCAAGCCGAGGGCAGAACACAAGGTAGCACAGGCCCCCCTCCACAGGATAGGAGTGATATTCCTCAGGCTCTCCTGGCTACTTAATAACAAATGAACAGAAAGAAAACAAATGGTTCACTGATAGAGATCAGTCTTGCAGGACATGAATTTTCATCAGTTTGCAAATATCTTGGTAAATTACAAGGGCAATCTTATCAATAGTCTAATCTCCAGAAACCTTTAGATTCAGTTTCCTGGAGCCCCAACATCACGGTCCCCTCCATAGTGATGTGGGAACAAAGGCAAGAAAGAAAGGGCCAGTAGTGTCCCCTGGGTGGCTCAGTGGGTCAAGCGGCTGACTTCAGCTCATGTCATGATCTCGCGGGTTCGTGAGTTCGAGCCCTGCGTCGGGCTCTGTGCTGACAGCTCAGCTGGAGCCTGCTTCATGTTCTGTGTCTCTCTCTCTCTGCCCCTCCCCCAGTCACACTCTGTCTGTCTCTCTCCTTCAAAAATAAATAAACATTAAAAATTTTTTTTTAAAAGGAGAGGGCAGGTAACATTAAATTTCCTTATAACCTGCAGCCCATTGACAAATAGTTGAGGCAATTATAGAGCATAACGTTTCTCCAGGAACCCCCTAGTGTCCTAATGTTAAGGTGTTACTAGTGGGAAAACAACCCTAGCTTGGCAGTAGCAAGGCCCCTGGCATCTACTAGGAGTCCTGTTTAGCATATGCAAGTCTTTCTGGAGGCCTCCCTTTTGCCTTCACTCCTCCTACTCCATAGTGTATAACCAGTCACTCACAATCCCAGTCCATGGGTCCTGTCTCTGTGCTTTAATAAAGTCACCTTTTTTTGCGCCAACAACATCTCAAGAATCCTTTCTTGGTTGTCAGCTCTGAAGCCCCATCCCATGTGAATGAAAGTGCAAACATCTAATGACCAAACATCTGTTCTCATTGCCTTATGAAGTGCGTTCCCTTCCTCTGTAATCTCAACCCCCTGCCCCCTGCCCCCTAGTCGAGAATGATTTATTGACCTCATTTAGCCTATCTTTGGCATTTCCGTGTATTTGTGGATTCCCTGTATGTATACTATAAATTTGGTTTTCTCCTGTAAATCTTTTCATGCTAACTTGTGTAGAAGGAGCTTTGAAGGGACAGACAGAAATTCATGCTCCCCAAAGGCTGGCATAGTCTGCAGGGTACTTTAACTCACTGGACACTGTTTGTCCTAGACACTGCAGCAGCTTAGAGATCCTTGGGTCGTCCGACATGTTGCTGGAAGGTCACATTTCTTACCACGTCAGCCTCTTGGGAGTCTCTGTCTGTGGAGTCTGATGGAGCAAGAGTGGTGAGCGTCCTTTTTCTCTCTTTTGACATTTAGATTAGCAGGAGAGACTATTTGTGGAACTAGTTCTTTGGGCTGAAGGGCTCTTTGGTTGATTTGGCCGGGTCCCCTTTGGTAACCGATCCATTTCCTCCCAGAGATGGGCTTTGTTTTCGTTTGTCTGTGTCTTTTACGTTGCTTGTCATTCGTTGCTAAGGGACTTCTTGGAAGCCCTCACCCCAGAATTGGTGAGGATGGATTGAACACTTAGAAGCTGTTAGAGGGCTGGCCGGCTCAAGAAAACTCCCGCGGTAAGGTGAGTTGCTCTTGGGAATGGCTATATGGATAGTAGGTACACCAGCTCGAGAAAACGTCTGTGCAGGGGCGCCTGCGGGGTTTCGGTCGGTTAAGCGTCCACCTCTTGATTTCAGCTGAGGTCATGATCTCACAGCTCGTGGGTTCGAGCCCCGCATCTGGCTCTGTGCTGACAGGGCACAGCCTGCTTGAGATTCTCTCTCCCTCTCTCTCTCTGCCTTCTACCACTTTGAGTTCTCTCTCTCAAAAATAAGTAAATAAACATCAAAAAAAAAAAAAAAGGAAAAAGGAAAAAGAGAACTCCTGTGCACGGAAGTACACTCTAAAACAACCCGCAGTCCCCGACCGCACAGCAAATACTTCCTAGGAATTAGTTTGGCTCCATGAGACCCACGGCTTAGATCTGTTAATACTTTCCTTTTGTTTTGTTGTGTCTTAAGAGCTTGGCCTTTGAGCAATGAGAATATTCTCTTTGGTCTCGACCAATTGGAGGGTACATTTATCTGGTGCACGCCGATGGCCAGTTGAATAGACTGGGGATCCCAGATTCCCTGTCTGGCTGGCTGGCTGTGCCACCTCCCGGGTGTGTTTGTCATGAGAGGTTCTGGCCCATAGGAATCTTTGCCATCTCAACCTTCCCCACTTGTTAGAGCTGGAAAGTTCCATTCCAGAAGCGCCTACCCGCTTATCACTGATTCATGGGTCTGTGACTGGAGGTGTATCATGTTTTCATGGGAGACCAGAGACATCTTTTTCACTATACCGTCCTTACTGCCTGTGCGTTGAACACCTTTGCTTTCTTAGACTAATTAGGAACTAAACTTTTGGATCAGGAGTCTGCATCCTCTGTGCCCTCTTTGGACGCCTGTTGTGTCTTGGAGTAAGCCATTAAAAGGCTTTTTGTTTCAAGACATTATTAATAGATCCTACTCATCAATGGCCATACAATGGATCCTTTAGATTGGCTGTATTTGAAAAATATATTTAAAGAGCTCTCAATTGTCTTATAATGGCTCACCTTGGTGACTCCTTTGATGAGGTAATAGAAAGGAAATTAGACACAAGACAAAAGGAAATGTCCACAGCTAATGCAAATTCTCCTTCTTAAAATTTGGCTGCATCTGCCTGTTTTTAATTCCCCTTTCCCTACAGGATTTACAGAGATCACTGGCCTAATCTCTTGGTTCCGAGTATAGATGTTGCTCACGTAATTACTGAAACCCTGGAAATGAGTTTAACAAAAGCAGTGGAGACTGGCCGTAGGGGTGCCCATGCTCTTACTTTCCAAGGCTCTGTAATGGGGCTCTGTCAAGCCTCAGCATTGCTACACCATGTCCTTGGCAGTGGTAGCCTAGATCCACTCTTCCCTACTCGCCCCTGCAGGGGGAAAAAAAAAAAGTGTCCCCTGGGCAACAGCAGAGCTTTTAAATTATAAAGCCCCTTTATGTCTGCTTTCAAAAGATCCTACCAAATTTAGAGAGTAATTAGAAAGATTATTTGACTACGTTCACAACTTTGCCTTCTGAGGAAATAGATGATCACTGTGTCTCCTAGGCCTTCCTGCAAATGATTTGCAAAAGGCCAATACTCAGGGGCTAATAGAAGCCAAGTTTAAATTGTGTGCCCAGAAAAACAAGGTTATTAAACGGCTACATATAGAGTTTACAAAGGTGTAAATCTTTTGGTTCCCATTTTAGTTAAAATTCTCCCTGATATAAAGAAGCAAATTCAGTTAAGAAGATGGGCCATCCTTGATATTCGGGCTATAATCCAGTCTTTGGGGGATTAGGGTCACGTGTCCTGATTTTACAAATCTCTACCAAACCACAACCACAACCACAACTCTAGAAACAAGTTAAAGCCCACCTGTCTTTATCAATTTTCAGATCTTGCGTATTCCTTTGAAAATGTTTGTGGCTATTATTAAAAAAAAATCAGGATATTGAAAGAAAATTGTTCTGTATTTTTAAAAGAGGGTAAATTCTAAATAGCAGTTACCCTGACACTCTAGAAAAAAAATTTCTTTGCGCTCTTTCTCTGTCCCTTGAAATTATAAATCTCATCATGTCTTTGAAATGTAAACACATCCTACACTCTCCTGAAACTGCATGGAAAAAAAAAAAAAAAAGAAAGAAAAAGGGAGGATGGGGAAGAGGCCTTTTTAAAATGCAAATTTATGACTTTTTTTGCCCAGACTATAGCAATTACCTTAACAGGCAGGTGGGCTCCAAATATACACCTTGAAGAAAACTGTCTCTGCCTTTTGATGTAAAATTTCTACCCCCATCTTCTCTGGGACCCAGGAGCCAATCTTTCTGACAGGCAAACTTTAGGGAAAAGTTTTTCAAAAAAATAAACAGATAGCTGGATATATAGATAATTGGGCCTATAATGTCCTCTCCACAAATATTAGGATATGTGTGTATATGTCCATGTATGTTTTAATGTGAGAGATTTTCTCTACTTCTGGATGGTATTGTTACAATGACTATGTACTATATTTATATACGCTTTATATATAACTAAATGTACAATATTTAGTTGGTTGGAAGCTGGCACACGCTTGTAAAGATTGGGCACTCTAACACTCAGAAAGGTAGAAAATAATCCAAATGATTTTCAAATACACAGAATCTGGGAAGATATTTGGTATTGAAGCTAATTGCAGTTTGTTGGCTTCATTAAAATAGACGTGCTTTTTGAGTTATCACCATGAAATATAAAATTTTTATCCTGTTTGTGTTTACTGAATCCAGTAAGTTCATGGTATTTCTGATGAGGGGGTGTGGGGTGGGCTGAGGGCAAAGTATAGGCTAACAGCACCCCTCCGTCCACCCCCACAGCATGCCCCCCCACCCCTCCCCGCCAGGTGGGGCATGTGTGATATTCCTTGGACACTCCTGGCCACCCAAGAACAGGGGAAAGGAAAGAAAGCAGATGGTTGACTCGTGGAGATCACAGTCCTGCGGGACAGGAGTCTCCTTCAGTTTATGGAGAGCTTAGTAAACTGCAAGAAAAAGGCAATCTTATCCACAGCCTAATTCCCAGACACCTATAGGCTCCATTTTCTGGAGCCCTAATATCACCCTCATCAAGATGGAAGGGGGTTTAAGTGCTTGCCATGGTGATGGGAAACTAAGGCAAATGAAAAATTAAATTTCCTTAACTGTCTACCCCCCAGTGACAAGTCCTTGAAACCAGCAGAGTGACCTCCCTCTAGGAGCTCAGCCGCCTTGATGGTGACACTTTGCTGGGGGGCAAAAGAAAGTCTTGGCTTAACATTATCTTGACCCCCCCCCCCCCAGGATCCTGTAAGTCTCCTGAAACACATAAAAATTCCTTTGCAAACCTCCTTTATCTTTAACCCCCAAGTATATGTTGGCAATTATACTCCAAGCTTATGGCCCCTGATATACATCTGAAGGGTCTCAAGGCTGAGGTTTTATTTAATGGTAAATAAATGGTGTTTTCCTCACAACACCAGACCCTCAAGGTCCTGGAAACCTTGCTTCCAAAATACCCTAGAGACTTACTCTATCCCTGACCCCCTCCCAACCTGAGGGTATGTAATGAGTTACCTGTCACAACCCCCTGCAGCTCCTTCTGCCCACGGGTCCTGTCCCCATGCTTTAATAAAATCACTTTTTTTGCACCAAAGACATCTTCAAGAATTCTTTCTTGGCCGTTGGCTCTGGACCACCGCATCATCGCCCCAAACCGCCATCATTTCTGTTGCAAACTTTGTTAGGAAGAAAAAAAACTTAGAATACCTACTTCATGAAGTTTTTGCGGGGTAGTCTATGCATAATTGTTAAAACACATAATTTATGTAGATGTAAATAAAGTAAAAAGCTTTATAGGTAAACTAAATAACTTCCAAAATCTTTGGAAAGCTAACCTTTTAAAGTTTTGTAAGTTAAATGATGGGTAAAAGTTAAGTTTGTTGATGATCTAGCTCTGTTCCGAATAAAACAAGATAATGACATATTAAGTACTGAGCATGTTTATCTACTTTTGCCTTATCACAGAGAAGCTAAAGATAAATTTAGGTTTGCTAGTAAACATTTTATGCTTTACTGAAAGATTATGTTAGGAAAAAAATCCACGTTTCTAAAAATAATATCACATTTTCATAAATTGGCCAATATGAAGAGTTGTGGTGTAACAGTTCACAATTGCTTCCTACTTAGTTTTCAAGAGGAATTGAGGTTTCTAAGCATTAATCATTTTCAAAACGTTTTTTTGATGTTTATTTTTGAGAGAGAGAGACAGAGTGCGAGCAGAGAAAGAGGGAGACACCGGAACTGAAGCAGGCTCCAGGCTCTGAGCTGTCAGCACAGAGCATGATATGGGGCTCCAACCCATGAGCTGAGCCAAAGTCGGATGCTTAACTGACTGAGCCACCCAGGCGCCCCTAAGCATTAATCATCGTAATAAATCATTCTAATAAATGTAATAAAGACTGCTAGAAATGACAGCTCTGTATGCAAGGAAAGTAAGATATGTGCTTTTGGTAAGAAGTATGAGTAATAAAAAGACATATTTGTTGAGACAAAAGAAAGCCTTAAAACAAGACTGGTTGCTTAAAGACAGAACATTCAAGTCAAGATCGGAATGTTAAATAGAGAAAGTTGTAGGTTTATGGAGAAAGATTCTTCGGAAGGAAACTTTATATGTGGTCAGTACTGGCTAAGATTAGGACAAATTGAAATTAGTACACAAGTTTCAGTATCAGATGCACACTGGTGGGTGCAAAGTTTTTGTTTTCTCTTTGCTACAAGTACAAAATTTTCTTCAGCTATTGCTCTGCTCTTCATAAGAAATTGTGAACAAATGTTTTCTTTACCTTTTAAGTTATCTGCCTAAAAAAACAATGATTCTGTTTGCCAGAATAATTTCCCATATTTATCAGGTCTTTGATTACTTAAGAAAACCTAGTGTTAATATTAAAAAAAGCTAAATTTTACTCACAACTATGTAACCATCTGAATTTGACTCTGGTATCTTTTACTGCTGTTACAATTAAATGGATAGTTACATATTTGTTACAAATGGATCGTTTCATAACGATTGTGATCCTTATGATTCAATCCATGATTGAATATTCACATCTTTTGTTATTATTATTTTGTGGACATACTTCCCAGAATCATATTCTAAAATGAAGTCTTTTGACCATAATCTGAGTGAAATTTTCTAGCGGGCCCCTGTAACATTTCAAAAAACATTTTTGATGAGAAACTAAACTAATTAGGCTTATTTAGTATGTGAAATTACATGGGAGGCATTGTGAAAGAAGTGATAAACCTTGTTGGTGGGTATTCATATAGATACATCATCTAAAATACTATGAAACTCCTAGAAATCTGAGGTCTTGAAGTGTTCTATGTCCCCCAAAAATAACAAAGTTTCCTTGTCAATTGCTTTGTAATGAAACTCAAATCAGATCCTTAACCACGACCATTTTAAGTCTTTGCTAAGATACGGCTATACTTTTACTCAGATGTCACTATAAAGTTTCCCTCAAATGTACTTCGTGTTTAGTGACCCTCATGGAAAAAACTCTGTGGGTTTCTGGTAACCTTAAGACCATAAAACGGAACTATGTAAAAATTTCCAGGACTAGTGGAAAAACTGGATTCAAGCAAACAAGAATAACATGGGACCGGACGAATTGAGGAAGAGAATTATGCTGTGTATGACTTTGTCTTTCAAATATTGCTGACTTTTAGCAAATGTTTTGCTTTGTTTTCCAGATTAAGAAAACCTCTTCTCTTAGCTCACTGACTTCAGCAATTTGACAAAATATGCCTCTGTGAACAAATTGAAAGCTTTATCTCTTGTCCCTATCTGAACCATCCAGAAAG
Source organism: Acinonyx jubatus (assembly GCF_027475565.1). Lineage (NCBI taxonomy): Eukaryota > Metazoa > Chordata > Mammalia > Carnivora > Felidae > Acinonyx > Acinonyx jubatus. The sequence goes on along the minus strand of NC_069385.1, from coordinate 145,930,764 downwards.
TCTCCATGAGAATTCTTATATTTTGATGGCAATATGTTTATTTATATAAGTTCAATAAGTACGTCTTCTCCTTATGACAAGACGTCATTGGGAACAATGGTCATACTACCGAGTCTTTGACTAGATTGTCGTATTTGAGGGAGATGTGGAGGGACTCAGTTATGACCCATCAACTTTGAGGAACTAAGGCTGACTTTATGGAGCCAATAAAGCCAGGAAATATCACCGTGATACCTTGCTTACAGAATTCCAAGCTACCTTACTAGGTGAGTAGAGAAGGTTACTTTCTGGCAGGCACAGGAACCTCAGGATATCTGGGGGACCTCAAGAAGAGAGGAATTCACCCAGATGTACAGGTATCGCAGGCAAAGTCTGAGGGCAAGCATTTGGCTTGGCTTCTGGTCTTGAGAGGCTATTACCAATTTGATCTCGAGATTCCTTATGAAAAGTTCCAGCAAAGCAGGTTTTCAAGAGTCTATACCGTCAACTACACTTCTTGCTGCCCTTATGGAAATAATCAGGCCAAGATATCTTAAAACTAGACTTATTTTGCAAACAAAATACTGTTAATATGGCCATCTTTGGTAAAAATGAGGGTGAGTATACAGAGAAAATACGTTTCGACCACACATCTTTGTAGATATTAGATTTTAATACTATATGTTATAAACTGAACTGGATCGTGATTTCTTCTGGTGTCCTCCAGCGGCTGGCCACAAGTCTCTAAGCTAACATTTTGATTTTTCTTTCGTCTTTCTGACTTTGAATTCTTTGAGAGCTGAAACTTCCCCTTTTCCCCGAAGCCCTGCAAACTAAGTATAAATGACTTGATGTGAAGAAATTGCCCTAATAGCTCATGCGTAGATAATCTGTGTGCGGTTGCTCTATGGGCCCCTCCAAGGATCACCAGAGACCCCTGAACTACAATCTAGGAAGATCTATCGGCTTGCTAGTCCCTGCCCTCGCTCTGTCTGAAGATGGCTTCAACTCTGCCATACAGAAGTCTTCTCAGCTGGTTATCCCGTGACTCAAAAACTGGGTTTACATTAGATCCAATCATCAACCATTGCTTTTCTTTTGTTTCCATAGAAATGCTTCTTGTTTAACACCTGAGTATTTGCACCATGGGCCTACCTTGGAGAATACACCTTGATCACTGCCTCTGGAAATGAGTTTGGCTATGGTCACGACTAAGAGACCAGATCAAGGAGATTAAACTACCGACCTTGAATAAATGAAACTCCCAAGGAAGTTTCAGCTGGGGAAAGTGAAGGGGTTCAGGACGTGTACCACCCACCCCACCCTCCCAGCTTATGCCATTTTGACACATTTTGAGTTTAAGACACTTGAGACCCAGCAGCTCAAGAAAACTTTTGTCCCTCCCTTAACCAAACAGAAGAACCTAAGTTGGGGGGGGGGGGTCTTTCCTTGAATAAGGGTGATTCACAAAGGTAAATTTTATCCGAGCGATCCATTTGTAAAGCAGGGCAAACGTGTAAATACTAAACACGTGCTCTTCTGATCCCTCTGTGAATTGCCTTCCCTCCCCCTGAAGTCCCACACCCCTACCCCTTTCTCCTTAGTTCAGGATGACATACATACTTTATTTTGCCGGTCTTTGAAATTCCCATGTGTGTGTGAATTCTGTGTGTGTACTCCATTAATTTTGACTTTCAACTGTTAACCCGTCCCGTATCAATTTGATTCTTAGTCCAGCTACAAGGACTTTGAAGTACAGAGGAATTCTTCCTCCCCAACATTAGAGTTCTGGAATATGTACAATATTTTATCTTTTTATGATGTTAATGATTTTTTTCCTAAACCAAGAAGCTGTGTGTAATTCAAAATGTGCATTAGAAAGTGCTCCTGAGTCTGAAAATAAATCATGTATGGATTTAAAAAATCATAATAAAGGAAAATAAGAATGAAGGGAAATATGCCTGGAAACTGCTTATCAAGAGAAAACAAGCGTAGCAATATTAATATTAAACAAATTTTAAAGCTCAAAGTATTAGTGGGGATAGAGAGGTACACACTACAAGCGATTTTAGTTCCAGTGTGGAAAACAAAATATTCTGGAAAGCCGTCCTGAAGCAAAAAAGCTAAGGAGTAGAGAAACTGCCAAAACACTCTAGCATGTCATGGCCTAGATCACAAGAAGCCAAGGAAAACCCCCCAAATCTCCCAGAACAATAAACAGCTAGTAGCCAAAGCCCTATTGATAAATACGGCAGACTGGGTTCCCTTGGGGGCAAGTAGCGTTAAGATTCTGCACTGTGTCAATGTCAGCCTCTTGGGGATAAAAAGGACTCTAGACCCTTAAACTGAACTGGAGACACCTAGTAAGCGAGAGCCAGAGCGTTTGAGAAAGCTTAGGCTTGAGGCGGAAAAAATCTAGCAAAGATTTCTAAGAGGAGACCTGTTTTGTCACAGAGGTGGAGCTGTGGAGAAGGGTAGAGGAAATTTACAAGCAGGATTTCACCAAAAGCCTAGAGTCTTTCAGTGAAAGGTTCCAGATTAAAGAACGGCGGGTTCGTTGCGCCCTCTAGTGCCTTGTGGAGGCAAACAAACCACTTCAGGAAGGAAACCTCTTTAACCCCAATTCTGTAGGTACACAGATTATTTATTATCTATCTATCTATCTATCTATCACCAACTAACTATTCACCCACTATTTATTGAACACACATTACGTTCCAGAAACTCTCCCAGAAATTTGGGGTGTCTAAATAGAAACTCATAATAAATGTGACCTAATTGAGAAGAAAAACACACTATGAGGAGTCAGGCTTCCAAACAAAAGTGATCCCCTCCTCTCCCTCAGAGAATTTCCGATATGGAAATTATCAGAGACTATGAAATATTTGCTTAAAGTCTGAAGAAATAAAAATGGAATAATACAGGCAAGAAGCAAGGGATATTCAAAACCAGGCCCACTTTTAAAAGTAATGAAATAGAACTTCGGGAGATGAGAAAGAGCTATAATTCATAAAGATAAAATAAAAATCCACTGATAAAATGTAACCTTCAGGGCCTTGATGTACCCGACGAAACAGCCACTATGTATGGCAGCAACGGCCAGATTCAAGGTTACTTCAGGTCTACAAGTGTAGGGCAAGCTTTCGATATACTACTCTTTGAAATTCATATAAAAGGCAAGGAAAATGCTTATGCTTATAGAAGATTTGAACAACACGATAAACATAACTTCATCGGTGATTCCTGCGTTTAATGTCTAAAGAATATCCGACTTATTTCAAGGTACTCATTTCAAAATTTCAACCCTGGCTTCAGAATACTAACAAGAGGTTCCGAACAAATAGGTACCAGTTTCATATATACTGCATTTAAAAAAAATTTTTTTTAATGTTTATTTTTGGGGGGGGGGGGAAGGGGCAGAGAGCGAGGGAGACAGAATCCTAAGCAGGTTCCAGGCTGCATGCTGTCAACGCAGAGGTGGACACTGAGCCAAAGTCCGACATTTAACCAACTGAGCCCCCAGGAGCCCCTATACTGCACTCTTTTATCCTCCTCGACCTATAGAGCAGTTAAAAAGTATTTTTTTTAAGATAGTAAAAATAAAAGCCTCTCACATGTTTGGAAACAAAGTAGTTCTAAATACATGGGTTAGTGTGCATATCGTGAAAGAAACTATGTAACATTCAAATACTCGAAGGAAGTGTCCTACAAACATGAGGACGGGAAATCGGGGTTGTGCAAGCCGGGCGTCCTGCGCGGCCACTGCGAGGGTGTCCTCGGCCACTGGGCAGCAGGGCCGGGCCAGCTCGGAAACCGTCGGAGAGGAGGCCGACCAGGGAAGCTGCTGCCCCGCGGCTCGGTCCGCGCACCGCTCGGTTCCGCGCTCTCATCTGCAGACGGCCCGCTGGATTGTTGCGAACGTCCAGCGGCCGCGCGGCGAGGCCGGGTCGCCACGGTTTGCGCCCCAGCAGGGGCGACACGGGAAGCAGCCTGGCGCCGGTGGCCGGAAGGGCCAAGACGACGCGCGACCCCCCACCCCCCCAACCGAGGAGCCGGAAGCACGTAACGTGGCGCAGGCGCAACGTGAGGCTCGTTGGGCCCACCGGCTGCCGCGGAAACGGCCCAATAGGAGGACGGTGTGGACGGGAGTTGCAGGACGGCCCACGGAAGGAGCCGGCGTGAGGGGGCGTGGCAAGAAGGGCCAATGAGAAACCAGCGGGTGGGGGCGTGACAGGACGGACCAATGAGGAAGCCGGCGCGGGGGCCGTGGCTGTGACACTGGCCGGGGCGGGGGGGGAGGCGGGGCCTGCCGGGCCACGGGGTCGCGAAGGTTGGAGGAGGGCGGCTGCCAGTTTTTAGGACTTTTCAGTTTCAGTTAAGACCTGAATGTGATCGGGTTTGTGTTGCTGTTTGGTATTCGTATTTCAAGAAAATCCTCTCCTAGTTGAAAGCACGGTTCTCAAGGTGTGATTCCCTGGACCAGCAGCATCAGCATCACCTGGGTAATATAGAGACGCAAATAATGGGATCCTGCTACAGATCTGGTGAATCAGAATCTGTGAGGTGGGGCCCCGCAATCTACGTTTTAAAAAATACTTCAGGTGATTTTGGTGCACGCGGACGTTTGAGACTGCTTCAAAGTATTGTGTTTCCCTTAATTCGGATGCTGGAGGTGCCCTCATAAATGTGAGCTGATGGGCGCCTGGGTGGCTCAGTCGGTTGACCATGGGACTGAGGCTCAGGTCATGATCTCATGGTTTGTGGGTTCGAGCCCCCTCAGGCTCTGTGCTGATACCACAGAGCCTGGAACCAGCCTGGGATTTTGTCTCCTGCTCTCTGCCCCTGCCCTGCTAGTGCTCCCTCTCTCTCTCTCTCTCTCTCTCAAAAATAACTAAACATTAAAAAAAATTTTTTTTAATGTCAGCTGAGCTAAATCAAGCTACTTACCTCCAAGATCGTTACTAGAGCCAAAACAGTGCTTAGGCCTTACCCACTCAGACTTTGAAGCAGAAGATAAAGTGAAAAAATAAATGTGTGTCTAGAAAGGAGAGATCTCGGGGAATGATGTGGGTCAACAAGGAATGCGGAATTCCACTTCTCCACGAATTTTATTGATCTTAACATCTCATTTACAGACTTTTTGCCCTCCTCATTTAGACTTCTCCAGCAAACATAGTCCATTATAAATAATGATTCCCTGTAGGCCTGTAACAGCAGTAAATTCTGTTTTCATAATTAAAACAAGTGAAATGAAAATACTAAAGCCCTTTATTTAGGCTCTTACACTGAGATAATGCTTTCGGAATCCATGTACACTAAACCAGGATGGGTTAGATTGGAGCAGGGTAGGCACACTAATCAATCATTCTCAGGCAAAACAGATGTTCATACTTGATAAATTCTATGAGCTCATCCACATTTTCAGTTAGTGTTTACATTCATTTCTTTTTGCATTCATATTTCTCCCATAATTGAAGAAATAAAAAAGGGTTTATTTGTTAGGTGCCATTTTGCCATCAGCGCTGATATTTGATATCAGTGTATATCTGATATCTGTATAAGGAATCTGTATAAGGAAGAGAGTTCTTTTCACATGTGTTTGTATAATGCGCTATGAGGTATCTCTACTCCAATATTACCTTTCGTCATTTTCACATGAGCAGATAATGACTCAAACCATCCTTAATCAAGAGATATTCCTAAGCAACATGATCTTCGTTACAAATCCCCCAATATACTTCTTGTGGTGGGATTCAAGTCATTCAAAGATCATATTTTGTCTCTTAGTTTTTGACCTGCGAAAAATTGGCTACTCTGATTGTCCTTTTAATTCAGCAACTAAGGAAAATATAGTTCTTGCTGACAATTGTTAAGTGTTAATAAATGTCCATAGTACTTTAAGACTTTTACAAGATTTACCTCACTGAATCCTTAGTAATACACTACTTATTAGAACATTTTATTATTGTTATATAGTCGTGGAAAGACCCAAAAAGACTGAGTCGCTAAGTCTACTAACCATTTGCAACAATTCAGTTCATCCTCTATCCCTATTGTTATATGTGTATTTTAAGCGGTTATGATTGCTGTAAATCCTAATTGAGAGCCTACTGTGCGTCCGGAACAGCCTTAGGCATTGGGGAGTCAGCAGCAAAAAGGACTAACTCTGCCCAATGGACCTTAGAGCCTGGAGAATGGGAAGAGGAAACCAACAATATGCAAATTCATGTCAGTTATGCTAAGGGTAATGAAGAAGAACGAACAGAGCAAGTTTAGAGCCGGATTGAGGGGCGCCATGTGCATTTGCTGGTCAGAGTGTCTCTCAGATGTTGTAACATTGTGATCATCCACTCACCCCCAAACCCAAGAAATGTGGGGCGTATGTCAGCACGTAAAATGTGCTATTCCCAGCTGAAGGGTCAAACTCATAACAAGGTCTAGCTCTTCATCTCCCTCTTTTCCCTCTGCTTTCTCCAACTATCTTCCTCTGTGCCTTCCCCTTGGTCTTCAGGCTCTGACGCTCCCTTTTGCAGTAGCCATTTGCTTCTTCCATTCTTTTTCTCAGTCCCTCTCACCTTCCTTCTTCTCCCTATTCCTAAAAAATAGCCACCATTTGGCTGTGATACTTTTATTGTTTTGTATTTATGAAATGCAGCTTAACATTCACGGTTAAACTTTTAGACAAAATTCGAAAACGTTAGTCCTTCACTTTTCTACAATTCCTGTTCCCTTTCCACGGTAGCAATTTCATGGTTGGTGAAAGGAAAGGTCAGTCAAGTGCCGCTGTCCATGTAAAACAAAGGGAGCGTCTTTTTCTATGTAGGGCTGTGTGCCCACGCCACCAAAATGAAGGTTAAGAACTCTGAACTTTCCCCAGCGTGATCTCCACCTCTCCTAAGTCTTCTTTGCTGCCGCCAGGGTGTGGAGGGCAGTGGGAGTATAAGTCAAGGAGGAGACAGCTGAAGTTGTTCATCTGAATAAAATAGAAAAACATTATCTTCAGTTAGAAATCTCTTTATAACTTTTGGGTCCACAGTTGCTCTAAATACCCCAAACCATTGACAGAACCATCAAAAAAGAAAATAGTTGGAGAATTCAAGTTATGGTCAACCATAGCCATCTAATCAAAATGGTAAACCTATGGTTTTTCTTATGACGATGTGTATGGTGAAGAACCGATTTTATCCAAAGAGAGATGTGGCCTTTGCCCTTTGCTGGGAGGGGATCTCTAGGCTCATGGAATATCCTGCATGATAAGATGATCTTTGTTTACCTAGAAGCCCTGGGCTGCACAGGATAGGGTAATAATGTCACTTATGTTGGGGGCTTTGGGTCATGTGGCATGTGGGCTACCGCCACAGGGCCTGCTGACTAAAGTTCAGCCACGTGGACAGTCAACCATGTTCATATGACAAATCCCCTAGGTTGGCAATGTCTGTGTGTTGTGCCAATATTGTTGTGCGGCAGGGAGACATAAACCCTCCCCCGGCCTCCACTGGGAAAGGACCTACCAGAAGCTCTGAGTTGGGAAGCCTGTGCTCCATGCGCCTTTCACCTTGGCTTATGTGTAATCTGTATCCTTTTGATGTAATTAATATCCCCCAACCTTGGGTGCAATAAAGTTGAGTGGATTCTGTGAGTCATCTAGTGAATGATCAAATCCGAGGATGGTTTTGGAGACCCTTCAACTTTGCAGTTGGTGCCAGACATGAGGGGGGTCTTTTGGGAGTGTACTTGAACTTTGCACTATGTCTGTTAGCATTTCTAGATTCTGTTTAGTACTCAAATATTGAGATGAATATTTTACCTTAATTTAATGAGCTTTGTAGTTCCCGTATAAGTCTATTCCCCTGCCAGCAGAGTTCCAAAGAGTGATAAACACTTTTTTAGATTGTAATGAATTAAAAAAAAAAAAAAAAAAAGGAAGCAATTAGCTGTAAGTTTTCTTGATCTTCTACAAATCAGAGGGCTCCAGATGGTCTGGGACAACGTCGTCTCTTTTTGTATTTCTAGTGCCCGTGCCAGTGTCTGACCCAAAGACGTTCAGTAACTATCTCTTGAATGAACTAATTTATGAGAAATACTGTGAACTATCGCCATGTAACGATTTAGCGGGGAATTTTGACATATGTCAAGGATCTTACTAGCATCTCAGTCCTTTGGCATATTTCAAATTCTTTTTTTTTTTCTTTTTAAAGAAATTAAAGTGAGCCACTTGAAATCTGTATCTGTTAATTTCCTTTTACTCTATGTCCCTGCTCTTATTCTGGGTCACAGTGTCTTGTTGAATAATGTGCTAATGTCCCGTACGAAGCCTCGTTCCTTTTCTTCCAGGTGTCCTATGCGGGGATTTGTTGAGGCCCACAATGAAGCTCATTCCCCCAGAGAGGATTTGCGTTTGCATTATCCAGGTGCTCAGGGGCACAAAGCCAGCTTGGGCTTAATCCCTAAATTAATTCTCAACCTGGGTGTTTGAATCCCTGTGATATTGATGCCGGAAACCAATTGGATAGCAGTCCAGATTGCCGGTGGCAGAATCTACGTTGCTCAGCACCAAGGCTCGGGGCACCCTCTTCCTTGCCATCGTCCGTGGCGAGTGTGGGTCTGTGTGCATGTGTGTGTGTCTGTGTGTGTGCTCGTTTCTAGCTCACCTTCTACCCTGAGGATGTGACCCGGCAGGTGCGTCAGCGTCACCAGGAAAGATTTCTCATCAGGTTTCTTGGTGAATAATAAAGAAAGTCTACATTTTCCTCACTCCCCAGCAGCTGAAACCCTTCAGGCCAGCGAAGCTTGTGCAACAGAAACCGCTGCCTGCCCGAAAGGCTTTCCTTCCCTTCCAACCTCCACTCCGGCCTCACCTCAAGGGCACGCCAGGGAAGCGGCCAGGGTGCTGAGAAGGGGGCCTCGGTCTCGGGGGGAACCATCGCCTCATCACAGTCACACACCTGATGGGACTGAGCAGTGGGCCTCTGTCTCGTGGCCCAGAGGACTTTACAGCTGAATGCTTCCCACCAAAGACTGAAGCGAAATAGGACTTCCTAGGACAGAGGCGACAGTAACTGACAGGACTGGAAGGCCTCTCAGAGCCCAGACACGTTCCCTTCCGGTCCCGCTGCGACTTTTGGATACAGTATAGACTCTGCCACCCTCCTCCCCCAGAGAGGCCCCCTCCCTGGCCGGCTGCTCAGAGCAAGCAGATATGGGAGCAGCTGCAAGGCAGGCCGACCAGAAAAGCCCACGTACATTTTCGGGGACGCTCCCACGGCCTTCGGCTATTTTCAGTATCACCTCCATACATTAAAAAGGAAAAGAAAAAAAAAGGTGAGGAGAACAGTTTTCAGAGCAGGCTCCTTTGTGCTCTGGTTAAGCTCCTTCCTTATCAAGTGCCTCATCATCAATCTGCAGCCCAGCCCAGGGAGTCGAGAGCTGTGTCCTCAAATGGGATTTTCACTTCAGATTATCTACTTTTGTGAAATTGAAGGGATAGTAGTTGTTTAGAACCATTTTCGTTTGACGTGAGCATGTAATTTACGGTAGGCATGGTTACTGACCCGGTAACTTGCAAACACTTCCTACGCACCTGTAACTGAAAATTGGTTGAAGTCATAGCTAGATATACACTTATCATCAGACACCCGAATACAGCTTTCCAAAAGAGATTACAGCTCATTTCTCGAAAGCATGCGTGGCTCTGAAAAGAGCCTTTGGGGCTGGGTAAGGGGGCGCTTACTTGGCGAGTCTACTTGGAGCTGGTGTACTTGGTGACGGCCTTGGTGCCCTCGGACACGGCGTGCTTGGCCAGCTCCCCGGGCAGCAGCAGGCGCACGGCCGTCTGGATCTCCCGGGACGTGATGGTCGAGCGCTTGTTGTAATGCGCCAGGCGCGACGCCTCGCCCGCGATGCGCTCGAAGATGTCGTTGACGAACGAGTTCATGATGCCCATGGCCTTGGACGAGATGCCGGTGTCGGGGTGCACCTGCTTCAGCACCTTGTACACGTACACCGAGTAGCTCTCCTTGCGGCTGCGCTTGCGCTTCTTGCCGTCCTTCTTCTGCGCCTTGGTCACCGCCTTCTTGGAGCCCTTCTTCGGGGCCGGGGCGGACTTGGTGGGTTCAGGCATCGCGGCGATAAAACCTAAGACACCGTGGCTAAGACCTAAGGGAATAATCAGCCGCGGCAAGGTCACGTTTATTTATAGATGCGGTATTCTAATGAGGTTAGTAAGATCATTTGCAATTGGATTAATTTTCGCGTGTTGTCAGAAATGCGAATGTAAAAGATACTTGCAGGTCTAGCTTTTCATTGGCTGTTTCGTTACTTTTCTTTTACCCAATCAGAAGGTCTAGACTAGGCTACCGGAAGCTAGTATAAGTGCGCCTTCAAGGACGTTACCTGTTGGTCTTTTTTTTTTAATCTAAAGTGAAACCTTCCCGGAGAAATCCTAATTGTGGGTGGGTATGTGGGCACGGCTTCTCGCTGGCTAGTACAGCTTGGGTTGGGGTGGGTTTCGCATAATGGACACCTAGTGGCGTGTTGACGTCCTAGATACTGGAGCTGGAAGGAACCTGGGTTTCTGCAGTATGCTTGGCTAGGGAACCCTTGGATTTGGCCTTCGTGTCTTGGTTTTCTACCAGGAGACGGTGCAGAAAAGCCGCGGTGGCTAAAATATTTTCCTAACCTAAGCATGGCACTGGCTCGTCAAGTGCAAATTTCAAAGTGGGCAAGTCGTACACAACACAACCAGGGTTCCCCAAACAGGGCTGGGTTAGCGTGCAGTTGAGCTATCCCCTCCCCCCCGCAATTACTCCTGCCTTCGCGTGGAGTGTGGGCCACTTCGAAACATCGGACGTTGGGGAGGGGGAATTAGTGCCAAAAATAGTCCCCAGACTTTCCAACCCCTACTAATAATTCTCACCGCCCGCAGTGCACTTAGGCGTCGCTCTTGGGACCCGCGTCCCTTGCGTAGGGGCCGCCCCCCAGCTGCTGTGCTCTCTGCCTGCCACGCCCCCTGCGTCCGCAGGGTGCCACAGCTCCTTTCCCGAGGCCGGTGGGTGGCTCTGAAAAGAGCCTTTACGACGTTCTCGACGAACCCATACGCTTACTTCTTCTTGGAGGCCTTCTTGGGCTTGGCAGCTTTGGGCTTGGTCGCCTTGGGCTTCGGGGCCTTGGCCTTGGCGGGGCTCTTAGCCGCCTTCTTGGGTTTGGCCGCTTTCACCTTCTTCGGGCTCTTGGCCACTTTTTTGCCCGCAGCCGCCGCCGCCGCCGCCGCCGCGGGCTTCTTCGCCTTCTTCGGGGTCTTCTTGGCGCTCTTCTTGGGGGTGCCGGCCCCCGCGGCCTTCTTGGCTTTCTTGGCCGCCCCGGCAGCCTTCTTGGGCTTGGCCGCGCCCGCCTTCTTGGCTTTGGGCTTGGCCTCCCCGGACGCCGCCTTCTTGTTGAGCTTGAACGAGCCCGAGGCGCCGGTGCCCTTGGTCTGCACCAGGGTGCCCTTGCTCACCAGGCTCTTGAGGCCCAGCTTGATGCGGCTGTTGTTCTTCTCCACGTCGTAGCCGGCGGCCGCCAGCGCCTTCTTGAGCGCGGCCAGGGACACGCCGCTGCGCTCCTTGGAGGCGGCCACGGCCTTGGTGATGAGCTCGGACACCGGCGGCCCGGACGCCTTGCGCTTGGCGGCGCCTGCGGACTTGCGGGCCTTCTTCTTCACGGGCGTCTTCTCGGCGGGGGCCGGCGCGGCGGGCGCGGCGGGCGCGGCCTCGGACATTCTGCGCTCTGCGCTCGGCTGGCGGAAGGTACAGAAAACAATAATAATAATAAAGTCTCGGAGTTGAGCTGCCTGGCCCTGGAGTGTGTGTGTATATATACAAGCACGGCGCGGCGCGCTGATTGGTTCCCAGCTCAGCCTTGCCACTTGACCGCAACCTAGTCTCAGCTCTGTCCCGGAATTGTGTTTGTTACCCTTGAGGAAAGCAAAAAAATGAAAATTTCCCGTGGAGGGATCACAACGACTCTATTGTATAGCGACGCGGGACAGCTCGTGCTTTGAGATCTGCCTGTTTTCTTCTTCCAGGTTTTACCACGTCAGTTTCAGCCTTTTCCAAAAGCCCCTGCCACTCTGAGAGATTCACAGGTCAGGGAGACAACTTCACGAGTTTCGTTTAAAATAGAAGTCCTCTCGTCTGTGCTGTCACTAGCTTGCTCTCTCGTAACAGTCTGTACATTCTTGGCTTCTCGAACGTTCAACAACTGCTTAGTTCTCACTGAGACTGAGCCGGAAAACCTGGTTCATATGAAGGGAAATAGCACAGGCTCTTTCCCCATTTCTCTGCAAGAGTGATAGTAAAGGACGGTTGTAATAAGAGCTTGTACTGACAAGGACAGTCACTACTTTGTCCAAAAAGCCTTCATCATTGCTTTTAGTGACAATTTGGGGGGTTAGTTACTTTGGGGGTTTCAAGCATTCCCGAGTTGTTGAGGAAAATGGGAAATGTAGCAATGTGTGGTCCTGTCATGGGTGTTGGATCCGTGTTTCCCATAGATGATGACAGGAGATTCAGAAGAGGCCTAATGGAGGGTTGGGCCCCTTAACTGGTTGAAAAAAATTTTGTTTACATTGATTTTATTTGGGGGGATCAGCTACTAAAATGTTTACAACCTTTGAGTCAGAAATCTGCCATGTTTGAGGATGAGAAGTTTGGAAAGTAACAGAATCAAAGAGCATACACATACACGCAGACATTCACACACAGATTTCCCTTGAGAAAGGAACAGTGTTTAAAAGCATGTTTTATATTCACGACTACATTTTTTATAGAAGGAAACACATTACAACATATGCTTGATGTTGAATAGGAAATCGATTTGTGGTGGAGAGTGATTTAATGGCTTTTTTCACTGTGCAAATTCTCCCTTTGTCTTTAAGAAGTTATTATGTTTATTTTGAAACGTGTATCAGTCTCTGGTTCACTAAGATGGTGAAAGAAAGAAATGTTGAGGATACCCAGGGCAAACCCCAAGAGATGAGGGTTTCACCCTCCTTTTGTATCCCTTCAAAATCCAGAAGTGACTGATTACTTCTTGCAGCACCAAAGGTTAAATATTAAGTTAAATATTAAGTACTAACACGATTCAGATAGGTGTGATGCCATGAGGGATCAGCTCAGCATAAATCACTGTTATGTGTATTTTGTGTATTTCATTTTATAGCGTTTATGTATTCCTAATCCTCTTAAAGTGGCTTGATTCATTATGCTCGATTTTGAAACTCAAGAATATTCATTGACAGCAGTGAGGATTATGAAGTGCAGAGAAGCTGAGCCATAAGAAGGCTATGACAATGTGATAGCAGTCAGTGCAGACAAGAAAGAGAAAGTCAGAATTACAACCATGATCTGGGAAATAACAGAGGTGCATTACCAACAAAGGAAGGGCTGTCTCTTGGCCACCTAAATGTAGGGAGTCTCCAAGGTACTGCTCCATTCACCTTCATGGGTTCAGGAGTTACCTTTCTATGGATAACTTTGAAGTCTCTCCCTCAGGTCTGTCCTCTTGCCTAAATGTCAAACTTGTATTCTGGGTGCTTGCTGTCTATTTGCCTTTGCACCTCCGTATACCAGATACACTCTCTCTATAACCTCTTTGCTATTGATAAGTGGAGATAGTTGCCTGTTACCCTTATACAACCTCATCAGATTATTGTTACTAACCTATGGTTTTCATTCCAACATTCGCAGCATTTCCCAGTGCTCCTGTCTGCACATTTTCCAAACCCAGAGCCTTTCAAGGCTCTGAAGAGCCCAAAGAAGGCTCAGTGATCATTTCGTGTCATGGACTTCTTTGGATATGTGATTCAGTTTATGGGCCCCTTCCCAGCACAGTGCTTTTAAGTCCTTAAGATAACATACCCAGGATTGACCAAGGAAAAGAGTTACACTAAAATACCAACGTCAAATTGTCAACAACCAAAATTGTTGGAGTGTTCACATATGTGTTTTTTAATTAATACATTAAAGTACCAACGTTGCCTTCGTGACCAACAATTACCACAGTGTAGAAGGGGTGATATGCTTAAAAGATATTGGTAATACTGACAGCTGCACCTGCCAGTGAGAAGAATACATTGCAGGTCCTGCCGGTCACACTGTTTGCTGCCTGTGTGCCTCAGTGGAGACAATGCCAGGGTTCAGTTGGTCAATAGCGCAAATAAAGACGGAACTGTTGTTCTCTGCCAGTTCCTAGAAGTCCTGAAGCCTGCCATTGTAGCCGAGGCTAAGAGCCTCGCTCTGGAATTTGTCCCCGTGCACCAGGAAGTCAGAAAACAAGCTTCGATGAAGCAGGTGCTGCTCACAGAGCCTGGAGGAGAGGCCACATCTACACAAAGTCTCAAAGGGATGAATGGCAGGTCAACTGTGTAAGTGTTTATTATTTGAAGGAGTTGTCAAAAGAACGTTGTAGCAAACCAGGATGCGCTCTTCGTTTAGGAGCTGCACCCACTTTAGAGGCGTGACTACTGAGGAGAGGAGCAGAGAGCATTCACAACACATAATAATGTCGAGTGAGTGCTTGCGTGCAGCCTCCAACACTTTCCATGCAGAATCTCCTCGAAGCTTCACTGCTCTAGAACTTGGACTTTCTTACCTACTCGCAAAGAACAAGCCGAGCAGACACCGCCCAGGTCCTAGGGAGAGCGTGGCAGCAGGCTGTCTCCAGAGCTTGGCTCCGCGTGTGCGACTGGGGGGAGGACTGGGCTGTGATGCAGGGACAGTGGCAGCCAGAAGCTGTCCCTACGGAACCATACGGTCCGATCATAAACTGGAGACTCCCGGCAGGCAGCACAGGGTTCTCGACACTTGCATCCAGCGAGGCTTGGTGAGGGACACAGATCCTCGATCCATCGATCGAGAAGACCAGAAGACACTTGGCAATAAAGACATGCTTAGCGTCAAAGCTGACCTCAAGCGTCTCGGGGACGACGGCGGGGATTCGGTGAGCATTTCCGGGTTGGTCTGGGAGACGTGAGGGGCAAGCGTGAGGCTTCTGTGTGGAAGGTGTCGGAAGCGTCGCCCGGAGTGCCGGCTGCAAGGCTGCGCGGAGCCGGGAGGGTTCCCGGAGGCCCCTCCGGGCCAGACTCCGGCTCAGGGGCCCCGCCCGGTCGGCGCCGCTCGCTGCAAAGGAGACACGAGCGATGGGCGGGCCCAGAGTGTGGTTACCGCCCCTGCTCTCGGGGTTTTCAAACAGGTCCGGCACTTTGCTATAAAAGGGCTGCTTGGGGCCGACGGGAGTGGTGCTTCCGTAGCGTTGCGGTGGTGTGGTGACGATGTCTGGTCGCGGCAAAGGCGGGAAGGGCCTGGGCAAGGGGGGCGCCAAGCGCCACCGCAAGGTGCTGCGCGACAACATCCAGGGCATCACCAAGCCCGCCATCCGGCGGCTGGCCCGGCGCGGCGGCGTCAAGCGCATCTCCGGCCTCATCTACGAGGAGACCCGCGGGGTGCTCAAGGTGTTCCTAGAGAACGTGATCCGGGACGCCGTCACCTACACGGAGCACGCCAAGCGCAAGACGGTCACGGCCATGGACGTGGTGTACGCGCTCAAGCGCCAGGGCCGCACCCTCTACGGCTTCGGGGGCTAAGTGTCCTCGTTCACGCCACCGAAAGCATGCGATTCTCACCCAAAGGCCCTTTTCAGGGCCACCTACCGCGTCCTCCAAAAGCGCTGTCCACTTCGTGTTCCCCAGTCGCTGTTGAGCCACGTTAAGCAGTCGCTGCGTTTTGCGGTTTTGAAGTCAAATTGATTTGACAACTAACACTGCATTTCTGGTGCTCTCCGATAATGAAAGCAGATCCAGAACAGCAGCCTGTGCTAAGTTGTGGATTTGAACATACTTCCCTGTCGTGTTTCAGAGGGATTCCCCGTCCTGCGTGGCTGGTTTTTTTCTGAGCCCACCAGAGCCTTCTATTGTACTCCCGGTTAGTGTTCTACAGATTTGTTTCTGATCGTGCTGCTTCGTTACCCCGAGTAGTCTTCGGCTTGCTTACAAGTCCGCTTAAATTTGCGTTAACAGATGGTTGAATTCCTGCTAGTGAGGTCATGTGCTTTTCGACCCCAAACCTTCGTGGTTCAGATCCCACCTTTGCGTCAGGAAATGCGTGCTCAACTAGCAGCTCGCAGATGGGTTACACATTGTTCTCAGGGTCTGTAAACCTTGAGTCTCAGACTGTCAACATTGCCACCGTGTGTTAACAATGGGTCTGATTTTGTGAAGATTCTTGCGGGACCGTTGTGCTATGTCAACTGGTCTATTTCCAATAAAATGTGTTCCCTGGAATACAAAGGCATAGCTGAATAGGTGGGTCTGTCACTTTAGGCGACATGTCCTGGCTTTTCTGCAGCTGAAGTTAGGTTGTGGCACAGGGGCCCAAAATGAGTCAGAAGTCACTCCCAGGTTTGGGCTTTAAAACTTTCTTCCCTCTTATCTGGTAAGAAGGAGTTGACCTTGTTTGATCTAGGAGAAACATCAGGTCCTTAGGGAATGGTAAAACAATGACTTGAAGGAAAAAGTGTCCTGGATTGATCAGGAAGAGGTGGATTAATCACAAGGATCTGTCCCGTGTGACATGAAGAACTGTCTTTAAGCTAATGTATTGTGGAGACTGTTACAGCCACTTAACATTTCAAACCAAATACGGTTTGGGTTTCTCAATTTCTGTAGCAGTGTGGACAGTCCTCTCTGGACCTGAACATGGTTTTAAGGGAAGCTGATTCCAAGTGGGGCCGTTTCCTTGGTATGTGTGCCACTGTGTTCCATTCTGGACAAAACACGAAATGGAATAATAATAATAATAATAATAATAAGGGCTTATTATGTGTTAGAAATGCGTGGACTGCGCAAACATCTTAGCCATTGTAATGTGGGATTTGAAAGTACTGTCTTCCTTTGGTAGAGTTGATCTTCACAATAAGTGGACCACAGACTCCTTTGAGAATCTGTTAGGGGGCTCAAGTCCCCTCCGAGGCTCATTCAGGGAAACCCCAGGGCTCCCTGCATTCTTGTCAACAACCTAGAGTTTAGGACTTCAGGATCTGGGATCTAGAGATGCAGAACTGAAGAGAGGAAAGGGCAGACATAATACAGAGAGTGTATATTGAACGATAATATCCCAGTTTATTCACTACGGGCTGTAGGCGTATCTATTCTTGAGAAGTGAGTTTGGAAATGCAAGCTAGCCCCATCTGAGAAATTATGATTTTCAGAGGCCTGAAGTCCAAACTGACTGAATCACACACGATTTGGGAGTAAATGAAAACAATGAGGCATGGATTTGCAGCCCGGTTCAGGAAGAAGTCCATGAATCTTCTTAGTTAAGGCCCTTTGAACTTCCATAGCCAGTCTTGAAAAATATATTAACAAGGCGTAAGAATGCGGTCGTCTATGTCCTTGAGCAATTCATATGTTAAGTTTACAAGTTCCCATTATCCCTTAAGAAATAAAAAAAGAAACT
Source organism: Acinonyx jubatus (assembly GCF_027475565.1). NCBI lineage: Eukaryota > Metazoa > Chordata > Mammalia > Carnivora > Felidae > Acinonyx > Acinonyx jubatus. The sequence goes on along the minus strand of NC_069385.1, from coordinate 145,913,296 downwards.
GGACACCTGACTCTGTGTTTGTGTCGTCTTTGGTGAGCTCACTTACCCTCTCTGTGTCTGTTTCCTCCCTTATGATGGGGAGATAGCAGCAGTGTCTACCTTATAGGTTTGGGGTGAATAAAATTAAGCCTCTGGTGAGTATTTTGTCCAGTGCCTCATGCATGGTATCTGCTCCGTTTTGTCTTTTATTATGATTGCTATTACTATTATTGTTATTTCTCATGAAATGAGAGATGCCCAGAGAAAAAGAAGGTGACATTTAAACTGTGACACATACTCTTCAAGTTTTCAATTTGCACTTGGTATCTTTATGTTCTGTGGCAAATCTCGACAGATCACGTCTGTCATCTATAATGCAGGGGAAGCTTCGTATTTTTTTTTTCAGGCTTGAGTGCGAAAACCCCGGATAAATAATATGGTCACAGTGTGTGTGTGGGTTCCACAAATACGAGTTTACGTACATTCTTAAGAAGTTGCAAGTGTATTAACGAATGTTTTGTGGATACAACCATAAAAACTCAATTCCAGATAATTTTAAAAACAACCCCCCACCCCAATATACACACTAATATTAAGCAAAAAAACTAAGAGACTCTTGAAAGGGAATTTCCCTGATCAATGAAGAAATGGCTGGGTCCTCAGGCCTTTCACTTCTGTCGCTGTTCGCAGCTTCTAGGAAAAGTAGATTTGACAGATCTAGCTGGGCAGGTGCCGGCTCCAATCAGACATCATGGCCCTAGAGAAAGGTTGACAACACAGTGGAGACTCTTATGTCCCAAGGGTGAGGCCACATTCCTGAGTCCCAATGCTGTCAATGTCTGGGTTGCCTGTTATTCCCTGTAACTCGAATTCCCAGTGGGTTCCATTTACCGCATGCAAAGGTCTCCCATGTTGTCATTTCAGTAGACATCACACCAGGCTGGTCACACACGTCCTCCTTCCTGAAACACTATTTTCCTGACTTCTGTGACTCTAATCTCCTGGTTTTTGTCCTCACCATTTAGAATCTTTGGCCATCTTCTTTTCTTTCCTTTCTTCTTTACCCATGGGAAAATTCCAATTCCGTTGCATGCCAACAACAATAACATTTCTATTTCCAAACTCTTGTCACAATTTCTATGTTCGGTCCCCACTTTGCTCTGGTTCCCAGATTCACATGTACAACTACTCACTTGCTACCTTCCGTGGAATGCTTTAGGGGATTTAAATACTGCCATGTCCCGGTCTCTGAAACCTCATCCTCTCCTAGAATTCTTGGTAATTATGCAAGAATTTCAGCAGCACTGCAAGCGGTGGATAAGCATACAGGCTGGGGGCACACATTCTGGTTCCAACCCCAGCCCCACACCTTGCTCGTCCCCAGTCGATTAGAAGGAGAGAATTGTTATGTCTAGATAATGTGGATGTTGAGATGTTAAAAAACTAAGTTTAGCACAGGTTTTTTGTTTTTTTCTAATTTTTATTTATTTAGAGAGAGGGAGGAGTGCAGAGAGAGGGAGGGAGAGAGAGAATCCCAAGCAGGCTCCATGCTGTCAGCTCAGAGCCCAATGCAGGACTCAAACTCATGAACCCCTGGATCATGAATTGAGCTGAAATCGAAAGTCCGACCGTTAACTGACTGAGCCACCCAGGCGCCTCTGGTAGAGTTTCTTAAACACATGGAAAGTACTCAGTAAATGTCAGCAACGTTTCCTCACCCATGAAACTCAGTTCATAAATGAACTCTTTAGAGTTTCTCCTCCCATGTCTACCTCTTGCTTTCTTTCTTCCATTCTGTCTTTGCTTCTTTCTACCTTTAATCCCATAAATCCCATTTCCCACACAGCAGCCTGAGTGCTTTAAAATTCTAATAGATTCTCACGACACAATAAAAGTCTGGGTGCCTTCCTGGCGCTTAAGGTCCAACATGTTCAGGCCCCCCTTTAACCCTCAGTGTCTTCCCCGAATACCTCATATTTGTTTACTTCTCTCCCAGCACACAGAACTTGTATTTTTGAGCAGAGACTCCTCCCTGCCTTAGAGCTTTGTTGTAGCAACAGTCTCTTGGCCTGCGAGTCGAGTCGTATCCCCTGGTTCCTCGGTTCCCTCACCTGGTCAGTATCACGGCACCTGGTTTATTTCCCATAGTTTCATAACAGTGAGAACTCCTAGTTGGAATGATCGACTTGAGGAATCAGTGTGTTGATTCTCTCTCCTCTCCCGCTAGGATCTCAGCCCCACAGAGCAGTCTCTCGTCTGTCATGCCTACTGCTGTCGCTTAACGCCCCACACAGAGGAAATCGATCACCATTTGACAAAATGCGGAAGGAAATCCCTTCAACTGCTTTCTGATTTTTCTGTCCTCATCTAGCATAACCTCATCTTTACCACCGGAAACCTCCACGCAGGAAGGGGCTTTGGTCAGCTTGTTCTCCATGTATCAGATGTGCTCAGAGCAGAGCAGCTAGAAGCAGCATTTATATCTGTGGGAACTTGCTCGAAAGCCAAGTTCCCAGATATCCCTCAGAGCTAAGGAGACGACAGAGGCTCTGGGAGTGGGGCCAGCACTCTGTCCTCTAACAAGCCTCCAGGTGACTTTGAAGCACACTCAAGGTTAGCAGCGCTGCTCTGTATCTTGGGTGCATAATTCAGTGCTTGGCACTTGAATGCCAATGCGACAAATGGATGTTCCTTGTTTCTGCCTAGGAGGCGTCTGTATGAGGCAGTCAGTGCCACTTCCCCTCCTCCTAATCCAGCCTTGGGTTTGTTCAGGTGCCCCCCTGCCTCCTTGCCTGTGCTCCAGGGAAGGGTACGTTTCTGCCTGGTCTCAGGGAGCAGGCCCTGATTCAACCACACTAGTCCTGAGGGTCCCAGCCAGTCAGTAATGAAGAATTTGGGGCTGAGAATAGGGCCAGTTCTTGACAGCTGTGAGAGCCTTTAACAGGGCAGTTCAGAAGCTTCCTCAACGTTTTGAGCTAGCTGAAGGGAGAGTTGTTGATTACAAAACTGTGTGTTGGGGAGAAAAGTGGAATCAGGGACATTTCCGGAAGAGAACAGTTGCAAAGGCCTGGAGGCTGGAGAGGTCAGGGGGCATTCCAAAAAGTGTGAAAAAGCAAGAAAAGGGGTGGGGAGAAGCAGAGAACTAAAAAACGGGAGGAAAAGCATCCACTGAGGTTTGCTTTGAGCGTTCGGTGAGTGGCCGGTTACAGGCCTTGATGTCTGATATTGTGCAGCCAGCACGGGGATCATTGAAAGACACGGAAAAGAATAATACATGGTCACGTATGCTTTCTCACAAAACCACTCCCTTGGAATGAAAAGGAGACTCACTACGGACAGCGGAGTTTTAGTATTACCTCAAACTGAAATCAAGGTGATCATAAAAAGTTGAAATGCAGTTGTAACTTGGCAATGAAAACAATTACTTGTTTTGTTTTGTTTTCTCTTTTCTTTTTTTCCTTTTCTTTTTTGGTGTGTTTATTTTGTCTCTGCGAGAGAATAGAGATCAGATAGACTGGCTGGGAAGGCTGGCTAGAAATTTCTGGAGGATAGAGGTAGCGTAGCGATTCTTGAGTACAGTTTTATTTCCATTCATTAGTAAGGTGCCGCCAGCCCAACCTTTCTCAGCTAACTCCCCAGAAAGAAGCCTCAGGTCACAATGTCTGCTGATTGAGGGGAGACAGATTCTGCTTTTAATTTTCTGGGTTTAGGCTCTTTGGCATCACGTGATCACAACCCTTAGCCCTCTGGGTCCTGGTGTCCAGCATCAGGTCAGTAAAACGCATATCCTGAGTCCACGTTTCCTGCTCTCCACCCTCTGACCTCCCCTGGGTCCCCGTGTTCTCCCGGATCGCCCATTTGCTCAGCTGAGCTGGGGACCAGAGCTGGAGACAGAACAGGTGGATGGTTTAGGGGTAAACTCGCAAGTGACAGAGGAGGGACTGGGGGCTGCTGTGCCAACTTCATATTCTGGGGCTGCACTAGTAAGGAGACTCTGGCGCTTGAATATCCAGAATTGTTTTTGGCGGTCACCTGGGAGTCACGGATGGGAGTGGGAGAGGAATGTATTGTCACATTACAGTGTAAACATCAAATGTAATGACGAGAGCCTTTTGAGGGCAACTTAAGAAAGAGGTAAAGCACGATCAAAAACTGGTAAGAACCGTCGTGTCCTCACTGGAGGGCGGCAGCCGGTGAAGGCACACATTTTAAAGGCCCGTGGTACACGCCTAAGCAGGACCCGGGGAGCCTTGAGCAAACGGGTGGGGGAAGGGCAGTGCGAGGGAGGGCCCGACCCACACAAAGAGCCTGGGCTGTGGTCCCCGCGGCACCGGGAGAGGAAGTCCCGCCTCTAGATGGCGGGCTTTTCAAATGTCACTGTGGCTGCTTACACCCGTAGGGTGATAGTTGCCGTAAAGTGGACACCAGGGTCTGCTTCGAGACGCGGCGCCAGTAGCCACCGCGCCTGTGCGTCTTTTCAGGAAGGCGATCTGGAGCTGCAACGGCCCAGGGAGGGAGCGCTAGCTGTTCTGCCCGCGGGGTTTTCGCCGGTGAGGACGTCTTTACAGGCCACGACGAAATCTCCCACCCAAAGCCGACAACATGTCACGGTGTACCGTGTGTTCCCAGTAACCTGAATGCCCAAAAAGACCCCAGCGCGTGTCAGCGCACAGCTCCGGTGGTGAAAATCTGTGGCTCTGAAAAGAGCCTTTGGGTTGGATCGTGTCTCCCAGCACTCACTTGGAGCTGGTGTACTTGGTGACGGCCTTGGTGCCCTCGGACACGGCGTGCTTGGCCAGCTCCCCGGGCAGCAGCAGGCGCACGGCCGTCTGGATCTCCCGGGACGTGATGGTCGAGCGCTTGTTGTAATGCGCCAGGCGCGACGCCTCGCCCGCGATGCGCTCGAAGATGTCGTTGACGAACGAGTTCATGATGCCCATGGCCTTGGACGAGATGCCGGTGTCGGGGTGCACCTGCTTCAGCACCTTGTACACGTACACCGAGTAGCTCTCCTTGCGGCTGCGCTTGCGCTTCTTGCCGTCCTTCTTCTGCGCCTTGGTCACCGCCTTCTTGGAGCCCTTCTTCGGGGCGGGAGCGGACTTCGCGGGCTCAGGCATCTCAACTCCGCTTTCTTCTGAGTGAAGAGAAAATGGAGTCCGCCCCAGGCTCCCGCCTATTTGTAGTCAGCGGTATGCAAATGAGGAATGCGTTTCGCGGCCTGTGATTCGCTGACTCGTCGTGTGACCTGCCTGCACATGATTGGCTCCAGCTCTGCGGTCCCATTGGACGTATTCCTGAGAGTAGTTTTCCCCCATTCAGGCAGCCTTCTTAACCTATTTGGTAACAAGTTCAGACTACTTTATGAACATCCAGATTACTTTGGTGATTAATTTTAGAAAATAGAAGCTCTCCCTTGTGGTTTGAATTGCCAAAGAGAGAGTAGTCAGGTCGAGGGCACGTCTCCGATTTGCAACCCCCCTGTACGGTTCCTGGAAAAAAGCGTACCTTTGCATTTAAATCCGGGTTCTAGACCAGTGAGAGAGAGGTGAAGACGCTGCCAGCCCAATGGGGAACTCTGGGCACACTGTCTACCACAGAAATTCCTGATTGGGTCAAATGACCAGGCCCTTGACAGCTGCCTTGCTCAGTGACTGAGCACCTGCCCTAAGACCAGCGTGACCTAAGATGGATCGCTGAACTGGACCCTGATGAAGCTCATCCCTGGAGGCTATTAGATACCCACACTCCACACATGAGAGACTCTCAGCTGTCTGCCATTGGATTATTTGGGACAGTTAAACAATAGAGGGACTGTTTCCAAAGTTGTGAGCAGGGTTAAGGGATATCAACAAAGAATGGTGAAGGACGTTGGGCTGTTATTCCTAGTTCAGAAGAGGCAGAAGAGCAGGGTTTGAAGAGAGCAGTGAACACAGGAGACGGCTGTCGGACAGGAGCTGTGGCTGTCGGTAGACAAAGGCAGTTTCTGCCCAGTTTTGTAAGAAGGGAGCCAAGAGGAATAAGAATATACTCTCATTCCCCGCTCCCCCCCCCTTCCCCCGCTTCAGATGTCTTGCTTATCCCTCCCAGAAACCAGAGGGTAAAGAAACATAGTTGCTGTCGTGCACAAATCAGCCATCTAGGTCACAAAGTATCCTAAGCCTTTTAAGATGAATATCTAAAGTAGCAGAGATTCAGATTTTGTACAGGTAAAAAACAAGTTTACCTCATTTTTCTAATCGGTTAGGTATCTGGCTCTTTCGTTTTCAGCTCCTGAAGTTAGTTCATGAACACTGGATTATCCTCAGAGCTGCAAAATTTTAAACATGCTTTGTTGCTATCATTACCATTGCACAGATGGATTCAAGGTTACCTTTTTTACACAACACTTCCTCTGAGAGATTCTCGAATTTTCTTTCTTTTCTTTTAAAGCACAAATCTACAAGGGGAGAGAGAGAGAGAGAGAGAGAATCCCACGTAGGCTCCAAACTCATCTTGGGGCCTGACCGCAGGGCTGGACTAGGGGCTCAATTCCAGGATCTTGAAATCATAACCTGAGACCAAATCAAGAGCGAGACACTCAACTGACTGAGCCACCCAGGTGCCCCTTGAATCTTCTTCATCATAGACAAATATATCACCACTTTCTTTTGCTGGCCTGCATCCTGGAGGAATGGTCTCATTTTCCATTGACCCTTGGTCCCCAATTTATTTAATCACCTCCACCCCACCCCTGACCGAGGGCTGACCACTCACATCATAGCCACTGGACCACCAGCAGGATGTCATAAAGGAGCTGGTTACAAATAGGATTGTAAGCCCCACCCTAGAGCTACACATCAGACTGAATCTTGACAAGATCCCCAGGTAATCTGGGTGAACGCTATAGTTTGGGAAGCACAATCTAGGGTGCTGTCCGTATGGTTGCAGGTATGTGTCTTTGTGCATGTGGCGGGGTGAGTGGCCCAAGAAAACAAAGAGCATAAAGGGGCAGATTTTATTGGAATGTCTTTTCTTCTCCATGTTAAACAAGTTGCCCTTTTCAATTCTTTGTCTATGATCACTTAGTTATTGGTGTATATTCGCGTTGCCATTGGTTTTATTTGTTCGTCTCTATTAGCTTTGCCACTGCGACCTCATTATTAATTTACTAGTTGAGAATTTTGTATATCTTCATTATGGGTAAATTTGAAAGCTACAGTTTGAGAGCCAACAATAGAGTTAAGTCTATGCGCAATCACTTGAGGCATGATGATTTCTCTAACTTTACTCAAATTTCTTCCTCCCCATGAGATTTCACTCTGAAAAGGGCCTCTCTTTTTGCAAATAATTTGTGACCACTTTTTGACACATTGCCTGGAAACACAAGACCTTGTAGGATTGGGAAAGGTAGAGTAAAATAGGCAGAGAGGGACTGAGGTCCCTGGGTGGGGGGGAAAACACATATTTGGGGATGTATGCAAACAGCAAACAGCCTAGGCGGTAAGGTGCTTCTTAAGAATGTAACAGTCGCCACCTACTCCCCTTCAGGTTTCCCTCAGGAATTTGACAAAAGGCCTGACTAAAAATAAGCAGTAGACCATAAAACATTTGATCCACAAGGGATGGTTTGGCCATAGACCACCCAGTATCATACAATGGAGTCAAGCCAATCAGCAGTGGACAACCCGGCACGTAGAGTTATGGTTAAGTGTCCGATTTCAGCTCAGGTCATGATCTCACAGTTCTTGACTTTGAGTCCCATGCTGGGCTCTGTGCCGACAGCTAGGAGCCTGGAGCCTACTTGGATTCTGAGTCTCCCTCTCTCCCTGCGCCTCCCTATCTCTCTCTCAAAAAGAAATAAACATTAAAAAAAAAGAAGCAAAATTGACAAGTGTGCTTTCAAATCAGTGAATTCCTCTGGTGGGCTTATTCCCCATCAAAATTCTCTCCGGATCTAAGAATAGAGATTTTTTTTTTTTAATTTACATAAAATGTAACTCCAAAATAATGGTAGATACTAACTTACGTGTAATATTTTTTAGTTGTTTTGCTATATGATTGTCATCTCATGGAAGTTTTTTTTTTTTAAGCTTTCATTTGCCTCTCTCAGAAAAGCATTATGTTCGAGTTCTGGAACATGTTCAATATTTTATCTTTTTATGATATTTACCATGTTTTTTACAAACCAAAAAAAAATGTGTGTAATACAAAATGTGGATTAGAAAGCGCTCCTCTTCTTTGAGTCTGAAAAGAAACCATTACTGGATTTACATAATAATAAAGAAAAAATAAGAATGACGGGTAAACGTTACCAAGAGGCAGCAAGTATGGTAATATTAATATTAAATACATTTCAAAGCTCCAAGTATTTGTGGGGGTAGAGAGGTATGCACTATAAGGACTTTTAGATCCAGTGTGGAAAACAAGATATTCTGGAAAGCTGTCCTGAAGCAAAGTAGCTAAGGACTAGATAAACTACAAAAACACTCTAGCACATTATGGCCAAATCACAAGAAACCAAGGAAAACTCCCTAAATCTCCCAGAACAATAAACACCTCGGAGCTGAAGCCAGCCTGCTAAACCCACCAGATTTGGTTCCTAGGGGCAAATACCATTATCAGGATTCTACGCTTTGTCAATCAATGTTAGCCTGTTGGGGAAAAGAGGATTCTCAGCATTTAAACTGAACTAGAGACTTGTAGCAAAAAGCCAGGGCTCTTTGAGAAAACAAAGGCTTGTAGGGGAAAAAAAATCTAGGAAAGATCCCTAACAAGAAACCTGTTGGTCTCTGCAGGGCTCTGTGGAGGAGGGTAGAGGAAATTTGCTACAAGTATTTCACCATAGACCAACTTAGAGTAGAGTTTCCGCGAAAGCTTCCTGACATTAATGTGTGGCGCGAGCTTGTGTGTCCCCTCGTGCCTCATGCAGACAAACTCACACCCCTTTAGGAGGGAAGCATCTTGGATCCAAGTTCTCTAGATACACATAAATTACTTACTTATTTCCTAGTATTTATTGAGAACATATTATGTGCCAGGTGCTCCTAGGAATTTGGGATGTTCAAATATAAACTCATCATAAATGTGACCTAACCTAGGAGGAGAACACTTTGAAGAGTCAGGCTTTTAGCCTTCAATCCCCACCTCTTCCTCACACAAAGAATCTCAGATATTAAAGTTATCAGATACAGACTATAAAATATTTACTGAACGTTTAAAGAAATAAAAATGAAATAATACACTCTAGGAGCAAGGGACAATCAAACCCAGACCTATGAAAAAATTAATGAAATTGAACTTTTAAAAATGAAAAGGATCTATCGTTCATAATGATAAAATAAAAATCCACTGATAAGATGTAACATTTAGGGCCTTGATGTACCTGACCGCATAGCTACTAACTGTGTATGGCAGTAACTTCCAGAAGTTTTAGGAGACTTTCAGGTTTACAAGTGTAGGGCAAGCCTTCAATACTGTACCCTTAGAAATTCATATAACAACGAAGGAAAATGCTTATGGTTATAGAAGATTGAACAACACAATGAACAAACTTCATTTATCTGTGATTCCTTCACTTAACACATAGAGTATTTCTGAATTTTTCGAAGGACCCATTTAATAATTTCAAATTTTCAACACTGGCTTCAGAATACATATATATACATACATATAAAGAAAACAGTTTCGTATATATTGCACTATTTTATCATAATCTAACTATGGAGCAATAGAAATAATTTTTTTTTTTTTAAGAATAGTAAGACTGAAACAATCTTCTCATAGTCTTAGAAACTAAAAGCACACTTCTAAACACGTGGATTAGAATGGATATCATTAAAGAAAGTATGTAATAGAAATTACTATGAATACACTTAACCAAGGAGGTGAAGAATTTGTACTCTGAAAACTATAAACATTGATGAAGAAATTGAAGATAACACATACAGTGGAAATACATTCCATAAATTACGTGCTCATGAATTGGAGGAATTAATATTGTTAAAATGTCCATACTACTCAAAGTAATCTACAGTCACTGCAATTCTTGACAAAGTACTAACAGTATTTTCCACAGAACTGGGATAATCTTGAAATCTGTATGAAACCACCAAAGACCTCAAGTAGCCAAAGCAATCTTCAGAAAGAGGAACAAAGTTGAAAGTATCATAATCCCAGATTTCAAGATACACTACAAAGCTATAATAATCAAAACAATATGGTAATGGCACAAAAACGGGCAGATAGATCAATGGACTGGATAGAGAGCTCAGAAATAAGCCAACTGTTATGGTCAATTAATCTATGCCAAAGAAGGCAGGCATACACAATGTGGAAAAGACTCTTCCATAAAGGGTGTTGGGAAAACTGGACAGCTATGTGCAAAATAATGAAACTGCTTTCCTACATCATATACAAAAATAAACTCAAAATGGATTATAGACCTAAATGTGAGACCTGAAACTATAAAACTCTTAGAAGAAAACACAGGCAATAATCTCTTTAACAATCTCTGTTTGCCTTAGCAACCTTTTTCTAGCGTTTCTCTGCAGGCCAGGGAAACAAAAGCAAAAATAAACTATTGGGACTACACCTATATCAAAGGCTTTTCACAGAGAAGGTAACCAACAACCAAATGAAAAGGCAACCTGCTGAATGGGAGAAGATATTTGCAAATGATATTTCCAATAACGTGTTAATATCCAAATCATATACGAAGAACTTATACAACTCAACATCAGGAATAATAAGGTTTTAAAATGGGTAGGTGATGTGTATAGACATTTTCCAATGAAGACATACACATGGCCAACAGATAAATGAAAAGATGCTTAAATCACTTATCATCAGGGAAATGCAAATCAAAACCAGAATGAGATATTGCCTTACACCCATTAGAATGGAAAAAAAAAAAAAAAAAGGAAATAACTAGGGCTGAAGATGTGGAGAAAAATGAACCCTCATGTTTTGTTGGTGGGAATGCAAATTGGTACAGGCACTGTGAAAAACAGTGTGGAGTTTCCTCAAAAACTTAAAAATGGAAATACCAGAGAGTAGAGTAATTTCACTACTGGGTATTTATCCCAGAAAACAAAAACACTAATTAGAAAAGATATAGATCCCCCCTATGTTCCTTTTAGTATTATTTACAATATCCAAGATACGGAAGCATCATAAGTGTCCGTCAGTGATGAATGGATAAAGATGTGGAATGTGTATATCTGTGTGGAGTATGTCCAGTCCACCATGGAATATCACTCAGCCATAAAAAAGAATGAGATCTTGCCATTTGTGACAACACGATGGATGGATGGGCCTCGAGAGTATTATGCTAAGTGAAATAAATCAGAGAAAGACAAATGCAGTACGATTTCACTTATATGTGAATCTAAACAACAAAACAGACAAAAAAGCAGAAATAGGCCCATAAATACAGAGAACAAACTGATGGTTGCCTGGGGGAGAAGGGTGAGTGGATGGGCAAAATGGGTGAAGGAGAGTAGGAGGAACAAGCTTCCAGTTGCGCAATAAATACGTCAGGGGCATGACAGGTACGCCATAGGGAATGTAGTCAATGGAAGTATAATGTAATAGCGTTGTGTGGTGACAGACAGTAGCGACACTTGTGGTCAACACAGTATAATGTACAGACTTGGCAAATCACTATGTTAAAAAAATAGATGGTAAAAATGAAGCACTCTTCTCAAATGCTTGGAAACTAAAAGCATACTTTTAAGCACATGGATTAGGCTAGATATTAGAAAGGAAGCTATGGAATGTTTTGAGCTAAATATGAATAATACATATGAAAAATGTAGGGTGTATTTGTAATGGTACTAAAAGGAAAATACATACTGTTAAATGCACATGTTAAGGAACAAGAAACACTGAAAATACATAACCTAGGTATTCAACCAAAAAAGCTAGAATAAAAATGATAGTAAATCGAGAATTGGGCTTAGAATCCTTAGGATCTGTTGTACTGGTAGGGATGATGTCTTTGTTTTCTATTTTATTTCCAGACAGGTCATTGCTCATGTGGAGAACGGCCATGAATTTTTACGTGATGCTCTTATACCCTGTTGAACTCTTATTAGATCTAATTGTTTGTTTATTTATAAACTCCATGGAGTTTTGCATTGACATATTATTGTTAATATGTCAATTTCAAAATTTAAAAAGAAGAAAAATAGAAAAAATGGAGATGATCCGTAAACCAAAAGCTTATTCTTTGAAAAACCTAATAATAGATAAGCCTCTAGCAAAACTAATTAGGAAAAGTGTGTGTGCACGTGAGGGTGGGGGTGGCAGTTGAGAGATAGTTATGGGATTAAGAAGGGAACGTTGCTACCAAAAGGGAGTTATTAAGAACCATGAGAATGCTTTGAATAAGTTGAAAGACAGAAAGAAAGAAGGAAAGAAAGAAAGAAAAGAAAGAAAGAAGAAAGAAAGAAAGAAAGAAAGAAAGGAGAGAGAGAGGAAGGAGGGAGGGGGGAATGAAGGAAGGGAGATAAAGAAAGGAAATGTAACAGAAAAGAATGTCTTTCAAGAACAAACATTAAGCAATAAACAAGATGAATAAGCAAATTATGATTATAGGGGAACAGGAAGGGCAGTTAAAAAAAAAAAATCTCTTCTATGCCCTTCATCCCAAATGGTACTCAGGATAGCTGGGTTATACAGGTTTAAGTGAAATTACAGGAATTGATAATCCCTATTTTACAAAAGCTGTTTCAGTGGAAAAATAGATCTCTCTTATGTGTTTTCTTTTGAAAGTCTATAATCTATTATGAAAACTGAACAGGAACAATTCAAAAAAAGAGAAAATTATGGCTTTGTCTTACTTGTGAACACTTACTTTAAGAAAAGCTCTATTTAAAAAGCAAGAAAATGGAAACGAAGAAGCCATGTTACTTAACAAATAATAGCATTTTGTGCAGGATTTATTCCAAGAATGGAAGAAAAGTTGAACATCCTAAATCTGCCAGTGTAAGATGTTACTAGTGTTAAAACTGTATGGTCATCTCCACAGACACTGAGAAAATATTTGCTAGAACATAACACTCTTTTTTTTTTTTTGAGTTTATTTTGAGAGAGACAGAGACAGCACGAAGTGGGGGAGGGTCAGAAAGCGGGAGGGGGGGTGGAGAATCCAAGCAGGTGCACCGAGCCCCATGTGGGGCTCAAGCTCATGAAGCTGTGGGCTCATGACCTGAGCCGAACCCGAGTCGGATGCTTAACCGACTGAGCCACCCAGGCGCCCCAACATTCTTTCATCATAAACATTTTCAGCAAACTAGAACAAGAGGGAGTAGCTACTTATTTTATAAAGAGTAGCTACAGTGAGCATGACATATAACGGTACACTTTTAGAAGAATTTCTAGGAAGTAAAAAGAAAAACAAAACAAAACAGACAAGAGCTCTGTGGCACGATTCCCATTCAACATGGTGCTAAAGGCCTGGCCAGCACTGTGAGACCAGGGGAGGATGAATAAGTATAGATAAAAATTCAGTAAGAAAAAGCTGTTATCTTTATTGTTCGAAAATGATGTCATTTAAGAAATCCGCGAGACTCTACAAACAGATCTGAGAGAGCTCAACAGGGTTAGTGGACACATGATCAGCACACAAAATTCATGACCTTTGTATACATTAGCAATGCCTCGGCTGGAACTGAAATTAATAACCAGACGTTATTCACAACAGTACTTTAGATTCTAAGGATTCTAAGTCCGAGAAAAAAAAATTCGAATCTATATGAATAAACTATAAAATGTCATCGAAGGATGTAAAACAAGATTGACTTTAAAGAGTTAGACCTACACTTCACCGTGTTTATGTTTTGTGATGACACCATGCTAAAACGTTCATAAATTCCAGAATACACTAAAAATTTAATGTTATGCCACAAAACGTCGCTGGATTTTTGGTAACATTGTAAAACGCACGTTCGTGAGCAAAAACATTGAAGATGATTCTAAGAAAGAAAGGAAGAGAAAAGGAAAAATAAAGAATGGTGGGTCTTGATTTAGGGCATGCACTTTAAGAAGGGCTAGGGTCATCTTAGGGATATAGCTTTGATCTGTGAAAACAATTTTAATGCTTGTCCAAGCTTTTATAAGTCAAGTTGAGAAGAAGGCTCAGAGGAGCCTGGCTAGAGTTTGGTGTAAATTTTACCTGCTGTTACTTGAATTAATTGCATATGGTTGCCAAGAGATGATGTCTTTACTCTAGGGGGTAAGAGCAAGGACCCTGGACCTAAACTGCCTGGGTTAGAATAAGAATCCCCTCTGCCATTTACTAACGGTAGGACATTGGGTAAAAATAATTTTAAGCTTAAGGTGACTCAATATATATGGGGGTAATTAGAACAACAATAGTTCACGTGTGTATTATGAGGAACACCTGAGTTAACATCTGGAAAGGACTCAGAAATGTATCTGGGTGTTTGCAAAAAAAAAAAAAAAAAATTAAATAAACAAAGATGAGAAGGATTGTGTGCTATCTGCTCGCAGTTTCACTGATTTTTGTGGGCCCTAGGGACTTTTGCCTTCCTGGGCCTCTCCCTCCATTAAAATAATAAAATTAATAACGTTATTAAAATTACACAAACGTAAATGTATTAACATTACATACTAGAGCCTTTTGGTCAACTTCACAGTTAATATTTATCTTCTGATTTCAGAGAAAATGACAAAATTTTCATGAGCCATTGAAAGTACTGTGGGGCCTGGGCTCTGTGCCGACCGTGCCTAAAGGATTTAGACCTGCGTGCACCCGAATATGCAATTAAAAAGCATGGTTATCCGAGTAGGAAATAAAATTACCCACATACACAGACATAGGTACACGCAGTGCTCACACGAAATCCCCTACAATTACGAGGACGGTAAACAGGGGTTGTGCAAGCCGGGCGTCCTGCGCGGCCACTGCGAGGGTGTCCTCGGCCACTGGGCAGCGAGGCCGGGCCAGCTCGGAAACCGCCGGAGAGGAGGCCGACCAGGGAAGCTGCTGCCTCGCGGCTCGGTCCGCGCACCGCTCGGTTCCGCGCTCTCATCTGCGGACGGCCCGCTGGATTGTTGCGAACGTCCAGCGGCCGCGCGGTGAGGCCGGGTCGCCACGGTTTGCGCACCAGAAAGGGACGAAACGGGAAACAGCCTGCTGGCGGCGACGCCACCAACCGAGAAAACGAACGACCCCACCGCGGAGCCCGAAAAACGAAAGATGGCGCAGGCGCAACGTGAGGCTCGTTGGGGGCGGGACGCGTGCCGCGAAAACGGTCCAATCAGGGGGCGTCATGGACGGGCGTTGCAGGAAGGCCCACTGACGGAACCAGCGTGGGGGGCGCGGCAGGACAGACCAATGAGAAAGCTGGCGTGTGGGGGCGTCGCAGGACGGGCCAATGAGAGAGCCGACGAGGGGGCGTGGCTATGAGACTGGCGGTGCGGAGGCGGGGCCTGCCGGGCCACAGGGTCATTTCCACGCCTGCGTGGACGCGGAGGATGCAGGACAGTCGCTGCGAGTTTTTAGGACTTTCCAGTTCCAGTTTAGACCTGAATGTGACTGGTTTGTGTTACTGTTTGGCATTCGTAATTCAAGGAAATCCCTTCTTCTGGTTGAAAGCACGGTGTGATTTCCTGGCCCTCCTGCATCAGCATCACCTGGATAATACAACCGGCAAATAACCGGATCCTGCTACAGATCTGGTGAATCAGAAGCTGGGGGGGGGGGGGGGGGGGAGGGCAGTAATCTATGTTTTAAAAATGCTCCAGGTAGTTTTGGTACACGCTGAATTTTGAGACTGCTTCGAAGTATTGTGTTTCCCTTAATTCAGGTGCTGGAAGTGACACCTCAAATGTCAGCTGAGCTAACCCAAGCTGCTTACCTTCAAGATCGTTACCAGAGCCAAAACAGTGCTTAGGCTTTACCCGCTCAGACTTGGATGCCAGAAGATAAAGTGAAAAATAAATGTGTGTCTAAAAAGGAGAGATCTCGGGGAATGATTTGGGTCAACAAGGAATGTGGAATTCCATTTCTCCACAAATTTTATTGATCCTAACATCTCATTTACAGACTTTTTGCCCTCCTCATTTAGACTTCTCCAGCAAACATAGTCCATGGTAAATAATGATTCTCTGTAGGCCTGTAACAGCAGTAAATTCTATTTTCATAATTAAAACAACAAATAAAACGAAAATGCTAGAACACTGTTTAGTTTCTTCTTCTTCGCTAAGGCTCTCCTAATGAATCCGTGAACACCAAACCAGGATGGGTTAAATTCGGGCAGAATATTCATACTAATCAATCCTTCTCAGGCAGATCACTTTTCATACTTCATAATTCTATGGCTGATTCACTTTTCAGTTACTGTTTGCATTCATTTCTTCTCTGCATTCATATCTCTCCCCAGTTGAAGAAATAAAAAGGGTTTCTTAGGTGCCATTTTGCCATCAGCCTTACTATTTGATGTACAAGAAAGATGTTTTTTTGTTTTGTTTTGTTTTGTTTTTTACATGTGCTTGTATAATGAATCTCTGCTCCAATATTACCTACACTTTAGTCATTTTTAGCATGAACACATAATGACTCAAACCAGTAAAGAGAAACCTGGACAATAAGATCTTTGTTCCAAATCCTCCAGTTATCCTTCCACAGGTGGAATTCAAGCAGTTCAAAGGCTTGCATTTTCTTTTAGTTTCTGACCTGAAGAGAATTGGCCCCTCTGATTTCATTTTAATTCAATGACTAAAGAAATCTAATACTTGTTAACATTGGCTAAGCACTTACAAAATTATTTCAAGACTGATTTAAGAGCTTTGCATGAATTATCTTACTTAATCCTTAAAATAGCTCTAAGAAGTAGTATACTCTTATTTTTGTTGTGTAGATGTGGAAAGTGAGACTCAGGAATGCTGTCTGTCATTCTTTTGAGCCATTGCAACAACTCACCTCTGGCCCCTGTCCCTGTTGTTATATGTGTACTTTAACTCGTTATGATTGCTGTAAATCCTGAGAGCCTACTGTGTGTCTGGAACAGCCTTAGGCATTGGGGAGTCAGCAGCAAAAAGGACTAACTCTGCCCAATGGAGCTTAGAGCCTGGAGAATGGGAAGAGGAAACCAGCAATATGCAAATTCATGTCAGTTATGCTAAGGGTAATGAAGAAGAATGAACAGAGCAAGTTAAGAGCCGGATTGAAGGGCGCCATGTGCATTTGCTGGTCAGAGAGTGTCTCCCAGATGTGGTAACATTGTAATCATCCACTCACCCCCAAACCCAAGAAATCTGGGGCGTATTTGAGGTATGTAAAATGTTCTATTCCCAGCTGAAGGGTCAAACTCATAACAAGGTCTAGCTCTTCATCTCCCTCTTTTCCCTCTGCTTTCTCCAACTATCTTCCTCTGTGCCTTCCCCTTGGTCTTCAGGCTCTGACGCTCCCTTTTGCAGTAGCCATTTGCTTCTTTCATTCTTTTTCTCAGCTCTCACCTTCTTCCTTCTCCCTATTCCTAAAAAATAGCCACCATTTGGCTGTGATACTTTTATTGTTTTGTATTTATGAAATGCAGCTTAACATTCACAGTTAAACTTTTAGACAAAATTCGAAAACGTTAGTCCTTCACTTTTCTACAATTCCTGTTCCCTTTCCACGGTAGCAATTTCATGGTGAACGGAAAGGTCAGTCAAGTGCCTCTGTCCATGTAAAGCAAAGGGAGCGTTTTCTTCTATGTAGCGCTGTGTGCCCGCGCCACCAAAATGAAGGTTAAGAACTCTGAACTTTCCCCAGCGTGATCTCCACCTCTCCTAAGTCTTCTTTGCTGCCGCCAAGGTGTGGAGGGCAGTGGGAGTATAAGTCAAGGAGGAGACTGCTGAAGTTGTTCATCTGAATAAAGTACAAAAACATTGCCTTCAATTAGAAATCTCCTTATAACTTTTGGGTCCACAGTTGATCTAAATAAACCCAAACCATTGACAGAACCATCAAAAAAGAAAATAGTTGGAGAATTCAAGTTATGGTCAACCATAGCCATCTAATCAAAACGGTAAACCTATGGTTTTTCTTATGACGATGTGTATGGTGAAGAACCGATTTTATCCAAAGAGAGATGTGGCCTTTGCCCTTTGCTGGGAGGGGATCTCTAGGCTCATGGAATATCCTGCATGATAAGATGATCTTTGTTTACCTAGAAGCCCTGGGCTGCACAGGATAGGGTAATAATGTCACTTATGTTGGGGGCTTTGGGTCATGTGGCATGTGGGCTACCGCCACAGGGCCTGCTGACTAAAGTTCAGCCACGTGGACAGTCAACCATGTTCATATGACAAATCCCCTAGGTTGGCAATGTCTGTGTGTTGTGCCAATATTGTTGTGCGGCAGGGAGACATAAACCCTCCCCCGGCCTCCACTGGGAAAGGACCTACCAGAAGCTCTGAGTTGGGAAGCCTGTGCTCCATGCGCCTTTCACCTTGGCTTATGTGTAATCTGTATCCTTTTGATGTAATAAATAACCCCCAACCTTGGGTGTAACAACTTTTAGTGGATTCTGTGGTATAATTCTAGTGAATGATCAAATCCGAGGATGGTTTTGGAGACCCTTCATCTTTGCACTTGGTGTCAGACGTGAGGGGACGCTTATGGGAGTGTACCTGAGCTTTGCACTGTGTCACAATGATATTAGTATTACTAGATTCTGTTTAGTACTCAAATATTGGGATGAACATTTTGTCTTAAGGAGCTTTGTAGTTTCCATGGGAGCCCAAGTCTATTCCCCTGCCAGTGGATTTCCAGAGTGGTAAACACTTTTTTAGGTCTTAGTGAGTGATAATAATAATAATAATAATAAAAAAAAAATTGAAGATGTAGCTGTAAGTTTCACTGATGGTCTACTAACCTGAGAGCTCCAGAAGGTCAAGGACACCCTCACCTCTTTTTGTATTTCCAGTGCCCATGCCTGTGTCTGACTCAAAGATGTTCAATTGACTATCTCTTGAATGAGCTGATTTATAGTAATACTCTGAACGGTCGCCATGCTACAATCTAGTAAGAATTTTGACACATGTCATGGATCTCCTTATAAGCCTTCATGACTAAATTAATCTCTTTAGTTTCTTCTTGTATGTCTTTCTCCTACCTCTTGATCTGTTACCTTACACTTGAAACATTGGAGTTCACTTTTAAGTCTGACTCAATCATCAGTTCAAATTCCACCTCTTAAATCAACTAATTGAGCTTTTACTTCTTGTCCCACTTTAAATTTTATTAATTTTTATTTTTTATATCATTGGTTTTTATATCATTCATTTGTTATATTTGCATAGGCCAAAGTATTTTTCAGATTTTACCTTTTTTTCCCCCCCTCAGGAGTTAGAAGTTTATTGAATACACTGAAAGGGAGTGATAGGACAGGAGAAAAGAGGCTAGCTCTCTGCTCGGGGTTTTATCTTTTTATTGTATTTGTTTTCCCTGTTATTTTATCTTTTCCAAACCTACTAGTTTTGTTGGATATTCCTACAACCATCATGAAGCAGAGATTTGTTGTACAGATGGCTGTTTACGATTTCTCTGTTGAATTCATTCAATTCCTTCAACATTTTCTCTATATACTGGCAACGTGCTGGCTTATTTGACTACAGAGACAACTGTTCGGTCCTTACAATCTCAGGGAGAAGTCCATCAGGACATCATGAGGAGTTTCATTGGCTTTTGTCTTTGTGGATTGTGGTCAATTTTAGTCTAACTCCTGGAATTCTTAACGACCTAAAGGAGTTAGGTCTAGATGACTTCTGACTACTCCTTAAATAACAAATACTTTTTATAATTGAGTAATTAAAGCATTAAAAAATGACGTGAAAATTTCACAATATGTTCACATCCTTACCTGGAAAGGTGAGCTGGAACCCAGTTCCCCTTCTGATTACATGCCACATTTAAAGTGACTTGCTTCTCATTAATAGAAAGTGGCAGAAGTGACAGCATGTGACATTCAAAACTAGGTCACAGAGACTTCAAGGGTATGTTCTCTGCCTGACTGCTCTTTCTGCAAGACAAATGCTACCACATTTTGAAGAGATTTACCCTCCTGAGGGTTCCTGGCAGGGAACTGAGGTGTTACTGTGGTTCTCCTGCCAACAGCCAACAGGAACTCGTGCAGGAGGGCAGCCAGCCAACTCTGGTAAGGAATAAGGAATCTTCCAGCTGTGGTCAAGCCCTCAGGGGACTGCAGCCTGTGTGTACATCTCAACTTCAGCCCCACGAGGGACCCTGGGCAGAACCACCCAGCTAAGTCACTTGTGGATTCCTGATCCCCAGAAACAAATTGAGGGAAGAAATGTTCATGGATTGAGCTGTTGAGTTTTGGTAGTTTGTTACACAGCAGTAGATAATAGAGGAGAGTTACCATAATCTTAATGACAAAATCTGATATGGCTAAACCCAAAAGAGAGTGTGACTCGAGTAGGGGAAAAAAAAAAAACACCTCTAAAATATTAAAATGTATGCAGCTGATATTTAAGATAATAATATAACATGACCACGTAAGATTTGGGCTGGGGATGCAAGTATAGATTAACATTAGGAAATCTACATATATTCATTGTGGCAGGATAAAGGAGAAAAAGCACATGAGCTCATCAAATGGCAAAAATTCATATATCATTCCTAATAAAAAGACTTAAAATAAATTTAGAAGTAAACTAAGCAACACATACAGATTACACACACACACAGACACAGACACACACACACACACACACACACTCACGTGCACACGTGAACAACGAGCAGGGAAACAAATTTTTATAAGTCATGAACTACCAAAGCCACTTTGATGAAAAAGAGGAAAAAGACCACGATGACTGAGAGCATACCTATATGGCATCCAGTTTGTGATTCTACCTGATACAATAACATGATAATGTAATTAACATAAATAGTTATTGGAAAGAATATTAATTTTTTAAATTTCCTAATTATAGTATTGTATGCACTGAAAAGCAAGACAGGCCATTAAATATCGAT
This sequence comes from Acinonyx jubatus, assembly GCF_027475565.1. Classification (NCBI taxonomy): domain Eukaryota; kingdom Metazoa; phylum Chordata; class Mammalia; order Carnivora; family Felidae; genus Acinonyx; species Acinonyx jubatus. Next base: position 145,892,325 of record NC_069385.1, on the reverse strand, counting down.
TAGAATTACAAAGTTTAGTAATCAGATAGGTATAGAGTGCATGTAAATAATTTCTCAATTATCCTCCCCTCCCCCCCAAGTATTTATAACAGTATTTCAGTCTGATGGCACCTGTCAAAACAGGTCGAAGACACAACCTTGTTGTAATCAGCCTTCTATCTCTTGTGAGAGTTTATGGGGCTTAGGTCACAGTGTGATGCAGTGACCCCCCCTTTTTTATATCAGTTTTCACTCTATTTTATTTATTTTTAATTACACGAGAAATCCATTAACTCTAAAACATCCTCAGCCATGATCTTTGAAAGCTCACATCAGCATCATTCTCTCTGGTTGTCCTTCTGGTACCAAGATTAGATGTATTTCAGACAATTTTGCTACTAATTCCAGATCTCTTGAATTCACTTTTACTTTTCTCTCTCTGGATTTTGGATAATTAAGACCTGCTTACAGAGTTCATGAAAATTCTTCAGCTGGGTCCAATTGGCTATTTAGCCTATCCAGCAAGCTTTTTAATGTTAATTTTCTTATAATTAATTGTGTGTGTGTGTGTGTGTGTGTGTATCTGGAATTTGTATTTGGTTCCTTTTTTCAAATCTTTGTGGCTCTCAGCATATTTCAAATAGTCCTTTTTTCCCCCTTTGTAAATAATAAATAATTTACTTATTTTGAGAAAAAGAGAGAGAGAGAGAGAGAGAGAGAGAGAACCTCAAACTAGCTCCACATTCAGCCAGATGGGACTTGATCTCACCAACCCTGGGATCCTGACCTGAGCCCAAATCAAGAGTTGTGCGCTCAACCAACTGAGCCACCCAGGTGTCTCCCCCTTTTTCTTTTAAAAGTTATTAAAGTGAGCCACTTGAAATCTGTATCTGTTAATTTCTTTTTACCCTGTTTATTTCCCTGCTCTTATTCTGGGTCACAGTGTCTTGTTGAATAATGTGCTAATGTCCTGTACGAAGCCTCTCCTTCCTTTTCTTCCAGGTGTCCTATGCAGGGATTTGTTGAGGCCTACAATGAAGCTCATTCCCCCAGAGAGGATTTGCGTTTGCATTATCCAGGTGCTCAGGGGCACAAAGCCAGCTTGGGCTTAATCCCTAAATTAATTCTCAACCTGGGTGTTTGAATCCCTGTGATATTGATGCCAGAAACCAATGGATAGTAGTCCAGATTGCCGGTGGCAGAATCTACGTTGCTCAGCACCAAGGCTCGGGGCACCCTCTTCCTTGCCATCGTCCGTGGCGAGTGTGGGCCTGTGTGCATGTGTGTGTGTCTGTGTGTGTGCTCGTTTCTAGCTCACCTTCTACCCTGAGGATGTGACCCGGCAGGTGCGTCAGCGTCACCAGGAAAGATTTCTCATCAGGTTTCTTGGCGAATAATAAAGAAAGTCTACATTTTCCTCACTCCCCAGCAGCTGAAACCCTTCAGGCCAACAGAAACCGCTGCCTGCCGGAAAGGCTTTCCTTCCCTTCCAACCTCCACTCCGGCCTCACCTCAAGGGTACGCCAGGGAAGCGGCCAGGGTGCTGAGAAGGGGGCCTCGGTCTCGGGGGGAACCATCGCCTCATCACAGTCACACACCTGATGGGACTGAGCAGTGGGCCTCTGTCTCGTGGCCCAGAGGACTTTACAGCTGAATGCTTCCCAAAGACTGAAGCGAAATAGGACTTCCTAGGACAGAGGCGACAGTAACTGACAGGACTGGAAGGCCTCTCAGAGCCCGGACACGTTCCCTTCCGGTCCCGCTGCGACTTTTGGATACAGTATAGACTCTGCCACCCTCCTCCCCCAGAGAGGCCCCCTCCCTGGCCGGCTGCTCAGAGCAAGCAGATATGGGAGCAGCTGCAAAGCAGGCCGACCAGAAAAGCCCACGTACATTTACCGGACGCTCCCACGGCCTTCGGCTGTTTTCAGTATCACCTCCATACATTAAAAAGGAAAAGAAAAAAAAAAAGGTGAGGAGAACAAAGTTTTCAGAGCAGGCTCCTTTGTGCTCTGGGTAAGCTCCTTCCTTATCAACTGCCTGAACAACGTGACGATCAATTTGGAGCCCGGCCCACGGAACCAGGAGTTGTACACTTGCAATGGCGTTTCATTTAAAATTAAGGTCTAGTTTGGTGAAACCGAAGGAATAATGGATGTAGAGAATCGTTGTTTATGGTGAGCACGCAATTTATATTGTGTTACTGACAGAGTAGCTTGAAAATACTTTCTACGCAGCCCTAACCAAAAATTGAGTCGTGCTAGATTATCAGATCCTCGAAAACAGCTTCCGTAATGAAAGGGTTACACCTCATTTGTTGAAAACATGCATGGCTCTGAAAAGAGCCTTTGGGGCTGGGTAAGGGGGCGCTTACTTGGCAAGTCTACTTGGAGCTGGTGTACTTGGTGACGGCCTTGGTGCCCTCGGACACGGCGTGCTTGGCCAGCTCCCCGGGCAGCAGCAGGCGCACGGCCGTCTGGATCTCCCGGGACGTGATGGTCGAGCGCTTGTTGTAATGCGCCAGGCGCGACGCCTCGCCCGCGATGCGCTCGAAGATGTCGTTGACGAACGAGTTCATGATGCCCATGGCCTTGGACGAGATGCCGGTGTCGGGGTGCACCTGCTTCAGCACCTTGTACACGTACACCGAGTAGCTCTCCTTGCGGCTGCGCTTGCGCTTCTTGCCGTCCTTCTTCTGCGCCTTGGTCACCGCCTTCTTGGAGCCCTTCTTCGGGGCCGGGGCGGATTTGGTGGGTTCAGGCATCGCGGCGTGAAGTTAAGACGCTATGACTAAGAGCTGGGAAAATAACTCGCGGCACCAAAGCCACGTTTATTTATAGATGCGGTATTCAAATGAGGTTAGTAAGATTTCGTCCGCGATTGGATTAATTTTAGTGTGTCGTCACAAATGCCGATGTAAAAGATACTTGCAGGTCTAGCTTTTCATTGGCTGCTTCCTTACTTTGCTTCGAGCCAATCAGAAGGCTTAGAGTAGGCTGCCTAAAGCTACTATAAATAAGCCTGTTAAAGAACTTGCGCCGTAGATTTCAGTCACTGAAACTTTTACGGAGGACATCCTCGCTTTCGGTTTATAGGTGTAGACCACTCTCTGTTGGCTAATATGGCTTCGTGCTTGGAGTCTGGGGCCTGTACCAGTCGGTATCTGGCGGTTAGGATGCGTCAGGCTTTAGGCGGGGTAGTAAGTGGTCGTTGGCCCGAAGCCCATAGTCCTTCCCAGCTCGCCTCATTGAGTAGCAACCTGCTCTATTGCGCCGGGCTGGTCAGGAGGTGAAGCACCGTACGTACCTGTACTAGCAAATACTTGGAAAATACCGCTTCCCAGACTTCTGGTCTCACGCTCACCCTGACCGTCAGTGTGGGAGAAACTTACTACTGATCAGCCTGCTCGAGCAGTAAGCTCGAGTTTGGGTCGTGGATAGGCTTCCGGGGCCTTGACTGAAACCCCTGCACGTAGAAGTTCTTAGGGGGTGCACGCAACTAATATGCGTTGCCAGGAGACGGCGCTCTGTGCTGGAGGGACCGCCCCACCGAGGTGGTGTCCTCCCTCCGGCCACGCCCCCCAAGGAACACAGTGCAACAGCTCTTTCCTTGAGGTCTGTGGGTGGCTCTGAAAAGAGCCTTTGGGTTGTGTTGAGCTTCTAAGCAGTAGGCCAAAGAAACTTATTTCTTCTTAGCTGCCTTCTTTGGCTTGGCTGCCTTGGGCTTGGCGGTCTTTGGCTTGGCCGCCTTGGGTTTCACGGCTTTGGCCTTCGCTGGGCTCTTAGGCGCCTTCTTGGCCTTGGCTGCTTTCGCTTTTTTCGGGCTCTTTGCCTTTTTGGCTCCTGCAGCCGCCGCGGGCTTCTTCGCCTTCTTTGGGGTCTTCTTGGCGCTCTTCTTGGGGGTGCTGGCCCCCGTCGCCTTCTTGGGTTTCTTGGCCGCCCCGGCAGCCTTCTTGGGCTTGGCCGCGCCCGCCTTCTTGGCTTTGGGCTTGGCCTCCCCGGACGCCGCCTTCTTGTTGAGCTTGAACGAGCCCGAGGCGCCGGTGCCCTTGGTCTGCACCAGGGTGCCCTTGCTCACCAGGCTCTTGAGGCCCAGCTTGATGCGGCTGTTGTTCTTCTCCACGTCGTAGCCGGCGGCCGCCAGCGCCTTCTTGAGCGCGGCCAGGGACACGCCGCTGCGCTCCTTGGAGGCGGCCACGGCCTTGGTGATGAGCTCGGACACGGGCGGCCCGGACGCTTTGCGCTTGGCGGCGCCTGCGGACTTGCGGGCCTTCTTCTTCACGGGCGTCTTCTCGGCGGGGGCCGGAGCGGCGGGCGCGGCGGGCGCGGTCTCGGACATGTCGAAGGCGGGCGCGGGGAGAGCGACTCGAGCCGGAAGCGGAGGCACTGGCCGGGACTCGGGCCGCGCCGCTGCGCCCTCCCGTTTATATAGGGCGGAGCTGCGCCGTGATTGGTGCGCTGTCCAGCCCGCCTCGCTGGCAGCCGCAGAGTGTCCTCTCGGATCCCGAGTTGTGTTTGTTACACCTCAAAAAATGCCAAAAATATCAAAATTCTCTACATCGAATCGCCCGGTTTTTCTCACAAAATGATCCCTGAAGCCTCAGGCTTCACGCCGGTCTCAAATTATGAAGAAAGCACAAAGCTTTATGCCAGAAACTTACAATATTTCCCGCCGTGCTCTTCAAATTTCAACTCAGAGAAACAAAACTTTCTATTTTCTTCGTAAATTATAAACCGATCTTTAACTGTGGAGTTTTCTGACCTCTCAAATAGGATTCTCCAAGTGGTTAGCTTCTTATATGTCCAAAAACCGTGCCACTGGCACTAAGATTTTTATTACAAATCTGCGCTTAAGTGAGGGAAGTAACACAGGCTCCTCGGAGAGTCCTGCCTATTGAGCCGAGGGCATTTGAGTTCATCAAACTGGTTTAGTTTAATGGCAAACAAATTATTGCCCATTTGAGGTTAGATTTTGGACCCCTGGGACATCAGTCTATGCAGTCATGGTTTTATTTCTGTCGGCTGCACCTGGGTTTTTAAATAATTCTTTAGGATAATTCTTTTCCTTTCTGCTCCCAAGGGTTGGGGGCGGGGCTGTTGCTTCTCTTTTCCCTGGACAACTGCTCCATGAGTTTAGATACCTTGAATTCAGGATTATTTGGGACGGTAAGGGAACCCCAAAACATAGTCAGGGTGGACAGATGCAAAAGGATTAATTTTCAAATAACACAGAGATGAGGTCCATAAAATCATTGGAAGTGGAGGGACACGTTGAGGAATTTGCAGTGTTGCGGAGTTCTTTGGCACATTCTTCAGGATTAAACTGTAAGAAACGAGTTAGAGATGAAATTCAAGCGTTGATCGTATGGGGAAATACGTTCGAAGTGTCAATGATGACATATCTACTCCCATTTTTAGAGCAACCCAGACCCTGTCATTACTCAATGGCTGATGAATGGCTAGTCCTCCTACGAAATATGGCTTCCGTCATGAAGATTATGGCCCTATGCTTCCCAGACATCCATAAAAAAGAAAACAAGTTACATGTTGGATTGAATTACAAGTTCAGATTTGCATCTCAGAGGTGGATCTTTGCGGGACTATGCAAGTTAAGTCATGGTCCTCTGAAGACATCCTTTGCAAGATCTGTGAAAGATGGGTTTGTTTGGGTAATTGCCCAATCAACAGAGAGTCTATGTTAGCGATGACCATCCAACTAAAGGAATCATTCCTGGAAAATGGTCTGGATGGAATTGTCTTTAAAAACTTGCAAGCCATGTACTTGAGAGACAACGTACCATTTTGGCCAGTGCTATAAAGTGATACGACACCATTCTTTGAGTGTAGCTGGTTGTAACACAGCATTGGGCATCACGGTAATTTTTAGTTTTGTTGCCACAAATCTCCCTGCACAACAGACCTTACTACTGAAGTCAAAAGAGAATATATACCTTTGATACAACATTAATTAAAAGTTTCAGATTAGTGCTACTTAAGTTAATGCTGGTATAAAATCAACGTAAATAATCTGTATTTTTAAAGCCTTAATGTATAAACATTTCAATGTAATTAGTGCATGCTAGTGAAAAATAAATATGCCCTTTGGTATATATTAATATAAAAAGGGAGAGGATAAGGTTCCAAAACAGACCGGTTGATACTTACTAGGGAAACTGATTTATGGGCATTCAATCCCAGAACAGTGTGTTATACTCATTTTCAATGACAAACAATAACTTTTGCAAATGGCTGAAATTTGCACAATCCATTGAAGTTTTCTCTTAAATGTCTGGTTTGAGCCTACGTAATCCTCACACTTCTGACGTTGAGGGACTTAATGTCTCCAAATTCTGTGATCTTTCAACTCACCTATGGTTGTCTCCTCTGGTACAGTGTGTTTTCCCATCAAAAAAATGAACTGATGGGTTCAAAGAATACATTGAGCATCTCCCACTATGAAAGCAAATGTTTATTTGACACTCTTCTATGATGGCATAAGAGTAACACCAAAGGCTCTACTTTACTATTGATCTATCAGCTTGGCTGGCCCTATTCCAACTACCTAGGGGGTATGTGTGTGTGTGTGTGTGTGTGTGTGTGTGTACTTGTATTTTAAGTTTAGATTCCAAAGTCTTTCTTCAGATGATTCTGAACCAGTAACTCCAGGGAGTCTCAGAATATCTAAGAAGTCCTCGGTTCCCTCTGATGCCCAGCTGAGTCTGGGAACTACTGCTGTCCCTGGAGGTGACCAACAGGTCAAACCCGTTTTCTGTCATTCGAGGGTTCCTGCAGATTTCTGGACTTGCCTGTGACATGCCAGACGTGACCCCAGGTTGAGAGGGTGTGTTGCCGCAATCCAACCCTGACTCCCTTGGATTCCCACCCGACTGGGCACTCAAGTGGGCTCTGGAAGGGTGAGAAAGTGATGGCAAAGCCTCCCGTGCTTGATGATTTTCCATCCACATGGGGTGGATAAGCCTTGGTTTCCTGTGGACTCCCAGAAGCCCCTAGTATGGCATCTCTGCTCCTCATCCCGTTTTATCATTCTTTTTTTTTTAATTTTTAAAAATGCTTACTTATTTTGAGAGAGAGCGCGAGCGTGCGCATGCAGGTGGGGGAGGGGCAGAGAGCGAGAGGGAGACAGAGAATCCCAAGCAGGCTCCAGGCTCTGAGCTGTCAGTGCAGACCCTGCAGTGGGGCTCGAACGCACAGACCTTGAGACCATAGCCTGAGCCGAAGTCGGAAGCCTAAGGGACTGAGCCACCAGGTGCCCCTCTCACTTTATCATTCTCAATAAAAGTTACCCTTTCCACTTACTGGTCATTGTACTCTGTGCTACCTGCATTCTTACTTGGTCAATGTAACCATCCCTAGCCTGGGCTGTTGTCCCTATTTTACAAAGGAGCATATGGACTTGCACCGGCTAAGGACTTCTGAGCAGGCTGTTGCTGACAGGTACATCTAGGTTTCCAGCTCACATCTGTCTGACTTCAAAGTATGTGCTCTTAATGTGTTTTCCAGACTGTAGGTCTGAATAATCACTAGAGATTGTGAAATCAATTTAGTAGCACAGGCCACGTGTTTCTTTTTCTTTCTTTCTTTCTTTCTTTCTTTCTTTCTTTCTTTCTTTCATTCATTCTCTCTCTCTCCCTCCCTCCCTCCCTCCCTCCCTCCACCTTTCTTTCTTTCTTTCTTTCTTTCTTTCTTTCTTTCTTTCTTTCTTTCTTTTATTCTTTCTCTCTCTCCCTCCCTTCCTCCATCTTTCTTTCTTTCTTTCTTTCTTTCTTTCTTTCTTTCTTTCTTTCTTTTATTCTTTCTCTCTCTCCCTCCCTTCCTCCATCTTTCTTCTTTCTTTCTTTCTTCCTGAACTAGACTAGAATATCCAATACCAGTGCCCAATGCCTGTGGCTTCAGTTATGCACTCAGTTCTTTGACTGTGTGCTGATGCCTCCCATGTGAAACGTATTTTTTGCTGTGTGGGATCATAGGCTAGAGTGGGAGGAGTCTTCCTCATGGAATTTCTTAAACTCATGAAGTATTCTCAAGTTTTTAATCTCTAATGAGCTAAAAAAAAGAGGGGGGATTTCCTGATATGGACTTTTTTTTAAGCCTCTAAAAAAAAAACCCAAGTGATGGACAATGGGGAGCATGTTGTGAATGGTGGACACGATAGCAATTGTGGGAAGAGGCACAACAATATGATTTGCAGACAAGTTAAAGGCATAGGAAGCTTGTACTTGGTTCCTTTTACTCCATCATTCTGGGTTCCAAGCACTTGACTCTGCACTTGGCTATTTTAATGTTGTCATGAGTGCTTTAGTGAAGACAGAGTTTGGGGATGAAGTGCTTTTTGCAGGACAAACGAGTCCTTCCCGAGTTTCCGCACAGGAGGTGTATCACGTACGCAAAGGACGTGGCACCGTGGACTGTGGTCACTGTGTGGATCACCTTTAGAACTCTGTCTGTTGGGACAGACTTCCCCTCTGTGGACTTTTAATAGGTACTCTATCTTACCTTTCGGTGTAGAACATTTCTGGCGAATTTTTCGTAAAAGGACCTATATGTTACAAATTCTTATTCTTTCTATCTCATTCAACCATGTGTGGATTGCACACCATTCAATCCAAGTGTGGATTGCACACCCTAGATTATTGACTTGCAACATTGTTTGGAACTATAAAATGTCAGGGAGAACTTTATTATCAACCCATAAGAGAACGTTGAAATGAACTAGGGTACACTTGCAATACTTAAGAATACGAAGCTACAGAAATGGGTAAGAACCATCTCTCAGAAGTAATAAGGAGCAAGTTCTAGGATGTATGGCTAAGTGAAAAAGCCAAGTGCAAAAGAGTATCCATAGTATGACACCCTCCATAGGAGAAAGAAGAGGACATAAGAAAACACACCTTCTTCTTATTTGTGCGGAAGATGTACAGGAAGGATAAACCAAAAATAAAGGAGATGGGTTATCTATGGCAGTGGGGGATGGTTATAAAGGAGTATAAAGAAGGGAGAAAGGGGAACAGAGCGTCAGGGTGAGGAGGGAGTAACGGTTTATTGAATATGTCTGTTGGTGTAACTGACTCTTCCAACTATAGTAATGTTACATGTACCAGTAAAATAAACTGTTAAAAGCGATAGGGTTGGGGAAGGAACCCAGCACATCTGGCCTTTAAGCATCATTCTCCAATAAAAAGAACCAGGGGTCCTTGGGTAAGTGGTTGATTCCAAGGAGGGAACAGGCAAAAGACAGGATGGGCCTGGAACATCTTGTGGTACCAGAAGACAAGGAAATGTTTTCTAAAAGATGGAAACTCTGAGAAAAACATGGCAGCCAGTCTCAAGGAGCTACTAATGACCAAAGCTGCTGCCATTTGAGCAACAAAATAAAAATCGGTAATGTCGGACTTTTTTAGCTCCCTAGAATAAAATATGTATCCATAAGTACATACATACGTCACGAGAAAGACAACTCTACCTCGTTGCGGATACAATCCACATGAAGATGCTAAAATCGCCAGGCGGAAGTTTAAGGAACAGCAGGGTTTTCAGTCTCAGAGTGTCTTCCCTAAGACACCTATCAACTACGAAGACAAAGGTAATAAGTTTACAGTGGTTCACCCCAGAAGACATCCCTTAACCAAGTGAGCAAGGTAAATGTGACAAGTAATAGGACATATGGACATCACGAACTCCTTGCAGTGAGAAAACACCTGTTTTGGGGATATTTCCTGGCAGAAATGCATAAGCTCACTCCAGTGAAAAGGAAACATCACACAAATTCAAATCGAGTGGCATTCTTTAAAATAACTCATCAGTAGTCCTCAAAAGTGTGAAGGTCAGGAGAGATGAGGACAGACTAAGGAACTATTATAGACCTGAAAATCCTGAGGAAAAACAATAAGTAAACTCAACGCGGGATCCTGAATAAGACCTTGGAACAGAAAAAGGATACCGGTGGAAAAGTTTGTCAAATTTGAAAAAAAGTCTAAATTTGGTAAATAACATTGTGCCGATGTCCATTTCCTGTTCTTTTGTTTGCTTGTTTGTTTTGTTTTGTCGCATTTCCTGTATTGTCGTTGTTCCTGTATTGTCATTGTACAACGGTTATGTAAGACATGAACATTAGGGGAAGCCAGTTGAGCGCTACAAGGGAATTTTTGTACCAGTTTTGTAACTTCTGTATAATCTAAAATTAGTTCAAAATAAAAAGTTTTCTAAAAAAAGTTTCTCTTCACATCTCACCATGTTGTAACACTTTTCACAGAAAGGGAAAACATCCACGTGACATAGATTCTCCATAGTGGTGGAAATGTAGATGACTTTTATTCTTGTGTCCAAGCTTTTATGTTTTTTCCAAGTTTTCACCATAGCCATGGATCCATGAATTACTTTATTATTAGCAAACAACATGCTTCCCTTAAAAATATGATAAAGATTTTTTTTCTTTTGTTGTGTTTTTTTTGTATGCTAAGTTTCCCAGACACCAGGTAGTACAGGCTGAGACACCATTCTGCTCTTTCTCTGGACTTTCACTGAAATTATTTCTCTGGTTTTTATCTAAGATTTATTATATACATCCATGAACGTTCTGGTTTAGTTTGTCCTGATTTTGAAATGTATATGTGCCAAACCATAGTGTTCTTACTCCTCTGTCTTGATTATTCCCTCAATAAGAACCACCCTTCTGTATTATTGGTAAGAGAGAGCTCTAGTTGTCGAGTTGCACTGTGTTATATTTCATTTATAAACGTGGCCCAATGTATTTACTATCTAGCTTCCTATGCCTGGACATCCTCCTGGTTAGATGATTAAGCAACTTTAATTTTCCAAAAATGTTTGCCACAATTTTTCCTGACCCACACTCCCTTTTCCACCGTGTCTTGACTCTTGCGCCCTCATCAAATCTAATTCCTGTCCCCTCGAGGCTGAGTGAACTTGTGACAGCTCACACCAAGAGGGTGGGGGGATTGAGGCTGTGTGACTTCCGAGCCCAGGTCGTACGGAGCAACCAGCTTTTGCCTTATTTGCTGGAGCCCTCAGGCTTGCTCTCTGAGCTATCTGAGAAGAATTTTGGTGATTCTGAGGCCACCAGGCTGTGAGGAAACCAACCTCTGTTGGAGACCAAGTTTGGGCACTCTGGTTGGCTGTCTTAATATTTGAACCATCTTACTTCTAGGACCAGAAATATGAGAAGAGGCTCCAGATTATTCCAACTGACAGTGGTAAAGTCTTTTCATCTGAAGTCCCAAACATAATGGCAGAGATCCAAGCCAGCTCCGTTCTGCTCTATCTAAATTCCTGGTCCAAAGTCTGTGGGCATAACAAAATGGCGGTTGTTTTTAGCAATTAAGTTTTGAGATATTTTGTAACTTGAACAGTAATGATTTCAGTTTATTTTCATGTAACTTATTAGCTGATCAGTGGCCTCAAAAACATTTTGGTCATAGCCTGCATCAAGAAACACGTCTTACAACATTATATTCACCCTGGCCTACCACTCGTCCTGCGTGTCCTAACTGAAGACAAAACAAAAGTAATAAGTATGTTTTTTTCTGTGCAATTTGCTCTGCTACTTTCTCTTCTTCACTCCCTTCCCCTCCCGCCCCTCCCTTCCCTTTCAGTCCCTTCCCTTCTTTCTCCTTTCTTCTTTATTTAATTTCAACGAAGTTGACTACTGGCAACTAAACTGCTTGTATAAATAATAGGTCTCAATCAGCAGACTGAAGGAAATCTGTGCCAGAGGCTGCAGTTTAAGAGGTGATCTCAAACTCATTTTTATACCTTATAGAGTGTGCGTGTATTTCTATATCTATCTTCCATATTTACATCGGTGTATATATGTACCTACGTGTATTTTAAGTTCTGAACTCAGTCAAGTTGTTCTACGTTGGCCCGAGGCTAAATAAATCAGTGAAATAAAGATAAAAAATATGGCAAGAGAAAATCTAAGAAATCCAAACTTAATTTGGATGTTGAAGCACATTGAGTCTCCACGAATCCATGTTGTTTCAAGATGAAAGCCTGAGAGAGGTCAGGGACTTGTCCTCTGGGTTACCAGCAAGGAGATCCCATGGAATCTGGATGCAGGAAGGATCCTTGAATAAGGTGGAGGTGGAGAGCGTTTCGGATCTGGGGGTGAGGTGAAGGATTGGGGTGTCTTTTCTTGCACTGGAAGTGCATAAAAGTATAAAGCATAAGTGTCTACATATATACTCTTAAGAGTCAAAACACAGATCCCTTAATCCTGGCAAAAATCCCAACAAATACCGTCTTCTGTCTGGAAAGAGAGTGCCTAGAGAAACAATGACTTCAGAGGTATTAACCACCTCTTCGTTAACCTTAACATTGAACTCATAATCATTGTCTAACTCAGTATCTTCGGCATCCATTTCTTCAAAGATGTCGCTGGTGTCTTTAGAAGAGATGGTTCAATGAATAAGGACAGGTTGCATCTGGCCTTCTTGCATATCTCTACTCTGTTCTTCACTTTCCCTCTTTATCCATCATAACTCCGATTATTATTTCCTCAGGAACCCTTTACTTTTCCTCTTCATTCCCCATGCATTATATGCATTTGCTGGTTTGTAAATGTAAGATCTATATATTTACACAGATTGTTCATTCATACACGGTGGCAGTTTGGCATAATGGCAGACTCTTTTATAGTTATCTACTGCTGCATAACAAATTTTCCCAACCTTTAATGGCTTAAAATAATAAAAAGGATTTACTATCTCACACAGTTTCCATGGGTCAGAAATTTGGGGATGACTTTACTGGGTAGTTTTTTTTAAGTTTATTTATTGTGACAGAGAGAGAGCAAGGGAGCAGCAGAGAGAGACGGGGAGAGAGAGAATGCCAAGAAGGCTCCGTACTGTCAGGGCAGAGCCCAACGCAAGGCTTGAATTCACGAACCATGACATGATGACCTGAGCCGAAGTTGAGAGTTGGACACTCAACTGACTGAGCCACCAGGCACCGCTTAACTGGGTAGTTTTGACTTGAGATATCTGATGAGACTGGAGTCAAGATATTAACTGGAAGTGGAGTCATCTGAAGACTTGACTGGGGCTGGAAGACCCAATTCCCAGATGGCTCTCATGGCTGCCAAGTCAGTGCTGGCTTGGGCAGAAGGCCTCAGTTCTTTGGCCTCTCCATAGGTCTGCTCCAGGACTCCCTACGTGGCACCTAACTTCCTCAAAAGTGAGTGATCCAAGAGAGCAAAACTGAAGTCACAGTATCTTTTATGACCTAATTCCAGAAGCCACAGTATTATATTACTTACATAGGTCAGTGTATCCAGTTTGGGGAGGGAATGATCCAAGCGTGTGTGTGCATACTGGAAGGTGAGATTACCAGGGCCATCTTGGAATCTGGCTGTCACAGTTCTGAAGGCAGATGACTCCATTCCAAATTCAAATCCTGTCACTTACTAGATTTATGAGTTTAAGAAATTTACTAACCTCTGTTTCTCAGTTGTCTCATGTTCAAAATTTGGATGACAATGGTATGGTAGATGGTATTACTACTCTACTCCCAAATTTTTGCTGCATATTTGGGAGGATTACACATCCCTGCCCATCAATATGGATTTACAATATGCCTCCCCGTATGAAGAGTACATTTCTCCTCCACATCAACATCAGTCATTGCCACAGGAATGGCTTTGGTTGGTAAAATATTAGAAGTGACGTGTGCCCACTTCCCAGAAAAATCATTAACAGCAATAAGATCCCTTTATGTCCCATTCAGCCTGGGTCCCTCCATGAAGAAAACATGGAACAGAGCCATGGCAGATCCACTAAGAAATACAGTGTGAGTCGGAAATAACCTTTGCTATTGCTACAAACTAAGATTTGGGGGTTGTTTGTTGTAGAATCTGGCAAAAATCTCATAGATACAACTATTATCTACTTTGTAGGAGGGTTGCTAAGATCAGATGAGGTCATTTTTTTGAAGCGATTTGACAGTCTAGGGCCATATGCACCCTGAATGCACCTGATCTCATTTGAAGTGATTTCACAGTGCTTGACACATAGTAAGTGACCATATATGTTACTTTTTAGAAAATTCTTTTATGTTTTATTTTTTATTTTTGAGAGAGAAAGAGGGACAGTGTGATCGGGGGAGGGGCAGAGAGAGAGGGAGGCACGGAATCTGAAGCCGGCTCCCGGCTCCGAGCTGTCAGCACAGAGCCTGACGTGGGGTTCGAACTCATGAAAGGTGAGATTGTGACCTGAGCTGACTGAGCTCAACCGAGTGAGCTACCCAGGCGCCCTGATATATGCTACTTTTTATTCCTAAATTCACATGAACTGAGTGTATAAGCCATACCGTTAATTAATGTATAATGAGATACACTTGATATTAAATAAAGTATCAGATGTGTGCTTAATTTCTGGTCAGGAGATCAAGGTACAGATTAGAGGATATATTTTGAGCTGGACTTCCAGCAGCATGAGGACCCGGGCAGATATTTAGGACTAGAAAATGCTGTAAACACTGGTCTGCACGTTAGTTGTTCAAGGAAGATCAGTGTTTGTCAGCTGTGTTTGGTCCCACTGTTTCCCAGTGGATGAGTACAGTCCGGTTGAAAAAGAGGAGGCACTCTAGGGATTTCATACAGATGGAATTTAATTGAGATAATTATACAAACGGGTGATGAAAGAGTTGAGAAACCAAAAGAGGGGTGGGGAGTAACCAAAAGATACGTGGCAGCAGGAAGTTGTGTGTCTCCCAGGGCTACTGGGACAAAGGGAGGAAGAGGTGTTAACTCCTATTAACTAGGAGCTGGGGCTGGAACCCCCCAGTGTAGCTGGAACAGCACTGGCTGGTAAGTCAGGAGCTCAGAGCACCAAGTGAAGGCCCTCTGATGAGACCGAGCCATAGAGTACCAACTGGGGAGACCCTGGGAAGTGAAGACGGAAGGGAGAAATGCCCAGTCTCACCAACATGGCCTACCAGTGTCTCCATTGGCCAAAACTCCTGGAAACCAGAGAGCAAGGGAGCCTGGGAAATGTAGTTTCCAGGGACATTCAGAAATGTAAATACTTGGGCAATTTTTGATGCCTGAGCACATGACCCAACCTGCACCCAACCAGGCCTGTGTGTGTGAGAACGCAGAGATACTCTTCCATTTCTAAAGATACTGGATCAAGAAGACAGTTTCACCTTGTTTTAAATGGGTCGTGATATATTCCGTGTGGTGGGCATCCTTTAAGGTGACCCTGTGCCTCGGAGGGTTCACACCTTCGGGTTATCCGTTTTCTGTGACTGTGCGCTGCGCTTGGGGACTTGCTAGGAACAAGTAGAATGCATCAGAAGTGATGGCGGGTCCCTTTTCACATTAGGTTCCCAAAGGTTGTGGCCCCTGTCTGGGGCCCTCACTTGCGCCCTCTCTCATGCTCACTCCCTCAGGAGAAAGTCAAGCTGTAGGCTGTCCAGTTAGAAGGCCCACAAGACAAGAAACAACCAATGAGGACTTGAGCCCCTGAGTCTAACAGTCCTCGAGGGCCCGAATCCTGCCAACAGCTAGGTACACGGGTTTGTGAGTGGATTGATCCCACACTGGGCCTTTGGTACACACTGGGCCCCATGACAGCCATCGCTGTAGACCCACAACATCTTCAAAGCAGCCTGCGAGACAGCCAGAGGGCCCGGCACGGCCAAGTTCCGGTCCTGAAGTGGCCAAGTTTGGGGATAATTGGTGACGTGGTCATAGAGAATGGATACACCAAGAGATGAACCAAGCTCATAGATAAGGGGAAAAGAAAGGAGGAGGGGGCATTGTTTTCAATGTCTACTATGTGCCCAGTACATTATCCCCACTTAACCTTGACATCCATCCCCTGAGGCAGGTGATAGGACTGGTTCCATTTTCCAGACAAGGAAAAACTGAGGATAAAAAGGGGAAATGGTTTGCTCTTGGTCACATAGTGTTGCAAAAGAGGGGCTGACGTATGGCCAAACCTGTGTTTTTACTTCCATTATCCCACAGGGTCCCAGAAATCACAGTGTCCAGCCTTCACGGCTGCTGTCCGTCTCCTTTGGGTTGGGCACAAAGAAAAAGAACAAATTGTTCAATATCTGGTATCTTCTTGCTTCCTTAAAGTTGAACGTCTCTCTCAGAAGTTCTCTCTCTCAGAATGACGAAAATCACCAAAAAGTAACAAATGAGTAGGGCCTCATTTCTGGTGTTTCTTGGTTAAAGCCTAAGCTACAAGAGGACATTACAAGATGGGAGTGGCAACCAAGTCAAATAAAACGAACCTTCAAAGCAACAGGCAGTTCACAACTCCTTGGGCCAGTAGACCCCGGGTGTCAGCGCGTAACGAAAAATGACAACATGGGCAAGTTCCCTATGTCTCTGTGTCCCTAGGTCTCTGGGATCATAAGAGCACCTACCTCATAAACTCCTTATGAAGATAAAAGAAGGTAGCGCTCGGCACGCAGCGAATATTATAATCTACTTCCTGCAATGAGGCAGGAGCTACATCCGTCACAATCTAACGCTAATTTGAAGAGCGGTGAGTTTGGGTAGAAGGGCAATTTGTCCGACTGAGGCCCAGCTTCTGAGCTACAGGTGAGATCCCGGCAGCGAGGTTCCTGATGATGGAGCCAGAGTACCGCTGTGCACCTGCTGTTCCGCCACAGGGACGCGGGCGCCCGAAGCCGAGCTGAGCCTGGGTCCCCCTGGAGCATCCGTGGAGCGCGTTGGTGGCGGGTCTGCACGTATTTCAACACCGACCACCTAGTGTGAAAACAAGAAGTTACTTTCATGGGTTTTTGTAAATTTTTTTAGTTTCATTAAAAAATCTCTTAAGTGTATTTACTCATTTTGAGAGAGACAGAGCTATGTGAGCAGGGGAAGGGCAGAGAGAGAGAAAGAGAGAGAGAGAGAGACAGAGAAGTCCCAGGCAGGCTCAGAGCCCGATGTGGGGCTTGAACTTGCAAAACCGTGAGATCATGACCTGAGCCGAAACCAAGAGTCAGACGCTTAACTGACTGAGCCATCCAGCTCCCCGCACAAGGATGCTTTCAAAAAGTGTTCCTTGAAAGATAGTTGATGGTATGTGGAGAGGAAAGAGATTGCGGGCAGAGGAGGGACGGTAGGAAGGGGACCTACAGGAGATAAATGGGAAATTATAGAAACAGCAATTGGTTTCTAGCTTTCAGGAAGGACATTGGAGAAGACAGACACAAGGCGATTTCCATCATGTTCAAAAAGTTAGATCTAGGCCCTTAATGGAAGCTCCTTTCCACTCCTTTCCACTGACTTCAACCTCTAGAGGTCATGCGACTCGGACCAGGCCTTCCTTTTTGGGGCCTCCGGTGGTCTTGGCTGTGGCCCCTGGAACTAGGTGGGGGGGGGGGCAGAAGTCTGCCAGGGCACTGGCTGTTCTCATGCAACGCTCAGGGCTCATCTCCGGGGAAGGAGGGGCGCATCCCTGGTGCCCAGAGGGGCGGTGCTCCCCAAGGGCACCCACTGCCTGTGCTGTTCCCTCAGTAGAAAAAACACGAAAGCAGACTTGAATAGGGAGAAGAAACATTTTCTGTGTGGGCGTCAGCTGCGAACACCAGCCTCCCAGCGCTTGGGAACATTGGCTGATCTTCCCACGGGGAAAGAAGCAGCCATTGTTCTCAGTTTATCACCAGGCAACCCCGAGGAAGTCCCTGGAGTCACTGCTCAAACAGCCCTGCTGTGCCCTAGTGGTGACTTGCTCGGGGCATTCGGAGCCCGCTGTGCTCACAGCCCTCACTCCCAGCGTCACCACCTGCCAAGCCATGGCCACTCTCCCCCTCTGGAAGTAGGAGAATGATCAGGGAGCAAAAGCCATGAAGGAAGTTAGGGTTGGGGCAGGTGAGTATCTGTCTGGCTGGAGTGTGCTAGGTGTCCTCCTACAATCTGGAAAGTAGGCATGAAAACAATACGAAATATACATGGGAGGTACAGATGGGAAACAATACGAAAATATACATGGGAGGTACAGATTATAGGGATTTATTTATCTTTGAGAACCAATTTTTTAATGTTTATTTTTGAGAGAGAAAGAGAGAGTGTGAGCAGGGGAGGGGCAGAGAGAGGGAGCGAGACAGAAGCCGAAGCAGGCTCCGAGCTGCCATCACAGAGCCCAACAGGGAGCTCAAACTCCTGAACCGCGAAATCATGACCTGAGCCGAAGTCAGATGCTTAGCCAACCGAACCACTCGGGGGGGGGGGGGGGGGGCAGGAGTGTGGGATTTAAATTAGCCCAGAAGCATGGGAAGTGAGACCGGACCTTTCCGGGTAGGAAAATAGTGTGAGCAAACGTGTGTGTCCTCACCGGGGAGGAGCGACGGTTGTTCAAGGCGGCGGTGTGCTGCTCACTGTTTAACAACTGGCTCTCCAGGAGAAAACCAAACACCCTGATGTGTCGCATTTACTAATCCCCATTAGTAACTACTGGTACCGTAAGCAGCAGCGGTTTTAAGGCTACCAGCCCTACACTGAACACAGAGTAGCAAGAGAGGAAGGAAAGATCCAAAATGGCACGTCCACTGGAGGCGTGAGACAGTCAAGACGTCAAGGGCAGAAATATACCTCAGGGTGTGGACGTGTACAAACCACTGATCTCTTTAGCAACCGTGCACAAGGCCAACTGATTCAGGGCCCTGGTCTCTTCGCTCACCACCTGCAGGGACTGAACCAAAGGAAACAGAAACTTCCTTCTGTGCTCTACGCTCACTTATTCTGTCCTCCCCCAGGGCCCATCTACCCAGGACCCTTCTTTTTAATAGCTGTCTGCATTTTTCTTTCTTGTGTCAAGGCTGCTCAGATCCCCGGTTGGGGTGAATTCTCCACGTCCAGGGAGCGAACCGAGCCCAAAGTGGAGGGGGCAACGTATGGGGCATCCGTGCCTTGACATCCTCTGCTCTTGGAAAGACAGCTCAGCTGGGTTCGAAAGGCCCACCCGTTCCACTGGGGCTGCTGCTCCCGTACCTGGAAGAGACTTGGGGGGAGGTGAGTGGCGGCATCCGCTGCCATTTCAGCAGTGAATGTCTGCTGGGCCCTCTCTTCTAGAAGCTTCCTCCTGCCATGGGCCTAGTTGCCACCAGCAACAGGTAGTATTCCAGCTTAGCATAAGCCCGGTTTCTTCTGTCTCTACAGGCGAAGATCCCGAGGGGGATCCCAATATCCTCTCCTGCTTTTGCTTTTCCATATTTGGAAATAGACAGATGAATCGATAGATGATAGATAGATAGACTGGGATGGATCTCTGTCCGCATCGTTTCGCACATGTTTATATTAAGCTTCACGAGGAACACTGTGCTTCCTCAGGTACCATCCCATTGGATTGGTTCTCAAAATTCTGGGAGGCGCTGTCCCATTTTACAGATGGCAAGTCTGATCTTCAGGGATGGCAGGTGACTTACCCCCAGTCAGACACGTGGTAAGGGGCGGAGCAGAGCTAGGACACAAACCCCAGCAGTTAACTCCAGGTTCCCATGCCTTCCCGGAAGGTCTCACTGCGTGTCTGCTGTGCAACTACATGTATTTGTGTGTGTGTGCCCGTGCACAAGCCACTTTGTATAGACTTAGTACATCGATGCCCCCTTCCCACACCTGCCTGCCTGATGTATTCGCCAGCTGTTTCTGGACTGACCAGTGTATGCCAGGCAACGTCAGTCCCCAGGCTCACAGCGGGCAGTGCAACAATGGCCCAGAGGGCCCCCCAGCCCCCAACACACACAGTCTTTACAGCTTAGTGGAGACATTCTTAAAACGTGACCTTAAAAACAAAACAAACAAACAAACAAAAAAATAGACAAAAGCTGACCTTGGTTGAAGGAAAAAAAGCAATAGGGAGAAGGGCCGGGGGAAATTGGGAGAGGGTATTTTCTGACTCCGGTGGGCAGGACAGGGCCATGTCACCTGGGAGATGTCTCAAGCAGGTAATTGAGAGCCGGCCTTCCTGCCTCCCTGCACCACCTCATGCCCCGGCAGCAGGCTGGACTTTGGAGACTGTTCCTATTACAACGTATCATCTCTAACTCTCGCAAGTGAAATGGTGTTGACAGTTACACGATCTTATCCGTGTTGTTCTTTTGAGCTTCAAACAATTCACACGGTCCTCTTTCATTCTTACAGTCACGTGAGGGAGGCATTACCTCCATTGTACAGATGAAGAAAGTTAGGTTCAAAATTGCTACCTCGGCTAGGGCCATAGAGTTTCTAAAGCAAAGAACCTTGAGTCTCTCACCCAAGAGTGATGCGTTTCTGTTCACTTTCCACAACCCCAGCAGAACGGGAGGACTGTCAATCGGACGTGCTGTGAATCCGGGTTTATCATCTCGTTTTATATGCCCCCCGATAGCGGACGGGTTACGTGCACTAAGATGTAGGGACACAGTGCAATCCCACAGGATGGTGTACAGAAAGCTCCCTGTTTTCACATCTGGAAAGTTCTCCAAAATACACTGTTGTAGGAAAAGAGTAAGGGCAGAACAGTGTATACAGTTGGCTGTCTTTCATCAGTGAAGGCGGGAGGGGGTGGCTTGACTCACATCTGCGTGAGTTAACAGTGCGTAGGTATACAAGGGAATTAATGGTTACCTCGTAGAGTAATCCAGTGGAGGGGTGGATTCTCAACACATACCTTGCTAGTTTGATTTGTTTGAACCCTCTGAATCTATGACTTATTCAAACCGTTAGACATATTTCCTACGAGACAGAGCTTCTCTTCAATAATATTTTCCCGCCTTTACTCTCCTCCCCAAGCTGTACGTGTACACACAAAGAAATAAACCCGGAATAAGTTTTCAGGAGGAAAAAATTGCAGGTGCAGAATCAGTCAGTCATGACTGAACATGGCCCCCCATCTATCCATTTATTTCTGAGAACTGATGACTTTCACAGACACTTTCTGGACCCAGACATCTCTGTAGTGAGAAGCTTTGGAAACCGAAGGAAAGATCTGAAACCAAAGTAAAGGCCGTTAGGAACTTCTTCCTTGGCCTTTCTCAACACAGGCAGAAAGACCCACAGGCTCATCTCTGGTGTCAGACCTTCTCAGTTGCTCGTATAGAAACTCCCCACGGTCAAGAGGACCCAGGCTCCCAGGGAAGATGCTCTCATTTGTTTTTTAATGTTTATTTATTTTGAGAGAGAGAGAAAGAGAGAGAGAGAGAGAGAGAGAGAGAGAACAGGGGAAGGGCAGAGAGAGGGGGAGACACGGAATCCGAAGCAGGCTCCAGGCTCTGAGCCGTCAGCCCAGAGCCCGACGCGTGGCTCGAACCCTCAAACCGTGAGACCGTGACCTGAGCCGAAGTCGGACGCTCAACCCACTGAGCCACGCAGGTGCCCCGGGAGATGCTCTCATTTTGCTCTTCAGGCAGCATTGCCAGATTTGGCGCATAAGAATGCAAGATGCCCGGTGAAATCTGAATTTCAGATAAATAACAATTTTTGTCTTAGCGTAGTACATTTTGTGCAATAGTTTAAAGCATATTTAGTCTTCAACAATTATTTGCTGCTTATCTGACATTCACGTGTAACTGAGCATCCTGTATTTGGTCTGGTGACCATACGTTACATACTCAGATGCCACCCGGAGGGCATCGAGTAAGTGCCCATGAACAATTAGAAGGACAAGGAGTGCCTACCAATAGAACTTTCTGGGATGACCGAGGTGCTCTGTATCTTTCTATCCAAGACCGTAGCCACCAGCAACTTGAACTGTAGCTAGTGCAACTGAAGCCTGAGTTTTCAATTTAGTTTCACTTAATTCTTTAGTTTAATTATGTTATATTTAAACTGAAAACGTCACATGTGGCCAGTGGCTACTGTGTTGGACACGGCAGCTGTAGAACCGTCATGGATCTCCCTCCAAAGTGAGTAACTGGGATTTAAGCCTGGGTGGAGGCTAAAACGGTCCATACCCCAGGGATAAACCCTCAAGGCCCTGCGGCTTGGTGACTATTCCATTTCTGGGCACATCTAAGGTTTGTGGTCAGCACATTCGTTCGGAGTATTTACTGAAACTCCACCATGTGGGGAGAATGTAAAGTGCCAGGGTATAGACACGGGGGGGGGGGGGGATAGAATCTTCCACAAACAGCCTGGAGAGGAGCGTGTTAACTGGATAATCCACGCGTTGGAATGTAGGAGCCAGGAGCTGCCCTTCTGTGCAGAGCAGACACTGTGAGTGGATGAAAAAGTATTGACTTTGTCACACGCACCATCTGCGTGACTCTTTTCTTTCCAGGATTCCAAGCGAACCCTTAGTAACCACAGACCCAGTAGCACGTTAAAGAGGATTCTTTTATGCGGGGGTATCAGCCGGCAGAGAAGAGGCCCTTAAAAGAATGAAGGGCTTCCTGAGGGTGATCATGAAGACATTAAATCTGGGGAGGTTAGTGCACAAAGCCGAAAAGGGGGACCGTGGCAGGCAAGCGGGGCTCACTTCCCGATCTCGCTGCACACCTGCTAACGGGGCGAGCTGTGGGTGACGGTTAGTGGACAGACCCCTCTCCGCAGACGTGCAGACAACCACGTGCGGGGCTCAGAGAGGGCTTTCTGGGCTACGCCATCCCCTCCCTGCGCGTTCGGCGGAGTTGAGTGGCCGCCACTTCCCAGACACTCTGCTGGATGCAGGGAAGGCACAGTGAGAACGCAGAGACGTCCCGATTTCATGGAGCGGAGGCTGGAATGGGGAGACGCCAGAGCTGTGAGACCCAATAAGTAAAATCTGGGACTGTAGTTCAAAGAATCTACACAGGGTCACGGCCAGAGAGTGACCTGCGGAGCAGTGAGCAGAGGGAGGCTCCTTCTTAACTTTACTCTTGATACTTGAAGTTACCAACTTAATACACGCCCATTTTAACACTTTACACTCAGATGCTTGTAAAGGTGAAAAACCTCTCTTCCTATAACCTTACATCATGGGGGCTTGTTTCTAGAAGGCAGATGTCCTCTTTTTTCAAGGACCAACTTTTTTTTTTTTTCCTGTTTGGTTTCCGTCTTTATTTATCTAGAACTGATTTGTTGTACACAAGGCCAAGGGTCTAATACTACATTTAAATAGATATTTCCAGGAGAATTTTTCAAAAGAGTATAGGCCGTGGCAATCCTTCCCCGCCCTCAGTAGTCCTGTTTACTATTTGTTTCCGTGGGTGTCTCTCCATGGATAGGAAAAGGCATCCCGTTATTACTGGTATATACAAAGCTTAACTACTAGAAGGGTTGACTTTTTTACCCCTGATATGCATTGGCCACTTGAATTTATTAAAAAAAAATTTTTTTATGTCTATTTATTTTGTTTTTGAGAGAGAGAAAGAGAGACAGACCGAGAGGGGGAGGGGCAGAGAGAGAGGGAGACACAGAATCCGAAGCAGGCTCCAGGCTCCCAGCTGTCAGCACAGAGCCCGATGCGGGGCTCGAACTCAAGAACCGTGAGATGGTGACCTGAGCCGACGTTGGACGCTTAACCGACTAAGCCACCCAGGCGCCCCCGGCCACTTGAATTTAATAAAAGATACAAAATATCCTGGTTAGTCATTTTCTTCTATTGTCTTAAATCTCCTTCCGGCCTATGTAGTTTATGTCCTGACTTCTACGGCTTTGTTTCCTGCTGTGCTTAACAACACCTGACCCTCAGTGTTCGCGCGCACGCGCACACACACACACACGCACACACACCCCTGAGGTTAAGATGTTTCCTAAAATGTCATCCAGTATTTGTATTTTGTATCCAGATCTTTGATCTGTCTGGGTAGGTCTGTCAGAACAGGACTGTCTGAAGAAAAGCAGAGTCCTGGAGGGTGAGAGAGAGCTTTCTAGAAGACAAGTCAGGGAACAGGTATTTTGGAGAAAAAGAGCAACAGTGAAAATGTCTTGAAGCAGGAAAGAGCTTGGCAGGTGGAAAGAGACCAGTGCGGCTGGAACAGAAAGATGGAGATAAGTCCGAGAGAAGGCCAGAGGCCAGAGGCCTGAGGTGGTCATGGGTGGTCCCTCAGGTCATGGCAAGGAGCGTAGAGAATACAGGAAGACACGTGTTGGGGTATAGGTGACATGACTTATGGATAGTTTGGATTTGTGGAGAGGAAGGGAAGCGAGGAAGGCTCACCCCCTAAAGTTTTGGCTTGAGCAAATGGATTT
This sequence comes from Acinonyx jubatus, assembly GCF_027475565.1. NCBI lineage: Eukaryota > Metazoa > Chordata > Mammalia > Carnivora > Felidae > Acinonyx > Acinonyx jubatus. Next base: position 145,868,205 of record NC_069385.1, on the reverse strand, counting down.
AGGGTAGTGTCACTTCCTGAGTGGGAAGGAATAGAAGGAGTAACAGGCTTACAACGTCAACTCCTATGTCTTAGGTGGATTCAGGCTGAAAAGAGAGTTGCACGTGAAGGAGTTGGGGAGAAACGTGCATACACGCATTCGCACTTCACAGCGGAGGTCAGGGCTGGAGACGTACAATTGGAAGTTTATTGCGCATAAGACAGCCTCGGAAACTGCAGAATTGATGGAACATCAGGGACATCGGGGAAAGACCGGGAACAAATACCAAGCGTCAAGGTTCTGAACTTTAGGGCACGTGGTAGTCTGACCGTGTTGGGATCCATCTTTAACGCAAAGACAATTTGTTGTGGTGCAAAGTCAAGTCCTGTACTTTCGGTTCTGGGTATCACCACCGCCTGGTGTCCCTGAGGCTTAGCACACTCACTTCTTTGCGAAACAGCCTCAACTGTAATGACGCGCGTTAGTCCTAAGCCCGGAGACGGTTCCATCCCCTTGCCCCAGCTGCCACACAGGGAAACTACTGCAGTGTGATCAAGTCCCATGAAGTTCGGATATTTTTTAAGATGCCCACCCTCACTCCATGCCTGTGACTTCACTCTATTTTCAAGTCTGCACTTCTTAGTCTCGATTTCAGTACGCATGGGGAGTCCTCAGTTAAATTCCTAGCATCTTCTAATAATATACACGCATATTTAACAGGAATATTTACATTGGTAATTATAACTTAGGATCGACAGATGACAAACCCGTAGGTGGTAATGTAATTGACCTTAATATACGATCTTTCATAATTATAAAATGTATCATGCTTGTAAAAAAAAAAAACTAGTAAGTGACTGTATAATGGACGGAATAATGTAAAAAGGGGTTTTCTAGTTGGTGATGCTGTATCATCCTGGTCTGCATTGTTGGGGATGCCCTAAATAACCAAATAATGATTCAGCTTAGCCTCACATCTCAGGAAATCCCTGAGATCAACTTTTTGTCCCTGGTGTCCAGGTGCCTCCAGTAACTGGAAGGCCTGGGTTTATCATTCTCATCAACTTGCCCCAACTGAAATGGTCCTCCCTAGGACCCTTGAGGCATGGCGGATGGAGATCTGCTCAATGGCTGGAAACCAACTGAAGCTACTGAGAATTTATTGCTCACTGGAGAATTTTCCAAAGGAGTAGCTAGGGCTTTTGGATATAAACAGTGACGTTTCAAAGAGGAAGGAAAAGAAGTATGCTGGAGAGGGGGAGCTAGGACACATCTCTAAGCAGTGTCCGCTGCTTGGGGAACGGCCTCTTGGCTGTCCTCTTAGGTAAGAGCTGGTCACTTGGCACCTTCTGTGCTTCTCTGAAGCTCCCCAAATAAGATGCCAATGCAAACTAGTTTTTCAGAAGGGATTTTCTACTGCAAAGAGAAGATGTTATTAGCAACCTGTTCATCTCCTCTGGTGATAAGCAGACCCTCTAGAACAAAGTGCTTCCTGATGGCCCAGCCACTGACTCAGCTCAGCATTTACACACTGCCCAATTTTCAAGTGTTTATCTTATGCAAGGGTCTATGCTGACTTAACAGGATGGGGTCTTTGACTTTAAGGAGGTCTTGCTGAAGAGGAAACAAATAAAATTAACACAATGTATCCTTAACCAAACAATACAGAGTTTTGTTACTGAAGCCCAGAGGGGAGAATTCAAAATCATATCTTCACTAACTCCTTCTTCTTGCACAAGAAATTAGCGTATCAAGCCCTGTAACTCTTTACCGAACCACCTCCTGATTTTTCCCCTTGTTTCAGGTCTAGGGGCTTTTCCTCTGGGTTTGCAGTGCTAATACCGTGGGTGACCTTCCTCCGTTTGTGTAGATTCCAGGGAGAACACCTCTCCTCTTTCCCTTGAATTCTTCACAGCTGAGGATACAACTGGTGACAGTCGGGTACATGGACAAAGTTAAGCCATTATGTATTGAGTTTTTACCGGTTTCATTATTCCGACAATCACCTATTAAGGGAGCTGTGCTTACAGCAGAACAGCCAGCAGTTAAAGTATTGGCTTCCTGACCTTGGGACTTAGACAAGGTCTAAGTCTGTGTTCTGTTCCTGTTACCTAGGCTTTCAAGTCTGGAGAGTGATAGCACTTACCTGTAGATTGTTGGCTTAAATGAATTTTCTGGAAGCAGGTAGGACTATGCCTGACACAGTAAAGTGCTTAGTGTCAGCTGTTGCCCTTGAGTGCCTGTGTTCCAGTTTCAGAACCCACACTGCTGAGCCTACTTGTTTCACCACTAGGTGAGCGAAGGTGAACAGGAAGAAATGGAGGCAGGGGGGAATTGACCACGAAGTCTAAGGTCACCCACCTGGTCAGTGCTGGAGCTGGGCTCAAAACCAACCTGGAAAGTTCACGAAGAGCATTGCTAGGCTCATATAAAGCAATTCGGACCTAAGGATCCAAGTTCTCCAGCATACAAGAAATTCTGGGTGCAAAGAACCTGGTCCTCTGGGTGGACCCCAGTCTGGACCGCTGCCAGGCCGGAACCTCCCCGTGTGCAGTCTCAGCCCGCCTACCCCTTAGAATCCTTACAAACTCAGAAAACTCTAACGTGTTAGAATCAAGGCGCTCACTTGTTCTGCCCCTTTGTCTTCACCAAACTCCCAGACACCCTAGCCCCTTTTCTCCAGGGTGACGATCAGGCTGGGGGAGCGGGAGGCGGGACTCGGGGAAGGAGGGAGGTGGGTGGGAGTGGAGGAGGAGGAAGGCTGGGAGGGTGGAGGCTGCTTCCAGACCATTCCAGAAGCGTCACCATTTAGAAAGTGGGAGGCATGTCCAAGGCGAACCAGCTTCTGTTTAGATGATCTCCCCTCCCCTCCCCGTACATATTCCGATATGAATGCTCCCAACACTGCAACCTGAAATGCTTCAGTGGGAGCTCCAAGAGCCTGTGCAAGAGGCTGTTTCTTCTTGGGCCGCCTGAGTCTCCGAGTGCAGGGGCGTGGGCAACCCGTGGCCCACTCACCCTTCCTGCCTAAAAACTTTCCAGAGCACTAACCCAGTCACCCCAAAGAATCACTTGGAGACTCAATCCTAGAAAATAAGATTGCAGAAGTTTTGCACGGTCCCAGATTGCAGCTTTTGGTGTTGGGAGCAGCTAAATGACTAGATCCTTAGTAGCAACTGCTTTGGAGAGGCCTGTGGCCCGATTCTACCTTTTTTTCAGGCTGCCTTAGGAATCTAGGCATTTGAGCCTCTTGAAATGAAGTGTTAATTGCAGTTGGCTGAAAGTCCAGCCCTGCTCTAAGTTAGGGTCTCTAAATGCATTGATTGGCAGAAAGGTCTAATGAAAACACCAATTTTCCACCAGTTTATGGATGACAAGACCGAGTACCAGGAGTTAGAAACTGGTTCCAAAGCCAATTGACTTGTAAACAGGAGAAGCCTCAATTGGAATGTGGATTCCGTCAGTATTGTGAACTATCCTGTTCCGGGAAAGCCACTTTTCAGAGACCCTTTCCCATACTTGAAGTTTCAGATAATACTTTGAAAACTTACAGGAGCAGAGGCTAACTCCTTTATAGATTAGTTAAGACGGGTTGCTCGCAGCCCAAGACGAGGCACCCACGAGACTGGCCAGGGAGTTACCGTGTTACTCGTTAAGTTTACCTTCAAGGACATCCGAGCAACTTCGCAAGACAGCTTAAGAAATCACTGCGGAGCTGCGCAATTAGCCGAGCTTTAAGTTAGGCATTACTATCCGAGGTGCCTAGATTCGTGAAGTCAGGAAGTACAAGCAGTTGTCGGACACTCGATTTGCCGTTACCTAGAAGGACCGGGCGATTTTAACACCTGGACACTTTTTTTCAAAAGCCGAGGAACCGCACTATCCTGGCTTGGACTAAAATCAACTTACCTTTATCGACTTCCCCGCCTTAACCTAAGGAGTGGTATTAGCTCTTCCTTTGAAGTGGTGGGGGGCTCTGAAAAGAGCCTTTGGGTATGAAAGCGCTTCCGGAAACTCAGAGGACTGCCAGATCACTTGCCCTTGGCCTTGTGGTGGCTCTCGGTCTTCTTGGGCAGCAGCACGGCCTGGATGTTGGGCAGGACGCCGCCCTGCGCGATGGTCACGCGGCCCAGCAGCTTGTTGAGCTCCTCGTCGTTGCGGATGGCCAGCTGCAGGTGGCGCGGGATGATGCGCGTCTTCTTGTTGTCGCGGGCCGCGTTGCCCGCCAGCTCCAGGATCTCGGCCGTCAGGTACTCCAGCACGGCCGCCAGGTACACCGGCGCGCCGGCCCCGACCCGCTCGGCGTAGTTGCCCTTGCGGAGCAGGCGGTGCACGCGGCCCACCGGGAACTGCAGCCCGGCGCGAGAAGAGCGAGACTTCGCCTTGGCGCGAGCCTTACCTCCCTGCTTGCCACGTCCAGACATCGTAAGCAACGGAAAGAAATCCCAAGACAAGAGAACTAATCACTCGCCAAAGGAGAGCAAGCCGGGAAGTAGGTAAAACATCGCTGCTTTTATAGCCATTTCCTGGGGAGCAAACCCGGTTGCCTGATTGGCTAGTAACGAGTCTCAGTCAAGTAGCCAATAGAAAAGCTTTATTTCCATACCTCATTTGCATAGTTCTGCCCATGGATGACAGCCTCACGGCTGGTCTTCCAATGAACTAAGACGCGGTCTGCATCCTTCATTAGCATAAAAGCCCTATAAGTAGCAGACATTCGCTTTCTGCTTTCACTCCACTTCTGGCGTTCTGAGGTTTTAAGATGCCTGAGCCAGCCAAGTCGGCCCCGGCCCCGAAGAAGGGCTCCAAGAAGGCGGTGACCAAGGCGCAGAAGAAGGACGGCAAGAAGCGCAAGCGCAGCCGCAAGGAGAGCTACTCGGTGTACGTGTACAAGGTGCTGAAGCAGGTGCACCCCGACACCGGCATCTCGTCCAAGGCCATGGGCATCATGAACTCGTTCGTCAACGACATCTTCGAGCGCATTGCGGGCGAGGCGTCGCGCCTGGCGCATTACAACAAGCGCTCGACCATCACGTCCCGGGAGATCCAGACGGCCGTGCGCCTGCTGCTGCCCGGGGAGCTGGCCAAGCACGCCGTGTCCGAGGGCACCAAGGCCGTCACCAAGTACACCAGCTCCAAGTAGACTCGCCAAGTAAGCGCCCTCTTACCCAACCCCAAAGGCTCTTTTCAGGGCCACCCACATGTCCACTAAGAGAGCTGTAATCAAACACTTGAGTTTGCATGGGGGAGTTAGCAAGATATTTACCTTAAGGTATTGTACTTTAGAAAAAGCCATTGCACATGTAGGAATAACTAGGTTCTTTGTTTTTAACGGTACTAAGAGACGGAAATGAAGGTGATACTAAGCACTGCCGAATTTTATGTGCCAAATGTTATATTCCATTACTCCGGGGAGTTTTCAGTGAAAACGCATGCTGTTTCGGGGCCGTGCTGTCTGCCTTATGCGACTCCCAACCTTCATAGGTGGCTGGTGGCTTGTAGTTAGGACCCACATAATACTGTAGAAGACGCCTGGTCAAAACTGCTGGGTAAATTGCCTCCAAGGAGTCTGAACTGAAGGCAAGCAAGTACTAGGGGCGGAGAAAGGAGGTGGGTCGACGGGAAGGACGCCATTGAACTTGGCATACTCGGTCTCCCAATAGGGAACCTTCCGGTACCAGATACCTCAGGCAGTCTGTGTGTGGGGAAATTCCACTTTAAGCACTTCACTCGTGGACTTTGCTCCAGGCAAAAGTTTCAAGGTGTAAAAAGCGCTTTCTACGGTTTGTTTTACTCAAGTCACACGTTTCAGTACCGAGTGGTCAAGTTTGCTTTTTCCATTAAAAACATGGGAGGGTACAGGGAATAAACTTCGTTACAAAGGACACAAAGACCTGTACAATTTCGGATAAAACGCAGGACAGTGGCAGACGCTGGTCACACTAGCTCCTCAGCCAAACGCGAAGGTTTCCTGAGTCCTTCAGCAACTGAAATTGGATTTTTTTAATTCTCCTGTGTGCCTATTGAGCCTGCTTAGGGACTGGTGGTCCAGTCCAGACTGACCACCTGTCAACGAATCAGGTTACCCCTGAAACGTGCAGCTTCACTATTACCAGGTTGACTACAAGGGCTTGTTTGTTGTTTGTTTGTGTTCTTGTTTTTCTCCGTCGCTTGTCCCCTTTTTCTCTTATATAAATTCTGGTCTGCCTTTGTTGAATGAAATAATTCTATAGTTTGTTCTCCCTTCTATACAAGTGAAGGGCGGGCTACTCATGAACTACCTGACCATTTATTTGTGAAGGTTCCACCAAGATGTTGTTTACCTAAGTCCTACCATAGGAATCAATAGAAATGTGTGACCTGGAAAGGAACCTTGTCCAGCCCTGGGCTGTTGGGAGTTTTATGCTTCTATTCCTTTGGTTCTTGATGGCTGCCATGTATTCTTGCCCAAAGTCGTTTCTTATTTTGGCTTTTCCTGATTGCCCTTTGCAGATCGGGTACACCCTGCTGGCTTTATGTCAGATCGTGAAGAGATTAGTTGGTGGCAAAGGACAGGGAATCTGAAGTCCAGATCATTTGTTAATTTTTCTGGGGTTGATTGTGTTTATGTACTCTTTGTTCTTATAATTCTCTGGCATTTGAGAACACATGAACAGGAAGCTGGTCTTTTCTTTCTGGCCTTTAATGTGATCCTCTGGGTTTGGTGTTTCATGTTTGTATGCTGTGGATTCCTGAAACTAAAGATAAGAGTCTCTTTCCTCCTTTCCAAACGTTCTTTTCTTGTGTTTTCTCCTTACATATCCAAATAGTTGTCCGTATCTGCAAAAACAGCATTCCTGCTTCCAAGATAATGCAGACACACACTGGCAATCCGTAGTAACTTTTGACTTTAAGAAAGTGGTTAGGCCTTACAGGAGACTAATGACAAGAAAGAAAACAAGTTAACCAAATCTCCAACGTGCAAAGGCCTGTCTCTTGCGAGGCAGAAGCCTCTGAAGTTTATGATTCAGCAACACAAAATTATTGTCGCTTCAGGCTTTTCAAGGTTAGAGAGAAGAGAGAAGAAACATGGTATCATAAATCACACTACTGAGTCGGACCAAAAGTGAAGGGTTCCGATACCTTTTTTTGAGAATATTTTCTGTTTTGTGAATACAAATGATTTCGAGCAAGTTGTCTACTCTACCTCAGCAGGGGATCAGTAAATTACAGTGGAAACTTATTTACATTTTCAAGGGCTTATATAAAGAATGAAAAACACAATTGAACGTAAGAGAAACTAGGAGCTAGCGAGTATAACGCTAGAGGAAATAAGTCAGTCAGAGAAAGACAAATGCCCTATGATTTCACACGTGTATGGAATTTGAGAAACAAAAGGAGCAAAGGGAAAAAAGAGAGAGAGAGGCAAGCCAAGAAATGGATTCTTAACTATAGAGAGCATACTGAGGACTGTCAGAGGGGATGTTGGGGGGTGGGGGTGTGTGTGCTAAATGGATGGTGGGGATTAAGGAGGGCACTTGTGAACAGCGCCTGGTGATGCATGAAAATGTTGAATCCCTGTTGTGCTCCTGAAACTAATATTACACTGTATGTTAACTAACTGCGACTTAAATAAATAAAAACTTAAAAAAGAGAAACTCAAATCAAAATAACGTTCTCCCAATGTTTTAAGTGTGCTGCCCCTTTAAACTATAATTCAGAGAAAACAGTTTAACTGTGAATTTAGTGGTTTTATTTATTTATTAAAAAAATTTTTTTTAATGTTTATTTATTTTTGAGAGAGACAGAGACAGAAGGCAAGTGGGTTGGGGCAGAGAGAGAGGGAGGCACAGAATCCAAAGCAGGCTCCAGGCTCTGAGCTGTCAGCACAGAGCCTGACGCGGGGCTTGAACTCACGAACTGGGGGATCGTGACCTGAGCCAAAGTTGGATGCTTAACCCACTGAGCCAGCCAGGTGCCCTAAGTTAGTGGTTTTAGTTAAGAGGTTATAGGATAGGAAACAAAACAGAACTCTATCATTTTTGAACAACTTAACATTTGTAGTTCATGATATGTAATTGTATAGGAAAATAGCACATATTTTTAATCAAGTAACTTTTTGGATACATTCATTGGCTTCACACTTTTGCTTTACAAATGGCTTTTTGTCTTTTTCTTTGTTATTGTCATGATGTAAAAATAACATTAGCATGATATTCTAGTTCACACAAGTCTAGGGTTTATTTTCTTTTTTTTTTTTCATTTTATTTATTTTTTTTAATAGGAGATTTATTGTCAAATTGGTTTCCATACAACACCCAGTGCACATCCCAACAGGTGCCCTCCTCAATGCCCATCACCCACCCTCCCCTCCCTCCCACCCCCCATCAACCCTCAGTTTATTCTCAGTTTTTAAGAGTCTCTTATGGTTTGCCTCTCTCCCTCTCTTTTCTTTTTTTTTTTCCCTTCCCCTCCCCCATGGTCTTCTGTTAAGTTTCTCAGGATCCACATAAGAGTGAAAACATATGACATTTTCTCTGTATGACTTATTTCACTTAGCATATCACTCTCCAGTTCCATCCACGTTGCTACAAAAGGCCATATTTCATTCTTTCTCCTTGCCACGTAGTATTCCATTCTGTATATAAACCACATCTTCTTTATCCATTCATCAGTTGATGGACATTTAGGCTCTTTCCATAATTTGGCTATTGTTGAGAGTGCTGCTATAAACATTGGGATACAAGTGCCCCTGTGCATCAGCACTCCTGTATCCCTTGGGTAAATTCCTAGCAGGGCTGTTGCTGGGTCATAGGTAGGGTTTATTTTCTAAAAAACAAAGAAAGAAAGAAAGAAAGAAAGAAAGAAAGAAAGAAAGAAAGAAAGAGAAAGAAAGCAACCCTAATTAATTTGAACTTATTAAATTTCTTCCAGTAGGTTTACCGGTTAGAAGCGTTCAGATCACTTTATTTAAAATTACACATCTGTAAATTACACACTGAACTAAATTAAATCATAATAGATAATATTTTTTAAAAGTTAATGTTCATAATGTTGCATACAAATCACAAAAGCTCAGTGTGTCAGCTTAAATGCTCAATTCACAACCTATACATAACTGTAAGAATTTTAAGGCATATTAAATTGAGTATTTAAATGCCTAATCTTTGGATACCTGGACAATTTCTGAATTAGAGGGCACAAAGTATGCATCCCTAAAAACAATTTGGTCTATGCAAGGCCCTTCTTTTTACACAGTTGAGAATGACCCTAGATTAACAAGTTAGAGAATGTGGAGATGCCTTAGGAGAATGGATATATATATATATTCGCTTATCTTTGCCAGGAGAGGACACAATCACCTGGTTCTTTTTCTTCTTTTTTTTTTAAGGTTTATTTATTTTTGAGAGAGAGAGAAAGCAATCAGGCGAGGGGCAGAGAAAGAGAGGGAGGCACAGAATCCAAAGCAGGCTCCTGGCTCTGAGCTGTCAGCACAGAGCCTGATGGGGGCCTTGAATCCACGAACCCTAAGATCATGACCAGAGCTGAGGTCAGATGCTTAATTGACTGAGTCACACCTGCTTCTTTTAAGGGCTGTTATTAACACACAGAGTTCTGAGCCTATTGAGTATTACAGCTGTAGAAAGACACAAATAGGCACACAAGATCATGGCTGTATTTAGTGTGTTTATTTATTACGGTAACAAATGGAAGTTGTTACCGTTTGTTCACGTAGTAAATTCAGCTTAATATGTGTTTTATGCATGCTGATTAGTTAAATATACTTCAGAAGTGAAGTTAAAGGCTTTGAATTGATCATTATAGACTTTATCATTATATTTATCTATGGTATGGGTATATCTAAAAACACAGGAACAGGAAGGTTTACTAGGATTCGTTAAAAACATAAGCAAAAAACACTACAAGAAAGAGAAAAATTCAGGATTCAAATGGAACTTTCAATATATTGTGTCTCTGCCAAGTGTGAGATAATTTTCAACAAAAGTGCTTCGTGTCAAAGAACCTGCTCCCATCACTTTATGCTATGTTTTAGAGGGCACTCTAAAATATGACTGCAACCATTTCCCCATTTTTATATACCCATGATTTATGGTTACGTCTTAATGTAATAACCAGTTTGCTCTGACAAGTTTATTTTTCACCGTCCCAGATTCAAGCTCTGACTACAGATCAAAACACCAAAAAGATTTCTTTTATGCTGGGCCTTGCTTGACAGCCATTGGGTAACCAACGATTTATTCCCTCCACTTAATGAGAGGAGGGACGATAAAATAATTAGGTGTGTTTGGTATTTTTCAAATATTGACTGCCAAATCACTGCTTGGTCTGCTTTTTATAATAATTCCTAAATTTTCTTGTCTTCACATTTTTTTTGAATGTTTATTTATTTTTGAGAGAGAGAGACAGAGACAGAGTACGGGTGGGGGAGTGGCAGAGAGAGAGGGAGACAGAGTCCAAAGCAGGCTCCAGGCTCTGAGCTGTCAGCACAGATGGTGATGTAGGGCTTGAACTCACAGCCATGAGATCATGACTCGAGCTGAGGTCAGGTGCTTAACCAACTGAGCCACCTAGGAACCTTGAATTCCTAAATTTTCCAGTCTAAACCCAGCTTCCCAACCTCCTGATGAGAGTAAATCATATAACTTTGTAACAACTGTTCTCACACTAAGCTCGTTTTATGCCGGTTTGTCTGATGTCCCACCCTGATTACAATTTTTGACACATTATTTGGTAGTTAATTGTTTCTGAAGAGTAATCCGGGTAGATTTTTATTGTTATGTTTTAACTGTTCCCTATCATCAATAATTCAGTGGGGGGAGGATAATTACTCATGAGAGGAAAAGGAAGAACTAAAGAAAATCTGAGTAGTTACAATTAAAGGTAATGCTCAAGAAAATACCCCAACTGCAGTGTGAAAAACAGCCCTTAACGTTTTCATCACCATCAATACTATAACAACAATTTTCTAGTTTGATTTCTGAAAATAAAATCAAATATAACCGGCCCCTCAATAAAAATTGACTATCACAGGGGCGCTTGGGTGGCTCAGCCAGTTAAGTGTCCGACTTTGGCTCAGGTCATGCCCTCACGGTTCATGGGTTCGAGCTCCGCATCGGACTCTGTGCTGACAGCTCGGAGCCTGGAGCCTGCTTCGGATTCTGTGTCTCCCTCTCTCTCTGCCCTCCCCTGCTTGCACTCTGTCTCTGTGTCTCTCTAGAATAAATTAACACTAAAAAAATATTGAAAATTGACTATCACAAATCTCTCACACTCTTGTATAGTCCAACCATCTCCAGACTTTACAGTCATGTAACAAAAAAATAACTCCCATGACAAGCACAAACCAGTTCAAATTTTACAAATATGTTGATTAGGCCAAAGACGCGACAAGTGATTGAATCTCACCTTATTTATAATTAATGTAAATTGCAAAACTATAAAGGTGGGGCAAGGCTGCAACAGCCACCTTAAGAACCACATTAACGAATCAATTTCATGTTATTGTTAAAATTTATGGATTTTTCCCCCCATGGTAATGCCTTTACTATTTGTGAATGATAAAAAGATCATAGGTAAAATACCTTCAAAAATCTGTATAAAAATATTCATATTGGACATCTGTCCATATCATCCCCCATCTACTGAGAAGATACTACGAAAGAATTTAAAGTAAAATTTGCCCCAAACAACTTAAATTTACGGTGCCAAAATTTTACTCTTTCCCCTAATAATAATGATAACATGTCCACCCCTGAAGATTCTCATAAATTCTTATCATTTGAGATCGTACCAAAAGATCTGTGTGGCTTGGTTTCTCTTCCCTTTTGACATGTTTTGCTTTGAGGTGTTCTGATGTTGTTGTATATTATGAATAACTAATGCTATTCATACACTATCATAATTGAGCAAATGGAAGTTACCTTTGAAAAGATGTCACCACACACACTTCTACAAAATATACAGTTACAGACTATATTCAAAGAGACTTCAAGAAATGTCTCGCTGTGACATCTGTCACCCCACTGCTGGCCAGGGTTGATTTGGCTGGTCTGGCTGGCTAGGCTGGCGTCCCCCTTCCTCCCTCACCACTCCATGTGAGTCCCTTCCGGGGCTGAGCTAGGTCAGAGAGGATGACCTTCCCCGATACAGGAGGAACATTCTGTGGTCAAAGGTACAGGAGTAGCTGTGTTCTCCCGCCAGAATCTCCCAACATGCTCTCAAGGTCCATTTGTAGGAGGAAGTAGGGGACTCAAGCTTCCAAGATTCCAGATACGTCCATATGAGGCTCTGCATGTGGCAGTACGCTCCAGGACAGAGGGATATTTGATTCTCTGTGCAGGCATATGTAGAATCTCACCACTTTGGTATAAATTCCTATTGGAAACACAATCCGAGACTCATTAAAAACTCTCCAGAATTCTGGAAATAGGAAGCTTGCTCTTATGATTCTACAGGTCAAGATGAGATCTAGAGTCGACTGTTTCTTCCTTTTTCTTCCTCTCTGTTTTGCCTTTTTCTCCAGTATCCGCCTTTCCAACAATTCGACTTTGGATTTGGTCTTCCTCAGTATTGAATAGAATAGAATAGAATAGAATAGAATAGAATAGGATTTCTCAGAGCCTAGACCTCCATACCTTGGCTAAAATTTCCTAAACAAGAATGAGTGCTTCTGACTGTGGCTCAAATTACAATTGAAATAGTCAAGAAAAATGATACGTTTAACTAAAATATATCAGAATGATCTTTGAGAACTATTCTAAGTACGACAAGCCAGTTAAACACTTGGAGACTACCTTGACTTCAAATACTTATATGTGTGTGATTGTTCTCATACCTTTTTTGACCAAAGTCAAAAGTGGGGGAGTTGAGAAATTCCTGTGCCAGAAATGGTGGAGACATGGCCTACCCAAGATGGAGGTGGTGAATGAGGGTTGGAGGAATATTCTATGCAGAGACAGCCTGTCCCGTGCTCCACAGACAATCTTGAGAGTTTCTGAAGAATCGCTAATTATTTTCTTTGAAAGTCCTCCTTGGTCTGTGTAAGAACAGATTGTCCAGACTAAAAATAATGCACAAACGTAACATCCTGTTCTTACTCTGCAGGCTTTTTGTCCCCCCGTCTCTGTTATAGAATCATCTTTTTTGACTTTGTTGGATGAAATCAATGTATTGCTTTGTACGCAGGAAAACAGCCGGCTAGTAATTACCCAAATGTCTTTGAGTTTCTGTTTGACAAACCTACCACTCTGAGCCGCTGGGTGGTAATAATTACTTACTCATGAAGCTGGGGTGAGGATTAAATGAAACAGCAAATATAAAGCACTTGTCCCAGGGATGGTCTCATGGCAGTAAAATAGCTCCATGGTGAAAAAAGCATAGCGTCTGGAGACAGAACCTCCAGGTTTGACCCCCCCCAGCTCCCTACTTATTAGCTGTGAGACTGAGGCAACTCCTCATCTCATCTGTGTGCCTCAGTGTCCTCATTTGTGTCTTTTTTGTTAATTATTATTTTTTTTAATCTTAAGTAGGCTCCATGCCCAACACGGGGCTTGAACTCATGACCCCGAGATCAAGAGTCACATGATCTACTAACTGAGCCAGCCAGGCACCCCTGGCCTCGCTGGTGTCTTGAGGATGATGGTAATAGCGTCTACCTTCTAGATGTTTGTGGAGATTAAAGATCTTTAATGCACAGAAAGCACTTTTGAAGAGTGCCTGGCACATGGTAGGTGCTCAGTGTCTGCTGATATTTGACAAACTTCATTTATAGCCTTTTTTATACCCCTAAAGGGACCTAAGGCAGATTATGATGATCTTGGTAAAAGCCGGTTTTTCATAAATCGGGAATTTCACAAGTGATCTGATATAAAAAGAATGCCAACCGATTTCACCATGTTTTACCCTGGTCCAGTAGGTTGAAAGAAAATGCAGTCCCCCACCACACCCCATATTTAATGACCTCTCTAGGCCTCTTCCTAAGGGCATAAAGAATGATCCCTGCATTTCTCTTGAGTCTTCCAGATTTGGAAGGGTGTGTAGATTCAGCACTTTGCTAAGTAGTCCCAGGTGTCCTAAATTAAAAGGCATTAAATGTTAGTTTTTCCAAACTTTCACCCTGGGCCATCCTGGATGACCAAGCGGAAAAAGAAATGGGGCCGAATACACATCTGCCCGTGACCTTTCCTGCAAGATATTCTAGGCTCGGATGAAAATGTCTAGACTCTGCCAATCAGCTTGACATCTTCAAGCACTGTGGGTTCATTATAATTTAAGGAGAAGAGAGTAAATCTGGAAAATGAGCTACTTTTTGAGTGAGGAAGAGGAAGGCTTTGGTTGGCTCAGTTGAAGACTTAGGTAGCTTTATCATCCGGTAAGCAATTTGCGTTGTAGTTGATATAAAGGCCTGTTTCTTTCTGCTATGGTTTTTCGTGGTGTTAGATGTCCCAGCTGTTGGCTCTGACAGGACAAAGGAACGGCAGTGGCGGGGCTGGTCTCATCGAGGAGCAGACAGACTTACCTAGAGGAGGCAATACTGGCGTGAAACCTTGACCTCATCCCTTAGACTAAACTTGTCTTCTGACCCTCTCAAGTGCTCCAAGTAAAAGACTTGCCTTCAAAAGCCACAAGGATAAACCTTTGTTCTCATTCTTTTCTCCCTCCTGTCTTCACTTTCTCCTTTATTTTCTTTTCCTTTATTTTTCTTTTCCCTTTTCTCCTCAGTTATTTCTTATTGGCCCAAACTCCACTGTGGGACAGCATATAAAAACACAAAAATACTGAAGATGGAAATGTGCCCCTTTTACTGCCGGACTTGCTTAAATAGCTGTGGTGAGAGATAGTGGGTGCTAGGTTTGAAAACACACACACATTTGGGCTTTAGGGCACTGAAATAAATATAGTTTTTACAGCTGAGAAAAGTCAATGAAATCGTGTATTTAAGAATCGTACCGAGATGGTGCAGGTTCTCAGACGGCGAAGGTTAGGGAAGCTGCTAGGCGGGAGGGTGGGTCAGGGATACCCAGCAGGCGTCAGGGTGAGGGCTTTGGGGAAGGTCTGGGAGAGTGCTCAGGGGTTTTGATTGTCAGGGTTAGAGCTGGAACTTGGCCCAGTCAGTTCTAAACATAAATGAGACTGAATGGATTGCAAATTTTTCCTATATTCTTTTATATGTGTGTGTGTGTGTGTGTGTGTGTGTATTTAGGGCATACATATGCTTTTATATTTATATGTATTTAGAGCTTATATATGCATACACACACACACACACACACATACATATGTTTCAAACATTTTTAGGTGTACAACCAAATTGACAGGGGGGTACAGATTCCCATATACCCCCAGTCCCCACACATGCGTAGCCTCCCAACTTAGCAACATCATTCACCAAAATGGCACTCTTTTGGATGACCCTACACCAGCATATCACAATTGCGCGGGGACCATAGTTGGCCATTGCGGTTCCCTCTTCGTCGTGTACATTCTGTGGGTTCCGGCAAATGTGTCGTGACGTCCATCCATCATTATAATATCACACAGAGGCTTTTCACTGCCCTAAAATGACCAGAGATTTTAACCAGCAGGAACTGGGGGGAAGGGTCGCGGGGCCTCTGTCTGGTGGGGCGTGTGAACTGGGGCATCGTGGGTGGTCCCCATGTGCCTGAAGGAGATACTTATCTTGCCTTTAGGATTCTCCCGCGCACTTTGACACGCCCTTCCCCTCCACCCTGTGCCTGGGCCCTCCTTCTCCCCTCTCTTTTGTGTTCCAACACCCTGCTTTCCTGGCTCTCTGCCACCCACATACACTGGACCTCCATTTTAAAAAAAATTTTTTTTCCTTCCTTCTTGCCTAGAAACCCCTACTCATCACCATCCCACAGGCATCTTCCGGCCCATCGCTTCCCAGTTGTCCGGTGTGAGCATTGTACAGTTTGTACTTAGTCGTGACCCCTTGTCTACTAGTCTTGTCCAGCAGGCTCTGGGCTCTGATTTGGTCACCACAGTATCCCTAGGGGCTGTCGCCGGGCCTGGGGCGCAGCCACACACATAAATGACGGAATGAATCAGTTCATTCACCAATTTTTGTGGAATATGCCTCCTGTGTCCCAAATTCCCGTGTACATATAGCAGTGAACAAAATCACAAAATCCCTTCCCTCGAAGAGCTAGGACTCTAGGAAGGTAAGATTGAAAAACAGAATAAATAGCTAAAATGTCTGATCTTTCAGAAGGCAAGTGTCATCCAAAAAACCAAAAGCCAAACCAAAACAAAACAACAAAGGCAGGCTTAAGGCATGAGGACGATGAGGTGGGGGCTGCTGTGATGAACGAGGAATGAAGTTTTGAGCAGGGGGCCTCAGGGTGCTTGGGGCTTGACTGGGAGACCAGATCCAAGATCAAGGTGCTACTACGAATAACAATGTTGAGTCCGCTTCAGTAGACAAGCCTCAGGTCAAAACAAGGCGGATGACCCTGTTCTATGAAACAGATCTCCCAAACCTAGGGGCTAACCACAAAAGATATGTCACTCTGTTACACAATGTTGTATAGTGTCCCGTCACAATGGGGGGATGGGGCTCTACTCCATGGTCCTTCAGGGACAGTCTCCTTCCGCCTGGTGCCTCAGATGTCCCCCGGTCTTAGAGAACTCTGCTGGAGCCCGGACATCCGGCCTGCAGACAGAAGAAGGAGGCTTTCACGGGCCAGGCCCCGAAGCGGCACACGTTATTCCCTCCACATGATTTTGATCGGAACTCAGTCCCAGCACCCCTAACCTGCCAGGGAAGCGGGAAAATGCGGACCGGCTGCGTGGGTCGGCGCAAAAAAAGCCGATGGATTCGGAGCAAGCAAGTGCTCGGGAGTCACGAGGTCCAGCTTTCTTCCCAATCCCTCTCCCTCTCACCCTCCGGGCCCTCTTAAGGGTCAAAATGGTTTTTCGTCAGGCAGTGACAACATCCAGCGCAGAAAGAATGAGGAGGGAGCCGTGGGGTGACTGAGTTCTTTCTTTTCTCCCCCAGCCCTGAAGGACCACCCTGTCCCCATCAGTGACCGTCTCCTTGGAAGGGGACAAAGTCACGGCCGTCCCAGGGCTCACATCGTGGCTGGAGAAGACAGACAATAAACAATAGTTATTACACACAATTATATAGAATGTGAGAAAGGAAAGGTGGGTCACATGTGGCAGTGCCTGTCATTTTAATATGTTCACTAATGAACATGCTTCATGTAACCATAGCTGCTAACACTGGGGTCGCACTTAGCCAAGCACCGTTCTGAAGGTTTGCTCTATTAACCCAGTTAATTCCCAAACAATAAAACTGGAAAGCACACGGGGAAGAAGAACCAGTGATGAAGAAAAGGGGAGAAATCAAAGTCCACCATTGTCCCTCTGGCGTGTTTCGGGGACCTGTCCCTCCTTCTCTGGTTCCACGGTCCGTGTGTTCGTTCGGGTGTGAGCGGCGAGACTATGTGTGAGCTCACAGAGGGAGGGCCGGGGGATGCCTCCAGCACGGACCTTAAATTGGGGGCCTCTTCAAGGGGTTTAAAGCCACACGTGGCCCTTGTCATTGTTCAAGACCATGACATTTGAAGGGGCAGTGAGTCCGTGAAATGCACTCTCGGAATATCAGAGGTCACATCTTGAGTCAGCAGAGGTGGGCGGTGGTGTGAGGGGCAGACTGTCCCTCACCAGTTAAAGAGAGAGAACCGCCTTCCCTCGTCCACCCCGCAGACCATCAGGCTCTGCTTCAGACGAATCTCTCCAAAAACTTACCTGAATGTGACCGTGATGGCCCTTTTGTAAGTCCATACAAAACGTGCGGCAAAGTCTCTGTGTCTGTAAAGTGAAATGATCGCCTGGGCGTTAGACGTGTCCAGCACGGGTTACAGTTATGAGTCCTCAGACCCGCCAGGTGTGCGAACACTTGTCACGGATCCCGGATGTCCCCGCCAAAGGGTCGTGTCAGTCCGCATGCATTGAAGGGGGGGGGGGTTCCCTAACAAGGAAACCCTGCCAATGTATTCCTGCATGGGGTTCCATCGCCTCTGGGGATAAAATCAGTTTTGTCTCTGCTTGTTTGTTAAGACGAGGGGGAAAAATGCATTTTGTAACATCTCAAGAAACAGACTAGGCATTTATTTGGGCGCATTTCCATTAGATATGTTTCATTTGACTTATTTCAAAGGCGGTGGGGGTGACTTCATCTGTTAGCAGCGCGATGAACACCCGTGAGAAGGGTGGCTTCCGGGATGGTTTCAACCGCTCCCTGTGGGAATACCGAGCTGGAACTCCAACCCATGGCCGTGCCAAGGGCCTTCCTCACCCCTCACGGGCAGTCCAACTCACCCCCAAACACCCCACCTTAGACAACCCCCACCACCTGGCCTTTGTCACTGTGGTACCTTTGTGAAAAACCCTGACACAACAAATTCTTATTCGTCCTTCAAGACTTAGCTCAAATGTAACTTAGGAGACACTGACTGGACCAAATTCATCCTTTATTTAAGAGTCTACAGAGACTCCAGAGGGTGTGAATCGCCACCCAACAGCCGCGTCACCTGGGAAGCTCAACCTTCGCCTTCTCATCTATCCAGCGAACAGAACGATAGCAGGTGCCTCATAAGGTTGCTCCAAGATTAAATGCATTGGCATCAATAAAACGCTTAGAACACACACTGCCTGGCACAGAACGAGCTCCCAGTGAAATTAGCCATTGCCATTGCCGCTGTTGTCTCAGAGTCAAGTACAGTGTCAGGTATCTGATGAATTATAGAAATGAATTGATCAATCAATCTCTCTCTTTTCACAGGAGCCGACGGGTTTTAGACATCTTTTCCCACCACTGCTCACTGCTAACCACCACGGCATCTCTCGCGTAAAACAACGAGTGACGCTACGAGAAGATAAATGGAAATATTTTTAATGATCATGGAAGGCTCAGTAAGAACTTGGCTAAAATATTTTTTTTCTGAGTATAAAAATATTAAATGTTTATTGTAGAAATGTGTAAAAAGAAAAATATATAAAGAAGAAATTAAAATACTCCTGGTATCTCTTTTTTTTTTCAAAAAAATTTGTTTAATGTTTACTTTTGAGAGAGAGAGAGAGAGAGAGAGAGAGCATGAGCGGAGGAGGGGCAGAGAGAGAGGGAGACCCAGAATCTGAAGCAGGTTCCAGGCTCCGAGCTGTCAGCACAGAGCCTGATGTGGGGCTCGAACTCATGAACCGCGAGATCATGACCTGAGCCAAAGTCAGACACTTAACCAACTGAGCCACCCAGGTGCCCTGGTACTTCCTTTTAATATGTATGCGACAAATATGTATAGATGAATATGAATACATATGGTACACCCATAACATATATCATATATAAAGCAAATTTAGGTACCATGCCATAGATACACATATATAATTTTCTAGGTAATATGCTTAGAAGCACAGTTTTTAAAAATGTTTGTCTACTTTTGAGAGAGGGAGAGGGAAGATCCAATGGAGGGAGAGAGAGAGAGAAGGAGACACAGAATCCAAAGCAGGCTCCATGCTGACAGCGGAGAACCTGATGTGAGGCTTAAATTTACGAACTGTTGGGGCGCCTGGGTGGCTCAGTTGGTTGAGTGTCCAACTTTGGCTCAGGTCATGATCTCACGTCTTGTGAGGTCCAGCCCCATGTGAGGCTCTGTGCTGACAGCTCAGAGCCTGGAGCCTGCTTCGGATTCTGTGTCCCTCTCTCACTCTGCCCCTCCCTCACTCATGCTCTCTCTCAAGAATAAATAAAAAACATTAAAAAAAAATTATGAACTGTTACCTGAGCTAAAGTCAGATGCTTAACTGACTGAGCCACCCAGGCAGCCCTAGAAACACAATTTTTTATGAATGTATCATTACTTGGGTAATTAGTCCTCTGTTATTGGCTACCTAGATTGAGTTCTATTTTTATGTGTTATAGATCATACAGATCACACATCTTTGTTTAAATATGTGATCATCTCTTTAGGATAGACTTCTAGAACTAGAAATACTAAATCACCAGGTCACAGCATTTTTTAAGGCTCTTAATACAAAACATTGCCAAAGTGCCATCTAGAAGGACCATGCCAATTTATAATCCCAACATACTGTTTACACTGAGAATTTTTTAAAGCATTATTAACCTGACAGGCCAATAATAATAATAATAATAATAATAGAAATGCCAGCTCCTTCGTTATTAGCGAGTGTACTTTCCCCCCACATTTTCATTAGCTGTGATCCCGTAAGAAACGAAGGGCGGCCTAATGATGCCCGTGACCACGATTGTCCCCTGGGGGTCCACCATATGGAGAATAAGCAGGCTGTTCGGTTAAGACCTAAAACTAGTATTTGTCAGTCAGGTGCCTCCTCTGTCCAAGACTGTGCTGGCATAATGAACTGCATTTGGCTGTGTGTAGCTGAAATTACTTTTGCCTACATTGTCTCTTGAAAGCCTCTAACTGCTCCATGAGAAAAGCGTGTACTGTGGATTGAATTATGTCCCCCCAGAATTCGTATGTCGAAGCCCTACCTCCCAGTGTGACTGTGTCTGGAGGCGGGGCTTCAGCAAGTATTTAAGGTGAAAGAAGTTGTAAAATGAGGTCCTAGTCCAAAAAGATTGGTGGCCTTATCCGAACAGGAGGAGGAAAAGCTAGCTCTCCCAGCGTGCATGCGCCACAGAAAGGCCGTTTGAGGACAGAGCAAGAAGACAGCCAACGACAGGCTGGGAAAGAGCTGTCACCAGAATTCGGCCACTCTGACAGTCTGATCTCAGATTCCTAGTCTCCAGAGCCATGAGGAAATAAATTTCTATTGTTTAAACTTCCCAATCACGGCATTTTGTTCTGGTAGCCCGAGCAGACTAAGACGGTGTCATTGCTGTGACACACAGACCAGGAAAGTGAGTAAGCCCAGGAGAAATACAGTTATATTTGGCCAAGATCATTAAGAATCAGAAAGAGGCAAGGTGGGAGAACCCACTTGTCCTCATTCCAAGGCCAGGGCTCCCCCGTGCCACAGGCAGACAGTAGCCTCAGAGGGTCCAGAGTCACGTGTCCCCAGAGCCAGCACTAGACTAAGACTTGTCACCGGAAGAGGAATGCTTCAGCTCGAATAAACATGCTCTGACCACTCGCTTGGGAAAAACATTGCGCTTCATGCAAAACTACAGTGCAAACTGTGTGCAAAACCACTTTCACCTCTGCGGTGGAGAGAGATATAAAGCCTAATGCTATCCTTGCAGCATTGGGGTCTATATGTGCGGCAAGGCAGGCTTTCACAGGGGTCCTAGAGTAGTGCCTCAGACAGGTAAATAAACTGGAAAGACATCCTAGTGTAAAATGTTTATTATTATTTTGCTTAATAAAGAAGCCCAGGTACACAGGCTTCTCTAGCACCCTGTGCTGTCAGCTGTTCAGTTTCACCCTTGTAGTTTTCAGCCTCATGGCCATCTTTAGCGCCTCTGGAGGGCCAATCTATGCGCCAGCCTGGAAAAAGGGGTGAGATCAAGGGGAACTAGGCAAGGGCCATCTGAGGTCTACTGGATTACCATCGGAAAGTTAAAAGAAAAGGCTTCCTGCTTTTTTGTTTGATGCTTCTGTATTCTGTATTAAAGTGCAACAGAAAATTCACAAGTTCCAATGCTGTGTCTCCGGACTTTCAAAGACTGGCTCATTGGCATCTGTGTGGCTCAGGAGGATCGTTTCGGTCACGTTAGCACAAAGGTTTTGGATGGAAGTCTATATACGTGTTATTCACAAATGAAACAGCACGATATGAGCACCTGTCTTTGCTTACATATAAATAGCTAATAAGAGAGGTCGGAATGTCTGGAAGAACAGAAATAAGGTCACCTGAATGGGGGGGTGGGGGAGGTCCCAGTTATGCAAATAGCTTTTCTTCTTGGTCAGGCATTTCTAGTGCTTCCTAATTGGATGGTGGCAGGTTTAGCTCCTCTGTCCTCTGAGAAGTTTCTAGAACTCCTTCTGAAGGTGTTCAGTTTGGTAAGGAGCAGCAGAAACAGGCTGAACAAGTGATTCAGGTCCATCTGACTCAGCAGAGGAAGACTTTCCTCTCAGAGCCACCCTCTCAAAGTCCTCCATTGTGAACCACCTGGGCAGGTTATTGGTTTCGACGTTGATCTCCGCACCCAAGAATTGTCAGTGCATATACTAAAAATTTTTCAATGGTTATTTATTTTTGAGAGAGAGAGAGAGAGAGAGAGAGAGCACAAGCAGGGAAGGGGCAGAGAGGGAGGGAGACACAGAATCTGAAGCAGGCTCCAGGCTCCAAGCTGTCAGCACAGAGCCTGACTCAGGGCTTGAACCCACGAACTGTGACATCATGACCTGAGCCAAAGTTGGACGCTTAACCGACTGACTCAGCCACCCAGGCCTCTGTCAGTGCCTATGTTTAAATCTTATCGCCCAAATAAAGAAAATGGTAACTTCTTTAGCTTAAAGACCAAGTAATACTTCTTTCTTAATTAAAGAAAAAAAAATGTTGTTTTTCTGTCCCTCAGCCCTGGAACAGCATCGTACCTGCATTTGATATCCAATACTTGACGACTTTTATTTATTTATTTTTAAAAAATTTGTTAACATTTATTGATTTTTGAGAGACAGAGACAGAGCACAAGTCAGGGAAGGGCAGAGAGGGAGGGAGACACAGAATCTGAAGCAGGCTCCAGGCTCTGAGCTGTCAGCACAGGGCCCGATGCCATGCGAGGCTTGCCCCACGAACTGGGAGATCACGACCGGAGCTGAAGTCGGATGCCTGATCGACTGAGCCACCCAGGTACCCCGAACACTTGACGACTTTTAGAGACAACCTTCACAAAGCATGAAATTATACACATGCCCTTCCTACAAAACAAACAAAATAGTTACTCAATAGCTGAACAAACAGTCAATCGAAATAGAATAATTCAAAACGGAAGAAGTCAGTTGAAGAAGAGTTAAGGTTAATTGTGAAATAGTGTTTTTTAAAGATAGTGGAAAGCCAAATATGAAGTTCAAAAATAGCTACTGAAAAAAGAAGAAACATATGACAAAGGGATAACAGTTTTACAAGGTAGTTCTAAAACTTAGATACCAGGAAAATCCAAGACGTATATAGGGTGGACACGTTAGTAAGTGAAGCCCCGTGAATCTCACTGAACACAGTGAAAATCTAGAGAAGCCTTTATTTTATTCACACACACACACACACACACACACACACACACACAGAAATATAGGGTAAACATTGTTTTTAAATAACAGACTAGAATGTTAATATTAAGAACGGGCTGCTGGGGCACCTGGGTGGCTCAGTCAGTTAAGCATCCGACTTTGGGTCAGGTCATGATCTCACGGTTTGTGAGTTCGAGCCCCACATCAGGCTCTGTACTGACAGCTCGGAGTCTGGAGCCTGCTTCAGATTCTGTGTCTCCCTCTCTCCCTGCTCCTTCCCCCACTTGTGCTCTGTCTCTCAAAAATAAATAAATGTAAAAAAAAAAAAGAAAAAAAAAAGAATGGGCTGTATAGTTCCCATATCATGAGAGAATAATTTTATTATATTTTTAAAAGAAAACAGTTCTCTTATTTTCTTTGTGATCGCTTCCATTGTTTGACTTCAGAAGAACTGCCATGAGACGTTGATCTAAGGAAATGTTTACAGCAGGAGTATTGTTTCAATAATGAGAGTTTGGAAGGGTGACTTTCCCACAATAGAAAGTTTTTCAAGATAAAATTATATTATTGGTCCACAAAGCACAAGTGCTCTAAGGGTGCCTGGGTGGCTCAGTTAAGCGTCCGACTCTGGCTCAGGTCATGATCTCATGGTTCACGAGTTCAAGCCCCTCGTTGGGCTCTGTGCTGACAGCTCAGAGCCTGGGGCCTGCTTTGGATCCTGTGTCTCCCTCTCTTTCTGCCCCTTCCGTGCTCACACTGTTTCTCTTTCTCTCAAAAATAAATAAACATTAAAAAAAATTTAATAAAAAAATACAAGCTCTAAAAATGGAATTACACGAACAGTCCTGACATAGTAAGAGGAAAAAAATAATAATAAATGCTCCAACACAGCTGATGTGCATAACTAGCCAGAGCCTTCTGAAGCCAGCCTCCTGCTTCCTAGCTCTAAGACCTTGGGTGAGTTTCATGACTTTTCTGTGACTCAGTTTCTTAACTATAAACTTAGCTTCTACAGTTTTTCCTTTTTTGAAGGGGAAATCATTGGGATGATGACGACACAGCGTAAGCGCTGTGCGTGTGGGTGTTCATGGTAGCGTTTAGATCTCCAGTGCAAGATACAAATCATGGTCCTCTCTCTAGGTTTCAAATTGCAGAATGTAAGAATTTTTAAAATTCTCCAATTCTTTGTTACTTTTAATGTTTATTTATTTTTGAGAGACAGAGAGCGCGAGAGAGCACGTGCATGAGTCGGGGAGGGGCAGAGAGAGAGAGAGAGAGAGAGAGACACCGAATGGCAAGCAGGCTCCAGGCTCTGAGCTGTCAGCACAGAGCCCGACGCGGGGCTCGAACCCACAAATGGGGAGATCATGACCTGGGCCGCAGTCGGGCACTCGATGGACTGAGCCACCCAGGTGCTCCCAATTCTTTGTTACTTGTAAAGCAATGGAATGATATCTTCTGTCAACGTGTAATTAATTACAAGGATCAATCCACTTCACAACCTGACCTCCAAGCACAAGTACTCAGAGGTCACACCGAGGGTCCGGGAAACCAAACACGTGTTAAAACTTAGGGTCCTTGGGCCGCCTGGGTGGCTCCGTCTGTTTAGTGACAGACTTGGGCTCAGGTTCATGGGTTCCAGGCCCGCATCGGGCTCTGTGCTGACAGCTCTGAGCCCGGAGCCTGCAGCCTGCTTCAGATTCTGCATCTCCCTCTCTGTCTGCTCCTCCCCCACTCGCACTGGGTCTCCGCCTCTCTCTCTCACAAGTAAATAAGCATTGTAAAGAAACCCTGAAATAGGTCCTCAGTAAGATGCTCTTGTAACCTCTTGTAACCTTGTAACCTGAAAAAAGATTTTTCAAACGGAGGGTCACAGCGCATTAGTGGGTTGTGAAATCAATCCCATAGTTTGCAACCAGCATTTTAAAAAAATGAAATAGATTAGGAAGTATCAGAATGCAGACACTTCAGGTGGTTATTGTTTTCTCAATGTTTTTTAAGGTGTATTTACTTTTTGAGATTGAGAGAGAGACAGAGAGAGAGGCCAATCGGGGGAGGGGCAGAGAGAGAGAGGGAAACTGAGGGTCCAAAGCGAGATCCGTGCTGACAGAAGAGAGCCCGACGCGGGGCTTGAGCTCATGAACTGCAAGATCATGACCTGAGCTAAGTCGGACACTTAACCGACAGGCCCGCCCAGATGTCCCGTTTCCTGAATTTTTGTTCCTGGTGTGTGTGTGTAAGCACGTGCCCATGAGCCAGAGAGAGGCGGAGACTTTGCTATCTCACTTTGCACCCGGAAGTTGGAAAGTCTCATGTTCTGATTTTCACTTCAGAAATATTTCACACGTAGATGCTCTCCTTTCCCACAAAGTCGAAGCCCTTGTCTTTCTTTTGAGGCTACAGAAACACACTACCAACCTCTGACATTGGGCCATTTTTTTTAAATTTTTTTTTTAATGTTTATTTATTTTTGAGACACAGAGAGAGCATGAACAGGGGAGGGTCAGAGAGAGAGGGAGACACAGAATCTGAAACAGGCTCCAGGCTCCGAGCTGTCAGCACAGAGCCCGACGTGGGGCTCGAACTCACGGACTGCGAGATCATGACCGGAGCCGAAGTCCGACGCTTAACCAACTGAGCCACCCAGGCGCCCCTGGGCCATTTTCAATAATGATTGTTTCTGTGAAAACTCAAAAACCAAGACAACTACAGCACCAGTATGCAAATCCTCTCCTTAAAGCCTTCAGAATAACCAACTTCTCGCGCGAGCATTTGGGGATCTCCATGAGATGGTCCCTATGGGGTTTTCCTCCGCTGAACCCCGGGGAGCTTTGGCCGCACCGCGTTCCTCTCCTCCTGGAAGGTCTGGCCTTGAAGAACAACCCCCGCATCTGGACGTCTTACAGAGGCAAGTCCTAGGACAAGCCCAAAGAAGCCTCCTGAACCTTGTTGCGAGAACTCTCTTCCAGCTTTGCAGGCACATCTGCCAACTCAGTTCTGTTAGAGATCTGGGCCTGTGGTTCCCACTGAGCTCTTCAGCCACCGTTCCTGCCTCCCGTTTTATAGGCGATTGAGAATAAGGACGGTCTCTTTTTCCGTGTGTGTGCTTGGCATCAGGCAGTGGGGGTGGGGTGCAGTGGGGTTTGGATGACTGAAAACAGAAGCAAAATTCAGTTGAGGACGTCAGCCACGGAGGTGACAGACCTGATGTGGACTAAGCAGATATCATGTGTTAGTCTTAAGGGTCTTCTATCAAACTGCATGGACGGAGGACTGGTTTGGGTCACATGCCACCCACATACCTTGCAGATTATGGTTTCTTAGATTGTGTTTGCCTAAATAAAGTCGTACTCTGCACTCTTTGGCCGATTCTATAAGCATCGTCTACACAGGGAGCCATTTAAGCGACCTGTGTTATTTCCTTCACATACATAGAGAATTTCCCATAAAAACCAGTGCGTGAATAACTTATTTTCTCCACGGATTGGAAGCCCACCGTTTGGAAAACTACTCAGAAGAGATGAGGTAAATTTTGCGCTAAAACTTACTTTTACATTACAAGGAAAAGAGCAAGTTTTCTTCTTCTCCTTGAATTTCGCCGAAAATCAAGGGCTTTATCTGATACTTCGGGCATGCAAGGTCATTTCTCATGAAAAGGTGAAAAGGCACGTGAAATCCGGATCTCCACGGATCACTCAGCAGTAAACCCTGGGCGATGCTGCTCAGAGGATTTGTGTGGGATCCAACTTTTGGGGGTAAAAGAAACACAAAGGCTCCTCCCCCGAGGGGCGGGGCGGTGCCTGACGATGCACCAATCACAGCGCGCCGTGCTCTATATAAGGCCTTGAGGCTCCCCCTCCATCCCTACCGTACTGCACATTACGCTTTGCCTGGTACGTTACTTCTGTGTTTCTTTCTCCGTGACATGTCGGAGACGGTTCCTGTGGCCACAGCTGACACGGCCCCGGCCCCCGTGGAGAATCCTCCAGCTAAGAGGAGGGGGAGAAAGCCGATGGGCATGCCAGGCTCAAGTCGCAAGACCCCGAGCCTTTCTGTGTCCAAGCTGATCACGGAGGCTCTCGCGGTGTCCCAGGAGCGAGCTGGCATGTCCCTGGCCGCCCTCAAGAAGGCGCTGGCGGCCGCCGGCTACGACGTGGGGAAGAACAACAACCGAATCAAGCTGGGCCTCAAGAGCCTGGTGAGCAAGGGCACCCTGGTGCAGATCAAGGGCACCGGCGCCTCGGGCTCCTTCAAGCTCAACAAGAAGGCCATTCCTGAACCCCGCAAGAGCAAGGTCAAAAGGCCCACTTCTGCCAAGGCGAAGAAGCTGATATCCAAGGATTCGAAGTCCCCGAAAAGTGCCAAGACCACCCAGAAGGCCAAGAAGCCTCGGGCAGCAACAGCCCCGAAAGCACCCCGAGGCAGCAGGAAGGCTAAAGGAGGCCGGGGCAGGCGGCCGGCGCAGAGCCCAGGAAAGGCCCGAGCAGGGGAGCCCAAGGCTGGGAAGGCCAAGGTCACCCAGCAGAAAACCAGCACCAGGAAGGTGGCGTTCAAGAAGTAAACCGAAGGCTCATTCTCAAAGAACCCAAAGGCTCTTTTAAGAGCCACCCCAAATACTTTAAAAAGGGCTCGGCACTGGAAGCTTAGAAGTTCGTAAATAGGTCACCGTACGGTGTACTAAGCAAGTTTCATTGTAAGATGTGGAAAATTTCGTCAGATGTGTCGCCCAATACGGATTCCAGTATTTGAAATTTTTTCCTGTGTTGCCTGGTCCCAAAGAGCTTAAATGTTTCTAGTTACAACACGGCATATGGGGGAGGAGGCTGGGGGGGGGGGGGAGGAGGCTGGGGGGGGGGGGGTGGCGCAGTCGTTTGTGTCCGACTCTTGATCCTGGGCTCAGGTCATGATCTCACAGGTTCCTGAGTTCGAGCCCCACATCAGGCTCTGCACCGTCAGTGTGGAGCCTGCTTAAAATTCTCTCCCTCTCTCTGTCCCTCTCCCTGCTTGCACTCCCAGGATCAATAAAAATAAATGGGTACACGGCCTTGTACTTCCCCATCCTTAGCTGGGAATACCTGCGTTTATGTGGAGGAAGGAGTGGAGATCAGCTCCGTGCACAAACAGGTGACTTCTTTCCAAGCGCCATGGTCCAGTTCACACTTGTACACGGGGACATTGTAACCAGGGTTTCATAACTCACTGCTCACAACTTTGCCGGGGGGGGGGGGGGGGGGGGGGGGGGGGTGGGGGGGGGGGGGGGGGGGGGGGGAGGGGGGTGTCAATGTATACAGGAATCAAATTGTAACAAACTTCTGGGGCGCCTGGGTGGCTCAGTTGGTTAAGCGTCTTTGGCACAGGCCATGATCTCCCGGTTTGTGGGTTCCAGCCCCCCCATGGGGCTCTGTGCTGACAGCCCAGAGCCTGGGGCCTGCTTTGGATCCTGTCTCCCTCTCTCTGCCCCTCTCTTACGTCTGTCTCTCTCTCTCTCTCTGTACAATAAACATAAAATTTTTTAAAAAATTTATAACAAACCGGATGAGGGGGAAGTTTGTAAATCTGGGCGACTTTTCACTTGATTAGCAGAAATAAGTATTTTCAGTTTACAGTCGTGAGACTATTGCAATAGCGCTTATCCTCAATATTTCCAAATACTATGTTGCCACATTAAGAAATGGCTTCATTTTAGGATTAGTCTAATTATAAGTCTATGTATTTTATTTACAAAGAGAGTGTACAGGCTTGTCCAGATTGTGTTCCACAGGCTGAAGAATATTAAGTCTAAAACCTGTATGGAAATGGTGGGGTTACAGAGTTGTTAGGGTCCGAACTGACCTAACAAAAACTGTTCTTAGGAAATTCTCAGGGTCTGAGTCAAAGCATCTTTTTTCGTTTTAAGAAAAGTTCGTTTATTCCAGCTCTCAATTTAGGAACTGGCATTCTTATTTAAAGATGATTGTAAGTACGAAATTCATACTGCTGATTTATTTGGGGCCTTGGTAGTATTGGGGGCAACCCCACAAAGCCCAATGCAGAATTACGTAACGCATTCTTTTGCATATAACCATGTATTGAAGAGAACACTAGAGCCTGGCCTTTCTAAATTCATTTCTATAACTGGGCCTCTGACAATTTTGTCAGAACGAATAAACAATGGTTTGAAGTCATACAGAATCATGCACAGCCCATGTCTTGCTTGCACACGGCGGCGATTCCCTTCCAGGTCGGAGCTGCAGCGCCCAAATACGCTTCACTTGCCGGGCAAGGCCGCGAGTCCCTTGTGTGACTGCCGTGCCCCGCAGTGGACTGACCCCCGGCCTGCGCCTGGCAGCCAGCAGGCCCCCGGCACCGCGCGAATCCGTCTAGAACTGGTCCCGGGAGCCTCTGTGCTTTTTGCTCCTAGTACTGGTGTAGCGCCTGGATTAAAAGCAAAGTTAACCAACAGAGGTTTTTCCTCCGGCTCCGGGGACAGCTACGAAACCCTTTGTGGCCAACAGGAAAATGGCCCCGGAATCTCACCCTCCGCAGCCTCTGACACACCGAATGTCACCCAATCAGAGCTTGTCCTCAGAGGACCTGCATTTACATAGCCGCGGCTGCGGTCACCGGAGCTTTGTGCCCAGGACGCTTCCGGTCATGCGGATGAATCCGTAGGACGTTGGCCAAGATCTTTTGTTTCCGTTTGTGTAGAACAGAACGCATTTCCCTTCTGGAACCCTCTCATTGGCAGCATTTACTGGCCTATTTACTCCAATGTGTATTTCTTTGAAAATCCTAAAGTGTACCCAAGCGTCACAAGACTTGCTACAGTACCGCACACAATATCCTACTGCTCACCAGTTTTGCGCCTGCGGAAGTCTTACGTGCCCCCGATCCCGTTTCCGCAAGCACGACAGCCCTTTAAGTGACTTTGTGGGCGGCCCTGAAAAGGGCCTTTGTGTTCGGAAATATGGCGGGTCCCGGGCGCTCAGCCCCCGAAGCCATAGAGGGTGCGGCCCTGGCGCTTGAGCGCGTACACCACGTCCATGGCCGTGACCGTCTTGCGCTTGGCGTGCTCCGTGTAGGTGACGGCGTCCCGGATCACGTTCTCCAGGAACACCTTGAGCACCCCGCGGGTCTCTTCGTAGATGAGACCGGAGATGCGCTTGACGCCGCCGCGCCGGGCCAGCCGCCGGATGGCGGGCTTCGTGATGCCTTGGATGTTGTCGCGCAGCACCTTGCGGTGGCGCTTGGCGCCCCCCTTGCCCAGGCCTTTCCCGCCCTTGCCGCGACCAGACATGGCTGCAACCAAAGTGAGCGTTGCCCGCTCACGCAGTTCCTTAAATAGCATTTATGCGGACCTGATTGAGAACAAGAGGCACTGACGCGTTCCCCCCATGAGGTCAGCAAGGGGGTGGGGCAAAGAGAGCTCATTAACATTCCAACGTTGTGATTGGCTAGTGAATCTCGCCCTTCGTCGGCAGTAGGGCGGCCCGGGGAGGAGGGTCAGCTCTCCTTCCGCCAAAAGGCTCCCGTTTCTCTTTTGTTCTGCGTTTCTTTTTTCCGCGAGCGTTTGCCAGTGGAATGTGTTATGTCAAAGCCGCTGAGTAGAGGGACCGCCCCCTCCACGTTTGTCTGTATTTTCACTTAATAACTAATAAATTATGGAATGATTTTTTTGGGGGAAATGTAGAGGTGGTATGGGAAGGACGGTGCGTTTATAGGTCAAAGGACTTTCCCTTCCATTCCTTTTAATATTCCTATTAAACTGACGTATTTAGATGACCTTCTTTGTGCTGGACAGTGTAAGCCCTGGACCTATGGAAACAAAAAGAAATTTGCAAGTTAAAACTTCTTGTTTTCTTTCAAACATTTATTGGGTGACTCTTGTATCAACAAAAGTCTGTGACAGGGAATGTACAACTAGGCTTGGAGAACGCGTTGCCCTTGGACCTTCTTCCTGGCCCTGCTGGGCCTCTCAGTTCTGCCTGTAATTCCTGACAAGCTCCCCTTTCCTCCTCAGCTGATCCCTTTTCAACCTTCTCCAGGTTTAGAGACAAGAACAAACATTTGGTGTAGCTGGGGGTTAATCGCAGGGCAGGGCTAATACTCGATTAAGGTCATTACAAAGCCTACAAGGCCCTCCCCTGGAGGGCCTTTGATGAGATTATTGGTGTTTTAAACAAGGCTAATCCCATTAAGAAAAAAAAAAAAAAAAAACAGAATTGGACCTGAATGTGGTTGGAAGAGAGAGCCTTTCAAATCAAAAATTCCCCTTAGCCTCCTGCTGCCGCTTTTGAAAATGTCCAAGATCAGTTATTTCAGTTAAAAGGTGGGGAGGGCACACCCTCTCTCCATCCTGGTTAACAAAAAGGTGCCTATTGCAGATACTTAAAATGAGACTCTGGCCTGAGAGAGACCACCTGTTAGAACCTCATACTTGTTTTAGCAAAGAAAAGAGACCCAGCAGAGGGTAGGAAAGCTCTGAATGGCATATGATTTGTAACACTTGCGAAATAATTAAGTAATTACATTCTTCTGCCCCCATATTGAGCGTTTTGGGGTTCCTGACTTTTACTAACCCCTCCCCACCTCGAACACATACTTTATAAGGGGTCACTTAGCTAGGAAGGAATGTCAAACACTATCGAGAAAAAGTACAAGGTCTGAGATTATAAGTAAAACTGAAATCTCAATATGCTCTTTAATTCATGGAAATAAATAAAAATAGTGTATATAATATGGTAATTTCATGGAAAAAATACATGGTGTGAGCCACCCTTGCTACACAGCCCAGCGGGTTCCATCTGCATTTATATATTTTTGTTTGTTTGTTTGTTTTAAGTAGGCTACAAACACAGCATGGAGCCCAAGGCAGGGCTTGAACTCACAACCTTGAGATCTTGACCTGAGTTGAGATCGCCAAGGCGCTGCTCAACTGATTGAGCCACCCAGGCACCACAGGGCCCAGATTTAAACCAGAAGTCTAGGTCAGCTTTCTCCCAATTTTATTTTGCCCACTCTGTCATTAATAAAACGTCACTTTTATTTTGACGTCTTCTTCCTGTTTTCTATTCCCTTCTCCTAATTTCTTCATTTATAAATTTTTCTCACTGACACTGACTCAGAAGTCATGAATGTTAGGACAGAAAAATTTAAAACATGCACATAAAGATATATATTAAACATGGATCCTTCCACTCTCAGAAGAGTACAGGTCTTGGTCGTGTGGCCTGGGAGGGAGTGGCTCGCTCTGGAACCTGTGTGGCTGGCTTTCTTTTCACCTCCCGCTCATCCTCAGAGAGAACCTGATTTCATGGAACCCCATTCCTTCAACATGGGAGCTAAGCTCTTCAGGTAAAAAACCCTGCAAACGAGTTGTGGCTAATAGGTCTCATCACACATTTGAACAAATAAAACTATGAGGTTCATCAAAGGTCTTATAAAAATATGAAATGCCCACAACCACTCTCTGCAGCAGACTCAGAGTATCAGAGTTGAGAAATGGTGTAATAATATATATTCTATATCAAGATATATTTTACAGTCAACAAACAATTCTGATACTCGCCCAAGGTTGAGAATACCAGAACTACCATCACTTTGTATGGTTGTACTTCAGGAAGAAGAAATCCTAGGATAGGAATACTTTTCACCATATTACAGTTGAGGAAACGTGTAAGTGCAGCCCCGCCCAACCTAGTGTGCCCGGGCTTTCTAACATTAGCTGTCTCCAGGCATTTGGGGACATCCCTCCTGGTCTGGAGCAGAGAGCTGTTCTCGCCACTGGCTGAGGGATCTCACTGCATTCTAAAGCGTCAATGAATTTCTCTTTCCTAGCCACCTAACCTTTTCTCTGGTATGAATATCCACTGTCTTATTCACTTCCTCTAAATGTCTCTCCCACTGGCTTACCTGTGGCCCGTAACTTACACTGTATCTCTCTCCTTCCTCTTCTAGAAAAGTGTTCTTTCTTTCTCCTTTCAGTCCAAACGTTTTACTGAAAGTTTTTGTCCCTTGCACTTCCTTGGCCTGCTGTCCTTGGGTGGGCTTGCTCCTATAAACGTTCTTAATTTATTTTGACCTACCAAGAAAAAAAGTTCTTTGGACAGAGAATTTCTAACGTTATCCTTTCCGATACATTTATTTGTTTCGAAGTTTTTATAAATGTCTGTAATTGAATTTGATTTTCCAAATTCCCTTGAATACGCTCTTAATCACACACACACACCCACCCACACCCCCCCCCCCCCCCCCCCCCCCCCCCCCCCCGCCACACACGCAAAGCACCAAGAAAGTATTTTGCATTTGTTTTAATGGTGAAACTGCGATTCCAAACATCCACAAAGGAAAGACCATTAGCTGTTACATTCGTATTTAAAACAGACACTTTAGGGGCGCCTGGGGGGCTCAGTCGGTTAAGCTTCTGACTTCTCAGGTCCTGATCTCATGGTCCGTGAATTCAAGACCCGCGTCAGGCTCTGTGCTGACAGCTCGGAGCCTGGAACCTGCTTCAGATTCTGTGTCTCCCTCTCTCTCTGCCCCTCCCCCGTTCATGCTCTGTCTCTCTCTGTCTCAAAAATAAATAAACATTAAAAAAACAACAAAACCAGATGCTTTCTCCTGCACACATTGTCAAGCTCCTTTGGCAATATCAAAGTTGGTTGGTTATTGACTGTTTTATGAAAATGACATTGTAAATTCAGGACATTTAATCAACCCCATGGAGTAAGGTTAACTGATGAGACTGGGGTTTATACAAATATTGGTACTTACCCAACCCACCCCCACCTCACCCCACCTCGCCCCACCAGGAGTACACAGAAGGCTCCAAAATTCTTTTGTAGAATCTTTGGATCAAAAGCTAGACTTTCATGTTTAAAAAATAGCCATACTTTCAAAAAATAAAACAAGCAAAAAACCCCCACTAACAATACTTTCTACCCAAATCTGGTGACAAAAATAGTTCATAGGTGTTTTAAGGCTACTCATCCCCAAATTTCTCCCTTAATGCTAAAGAGAATAAACAGAAACGTGAATTCATTAGTTAGAAATTTGTTTATTGACAGAAAAAAAGTCCTTAAGTTAAAAAATACACCCCAAGAAAATATGTCCAAATATTTATGAAACAATTACAGGGATATGGCAAAATCTGAAATATTAAAACAGATTCCGTCCTCACTGCAGGAAACATCAGAGGTTGTTACCATCAGGAGCACCTCACAAAGTTGGGAACGATGACCCACCACATGTTCTCTTGACTCACAAACAGGTACTGTGTAGAGGTTATGAGCTTGACTCTGAGCCAGACTAGCTACGGTAAAAATCCAGCCCAATAATTTTCTAGCTGTGTAACCTTTAGCAAGTTATTTAACCTCTCTGTGCCTTGGTTTCCATACAGCAAAATAAGGGTAATGAAATAGTCATTCCTACCTCACCGGCTTCTTCAGAAACATTAGTATGCAGAACAAGACCTGACGTCTGGTTAGTATGTAATAATTATTAGCTGAGAGAAAAAAAAGTTCTGCTTAAAAGACACCGTATGTGTCTCTCACGCACAAGTGAACACTGGAAAGAATCACCCAGAAAGAGAATGCAAGAAATACCAGGATGCACCCAAGCCAAGCAATATACACCTACAGGATGTCAAGCCAAGGAGGCTTTGCAACGAAATTGTCACCCCCCAAAACTAATATTGAATTGACATTCTGCCTGTTAACACTGGTTCCAAAAGACAAATGAAAACAATGATGACCCAACGTCTACAGAGGGAAATCAAAACCTCGAAATATCTGTCCATAGATGTGAAAATCTTAAATGTTTAAAGTCATGCATTCTTGGGTTCTAGTCCTTACTAGAGGGTGGTTAGAAAAAATATATAGCTTTAAAATGTTAACTTGTAAGACTTTTCCAGCATTTTAGAGCTGTTATGTTTTTAAACGTGTATCCGTGTGTACATGAAGAATGCCCTGTAGTGCATCAAGTATTCCCAGCACCCTAAGACTATGTTATTAAAACACAGCGAGAGTTTTTGCCCTTGACCTCCCAGCAGGTCTTAACCAGCTCCGGTAGGTTGCCTTGAGAGATTACCAAAGATCCTTTTCTGTTCTGTTCCCAGTTCAGGTAGCTCAACGGTGCCCTGTGGGCAAACACCTCGTGACTAGTTTATTTCCTCAAATTTTCAGGGGCTCTTCTCCACACACGGGGTCAAGCGCCCACCTCTTCTCCATGGGTCCTGGGCCCTGCGCCCAAATCCCGGCCCCAGCTCTCAACGGTCACATGACCACCGTGACACTTTTGATCATAGCCACCAGGTGGCACCCTTCTCCACACTACCGCGCTTTGGAGGCGGTTTTGCCAGAGGTGATCTACAAGATTCAGAATGTAAAATGTTAATCCTGATTTTTCAAATGTAGTCGACCTTACGACTTGATGAACAAGGGCAGAAACATTAAGCTAAGACACACGGAGAGGAATCGGAGGTTTATAACTTCCATTATAACAAGAAAAGTAACAGACCAGTCGCCAATGGTCCGCAACACGGGCCACTGTGAAGGCTAGGGTGTTCCTTGTAATCCCAGCCTGTGTGAAATAAAACCAGTATAAAACAAGCCATTGCCTCATTAATTGTAACATATCCTGCATGGGCTAGAAAAGCACGGGAAGCTTTTGGGCGGTCTGTTCTGAGTACGGAAGGGTATCCACAGAGAAAGAATTTGTCAGAAAATTTTGCATTAAAAAGTGCAAAAACATTGAAAGCAGCATCAATGTCCCACAAATGATTAAGTTGATGAATCCATAAGATGGATAAGCACGTCAGAAAAATCAGGCAGCACACCATGCAATTCACGTATGTTTATTAAAATGCATTTGTTACTTTTATATGTTTTAATATAGCAACACTGAGAGGAAGTACACAGGTCGTTAATTGGGTTTACCACTCGCCAGTGGAATGACAGTGTCACCTTTTCTACAGTGAGCACAGATTATGCGTGCTTTTTATCTACTTAATTTTCGTAACCAGAAAAAAAGAAAAGTTAAAAAAAAATCGAGATCTCTTTGCCCAAATTCAATACCTACCACACTGTCGAGCTTTATTTGGTCTTTAAATTTTTTTTTTTTTGACGTTTATTTATTTTTGAGACAGAGAGAGACAGAGCACGAGTGGGGGAGCGTCAGGGAGAGAGGGAGTCACAATCTGAAACAGGCTCCAGGCTCTGAGCTGTCAGCACAGAGCCTGCTGCGGGGCTCAAACTCACGGACCGGACCAGGAGATCATGACCTGAGCCCAAGTCGGCCGCTTAACCGACTGAGCCCCCCGGGCGCCCCAGGTCAGTTTCTTTTTTAACGTGCACAGTTGGGGAGGAGGAAGATGCCAGGGTACCTCCAGGTTGCTTGGTGGTTTCCGTTTTAACATCTTCAAAACAATTTTTTTTTTAATGTTTATGTATTTTGAGAAAGACAGCGCGCAAGGGTGGGGGGCAGGGAGAGGGGAAGAGAGAGAATCCCAAGCAGGCTCCGCGCTGTCAGCCCCGGGTCCGACGCGGGGCTTGAACTCCCAAACCACGAGATCATGACCTGAGCCGAAACCAAGAGTCAGACGCTTAACCCACCGGGCCCCCCATTTTTGCCATCCTTCATATGACAAGCGTTGCTCCGGTTCTTGGGGGGGAAATGCCACCGGCGTTGTGACTCTGGTGGCCCCAGCAGAGGGCAAACACCGTGAGGTCCAACACGGCAACAGGCTGACACCAGCAATGACAGCCCTGACCTGGGGGCCCGGGAGCAATGCCAGACAGAGCAGGTGGGGGGGGTGGAGTGCTTTCCCCAGAGACTTTGAAAGGAAACGTGGTTGAGATGATTTTCTGCTGTTTCCCCTTCATTTCCATCCAGCTCACTGAGAGTAAAGACACCGAGACAGACAGGAAGAGCCGTTCCCCCCCCCCCCCCCTTCTCCATTTCCTGGGCGCCGTCTAAACCGCCTGAATGCACTGGTGCGGGACAGGGATCAGAATCCGACAGAGGCTGAAACCTGCCTCTCTCCCTGGCAGCCCGGGGATACATTTACTTCATCTAAAAAAATATGAGGATAATAGTACTAACATGAAACAATTATTGTAAGAATTGTATGAGATAACGCGCGTCAGTAGGTCTCAGAACTCAGTCTGGCAGCAAGTAAATCCCCCACGTTATCCTCTTCCTCCTCCTCCTCATCCTTATTTTCATTTTCATTATCACTTCATAGCATCTGAGACCAAGTGGGAAATTACCGTGTTCCTTCAACTCTGGCATATCCCAGAGGCATCGTAGACGCCTTCACGTAAATCATTCCTATACAGAAACCTATATGACACTTTTTTGCCAATTAGAAAAAAGATGCCCCTCGTCAAGACACTTCCCACCCACTTTCTGGAAAACTATCACAGGACACAAACATCCACGCCTGACAGCCCTTCTGGGAAATGGGCCTCCTTGGGTTGTGCAGTGCACGGCCTTCACGGCTGTACAATGACCCACTTCAACCTCTGGTGGAACAGACCACAGGGCTTGGTGACAGGTGAATTGCTGGATAACAGAGAGGGCGGGGGGTCAAAAGGAAACTTGGATGGGTCTAGAAAATGCCGGGATGTGTGCGCAAAATTCTGGTAAGGGTATGAGACTCCCATGTCCCAAGGGGAAAGTTCACGGTTTTTCTCAGATGTTGAAAGGAACTGTGAGCCCCCCAAAATTTTAGGAGCCCTATTCCAGAGGTGGGAGAGGAGAGGCCATAGGTACATGGAGTCCGAAGTGGTGCAGAAAATAAGGCAGACCCTAGAGGCGGCTGGAGATTCCTGAGAGCCGGTTCCGGAGAGGCGCAGGAACTCAAAAACCTAAATGAGAGAAGCTTTTCGAGAATGAACGGGGAAGGCCGCAAGCAGAGAGTTCCTCAGTGGCTTCCTACTTGTTAGGTCAGACTCAGTCCTGGAAGCAAAGAAGGCCCCAGGGCGCCCTCTCTTTCAGTCTCTACGTCTCCTCCCACGAGAGGTCCCAGGCTGCCTGTCACTCACATTCAGCCAACACGTAGTCCCCCATGGCTCCTCCTGTAGAGAGGAGAGACAGGAGAGGGGCGTGCTGTCACCTCCCTGGCCCTCACCTCCCTCATCCAGTCACCTCAACGGGGACCACTCCCTGCCGGAAGAGCCCCCCGGGGGTTCACACACCATCAGCTCTCACTGGGAGTTGCTTACCAGCTTTCTAGCCCGTGTCCTCCTTTGCTTTCCCTCTCACCTGACACTCCTCCAAACTGTGAGATCGCGGACCCCCTACTGTCCCTGCACTGACTTCCCCGGGGGTCTCCTTGTAGAACATTCTCAAGGCCCCCAGGGCTCTGCGGCTGCCGTCTGTCTGCCCCTCTTCCCCCCCCCCCCCCCCCCGCAGATGCTCCCTTAGGAGCTAGGAAGGCACATGTGGTGATGGCCGGGATGAGGCGATGATTTCTCACCTCCCACGAGGCCTCCTGCTTGGGGGGGGTGGCTGCGTGGCTGCTCCACCTGTGCAGAACCCCCCCCCCCCCACCTTCCTCGTTCTCCGAATGACCAAGGTGACCACCTCAGCTCCAGAGCCCCTGCACTACCTTAAACAGCACCTTGCAAAACAGCCGGTGCTCAAAAGAAGTTTGTGGAATTTGCACCTTCCATTCTGGGGAAAACCACGCATTTCCGCTCCCAAGGAGGCACCAGTGCTCCCAAAGGAAAAAAGGAACAGGCTTCTCGTGGGTGCCAGATCCGCTTTGCCCTCCCAAAGCCCCGCTTCCTACAGAATTCGTGTGTCCTGGGGTCCGAGGTGCTAAGAGACGTCCTCCTTCTTCCTACTCACTCGAAGCCTGCCTTTTCCTGAAGATTCGGAACAGAACTCCAATAACAAAGAGGATGACACAAACAGCGATCCCACTGATGGCTCCAATGACCAGGGTGCTGGGCACCGATGGCTCTGAAAAAGCAAAGGCGAGAGGGAGCTGTGAGGGTCGCCGCACACCCCCCTCCCCGCGGGCTAGCGCTCGGGTTCCACCCACGACAGAGCCCCTCGGCCTGCCCCTCTCGTCCGTACCCCACGTGGCAGCGAGGGGCTGGTTTAGCCCCGGGTGCTCCACCAGGCAGGTGTATCTGTGCTCTTCCCCGGGAGGCACGGCCACGGCCAACCAGCCCTGGTAGGTCCCGTCCCCGTTGGGCAGCACGTCCTGAGGCTCAACGTCCTTGGCCTCCAGTGGCCGCCTGTCCTTCAGCCACCTCATGGTGATGTTCTGGGGGTAGAAGTTCAGAGCCTGACACCGTAGAGTGGTCACTGCAGAGGCCACATGATGAGTCACCTTCAGCAAGGGAGGCACTGGACAGGAAGGAGGAAGGATCTGGAGAGGGGATCTTTCCACCCTTGCCAGGAAGACTGGAGCTTTCACTTCCCTCCTCTACAGGTTAGAGGGACAAGACGCCCTATTCAGACGGGGCGGGCTGCCGGAGAGACGCCATTCTGTGTCCTAGAGCTCGCCGCGGGGCTCGGCCCTGACGTGGCGCTATGGGGACGGCAGCCGAGTCTGTCCGCCTGGCCCGCACACGAGCGTGCACGCCTGCAGCTCGGATCTTCTGCGTGTTACACGGAACCAGGTAAAATCACCCTGGGTGTGGCTCAGAGAGGGTTGAACAACCACTCCTGGCAATTTACCTCGCCCAACCCAACAAGAAATCTTGTAAGAAGGGCCTGGAAGATAGCCAGGCTTCAGGGACTATCTCTAGGTTCTGGGGCTCTGTGACCAGATCTGTGACGGTAACCTTTAACCTCCAAAGGATCCTGTTTCTCTGATTGGTGCCCCCCACCGCCGGTGGGTACTCTCGTGACCTGGCATTCATGAGACAATTGACATCGCTGAGTTCCTGAAAGGTGTAAATATACACAGGGTTCTTGGTTACATCACAAGGTCACAGATACTGCTTCTCCGGCCGCGTGCACGGAGGGAAAAACGCAAGCCGTGACCCTTGGCCGTCAGACACCTTGGTTCTAAGGGGGAGACCTCGGACCTCGGGTCCTTCCCGGAGAGTCACAGGACCCTGGCCACCTCTGAGGCCCGAGCCCCGGACCTCGCCCCGCGTTCCCCTCGGGCATGAGTGGGGGGGGGGGTGCTCCCGCCATACCTTGCCGGTCCAGAACCCCTGTCCCCAGCGCCAGCAAACTCTGCAGCTGCATGGGACAGTCCCTCTCCAGGTAGGCCCTGTTCTGTTTGGCCCGAATCGCGCTCACTTCCCACTCCAGCTTGGTGGCCCAGGCCCTGGGCTCTGCAGCCCTCCAGTCCAGCGTCTCAGGGCGGAATTCAAGGTAGTTCTGCCCGTCGTAGCCGTAGTTCCAGAAGCCCCTGGTGCTGTTGTCCTCTCGCACCTCACAGCCCAGGATCACTTGCAGCGTGTGGGACTCTGACGACACCCCGAGCTTTGTTACTGAAACCACAGGAGTAAGTCCCTCTCTCACCGTCCCGAGGGACCGAACGACCTCACACACGCCCCCTCCTCCCCCCAGGACCCCACACTCCCTGCTCTGGCCCCCAGATGCATCTCTGAGGGACAGAAACACTCCGCCCACCCCCGGAAAGTGAGGGCCCCGTCCGCGTACCCTTGCTGTGGTTGTGGTTGTCCATGATGGTCCAGAAGTCCACGATGAACATGTGATCCCACCCTTTCAGGCTCTGACTCAGCTGCAGCCACAGCTGGCTGGGGGCCCCATCCTCGAGCCACTGGGCACGGGGCTCTGCCCTGCGACTCTCGTGATTGTAGGACACGAACAGCTGGTCGTCCACGTAGCCCAAGGCCTCGAACAGGGGCAGCCCAAGGTCTGGCACTGAGGCGCCCATGAAGAGGTAGCTCAGGGAGTGGGACCCTGGAGAAAAGGCGACAGGACAGCCCCGTGGGCCCCCAGGGGGACTGGGAGGTGCCCTACCCCCTCTGAATCAACGCCCAGCCCCTGCTGTGTCACGGCCCACCCCATGAGATGTGGCGTGTGATGCCTCTCCTCCCTCCGCGACAGGCCTGTCTGCTCTCCCTGTGCCGCCCCCCGCCCCCCCCCCCCCCACAGACTGCCACTCCTTCCGGCCCCCAGCCTCTGCCCCGCTTCTCACGATTCAGGCAATCGCCCCTGCAGCCCACAGACTCCATAAGATCCCGAAGTGTCTCTAGCCGGGGCAGCTGAGCCCAGGAGTTGATGCTCAGACTGAATCAGACCCAAGTCCAGAGGACTTTGCCGGTGGGTTTTTTCCACACTACTCCCAGCTCGAAGCCCTTCCCTGTGACTGAAACCAGCAAATGTTTGCTACCAGATGCTGGGAGGTCTGCTGCTGAACCACCCGGGGCACCTTTTCAGCACTAAGACACTTGCAAAGCAAATAGGGAAGAAGCCCCAGGAAGCACAAGCCCTGTATCCAGCAGGTGAGTTTCCCTGACAGCTTCCTCAGTCCTGGAACGAGGGGTTCGGTGCTGGGGGCCCCTGCCTGCCCAGCATGAGAGGTGCTCAGCACAGACTTGCTGGATGAATGGGTGAGATGTGCCCTATTTTTATTCTTACGCCCAGCTGCCCACGGGACACCACCCGCGGGGATGACCAACTGGAATCTCAAGTCCCAAACCAGGCTCCGGATTTCTTC
This sequence comes from Acinonyx jubatus, assembly GCF_027475565.1. Taxonomy (NCBI): domain Eukaryota; kingdom Metazoa; phylum Chordata; class Mammalia; order Carnivora; family Felidae; genus Acinonyx; species Acinonyx jubatus. The sequence continues at coordinate 145,826,412 of NC_069385.1, read as the reverse complement.
TGCCTTCACCGTCGCGGCCATGGCATCACCTGTCGCCTTACTCCTCGAGCCCATAAACATTTTAAAATAATTGCATCACAGAGTCGCCGTTGACGGTTTTCTTTCTCTCACCCAACACCCAGACCTCCCTCAGCACCTGCCTCCAGACTACATGTGGCCTGTGGCCCCTGCGTGCCCGCTACACCGATGTCCCTGCCCCTCCTGCAGCCCCGGGGTTCCCAGCCCGGGAAGGGTCTCTCAGCAGACAGGTTGCAGTGTCTGGAGATGTGTTTGGCCTCCGTAACTGGGAGGAGTGCCACTGACATCCAGTGGGTTAAGGACAGGCATGCTGTAAGCCCTCCCACAAAGCCCGCGAGGGTCCCCATGACAGAAAAGTGTCAGTAGCATCGGGCCCCAACGCCTGCTCCAATTCAACTTTCAGGGCCCACTCAGAGCTCCGAGTGGCCATGACCTTCGTTTCCTTCGGGTCCCCGCTGTCCCCTGGCCCCAGAGGGCCTGCCCTGGCTGTCTTCACCGTTCTTACCACTCCCTGGTGCTCTGTGTCCTTTTGTTCATGACCATCCCCCCACTAGAACGCAAAATATCCGGGGGAGGTGGGGGGGGAGGGCAAGGATGGCTCCCGCCCTCCCCGCGGGCCTAGAACAGGGCAACACTCGCTTGGTACCCTCTTTAGACTTGTGAGCCACGAGTATTTCTGTTCGACATCCGATTCATGATTCAGCCTCTGATGGGGCGTGACCTTGAACAGTCAGAGCCACAGAGACCCGGGTTCTGCCTCAAAAGCCCAGGGTAACATGGAACAAAACCACCCAGGAGCGGGGCCTGCCTCATCCTCCTCATGGATAAACCGTGGATACACGGACGACGAACCGTCCGTGTTGCTCCCAGGCTGTGTGCAAAGGCATGTAAAGCGTCGCGGTCGACTGAGATTAGAAACCGTGCCGGTACTTCTTTTCCCACCAGACAGGCGCTGCCTCAACTCTTTGTAACCTGGAGGGGGGAGGTGGGTGGGTATTTAACCCCAGGGCCGGTTTAACCGCCCCTAAAGTCACCCTAAGAATAGCCCCGACCTCCCCAATGCACCGTAGAGTCCAACCTAGACCACAGGACAGCGAGTTCATTACTTAAACGTTAGGGGACATCACGCTGGCGTCCTTTAGTAAAGGCCAGTTAATTACACCGTACGGTTAACACCGCAGATCACCAACCTCCAGCGGCTGGAAATGAGAACCGTGCCGCTCAGTCCAAAAGCCCGGAAATCACAGATAGGCTCTTCTTCCAGGGAAAAGCACAAGCGCCGAGAGTCACTAAGGCCCGGGCGGATCTGGCTCGGGGCCTCCCCCCACCCGAGGCCGCAGGGGGGTGCGGGTGGGGGGCGCGGCCAGCCCAGCCCCCGGCTCGCCAGGTGGGGTGCGGTGGGGACCCCGCCGGGCCGCGGCCTCCAGCCCTCCGCGGAGCCCCGCGCGGAAACAGCGGCCCAGTCCTGGGCGTCTCTCGGGAGAAGGACTTCCTGTTTGGGGACGGCCGGGGGACAAGACAGGGCCAAAAGCGGAGCAGGAGCACCCAGACCCGAGTCCCAGGATCCTAGCTCGGCCTCAGTGAGAAACGCACAGATTTGTCGTCACGGTCGGCGGCGGGGAGCGGGTGGCTCCGGGCGCCACCCTGGGGAGCTGGGACGGGGGGGGGGGGTCACAGGTCCCCGACGAGGGGGTCTCACCACCCCGCCCGCGCCCGGCGGCGGCGCCCCCTCCCGGGAGAGGCGGCGCTCGCGGCCCAGCCGTCCCTCCGCACTTAGCGACCCCAGCGGCGCTGCAAAGCGGGTTTGGATCTGGCGCCCCCGCCGCCCGGACTCACGCGGCGGCCGCCGGTGCGCAGCCCCGGTCCGCAGCAGGAACAGCAGGAACAGCAGGAGCAGCGCGCGCCGCGCTCGCGGGCCCATCTCCGCGCCGCGCCCGCGCGTCCCCCGGGCTCGGAGCGCGCGTCCCCGCGCCTCACCCGCCTCCGTGCGGCGGCCACTCGGCCATGGGCGGCGAGTCCCCGTGGGGCCGCTGCCGAGGCTGCGGGGACACCGGGCAAAACTTCCTGGCCAGCGCGATCCTTTTCCGGGCCTCCGGCACTTGAACTCCCTTGCGGCCCGGACCACGTGAAGGTCTCGGTGACCCCGCTGTCCCTCCGGTTTTCCGTCCTCTGGGGATGTTGCAGATGCGGGAAACTTTGACAAGTTTCGGGTCTAAGTAGTTCCATTTCTCATCTGCACTATTTACATAGCCAGTGATTTAAGAATTCGGTGATACATTTTCAAAACTTTTATCGTCAGCTCAACGTGGGCGCATCTCGTTATTCGACTTGGCAAAACGACTGTCGTGTAACCCTTTCATTTCGTTCCTACATTAGAATTAATGACCTCATGAGGTTAGTAGATGAGACTCCACTGGAACGTCTTTCACAATTTCCATAGTTAAGCTAAATTTCACAAACTTAGTGGCACGTTGGAATCACCTGGAAAATCATTAAAACTATGGATGCCGTTTTTACCCTCAGGAACCTATTATTGGTGGGCGTCAGGATTTTAAAACGGCCACCCCCCCCCCCCCCAACACCCAACCCCCCCAAAGTTTGGGAACTATTGCTTTAGATATTTCAAAACACACTAACACATTTAATACATCCGATTTTCCTAAAGCCTTTATATACCTAATAAATCCAAGAAGCAATGCTTTTTTAAGCATGGATGCAAAGTTTCACCATCTAAGAAAAAAAAAAAAAAATCAAACTTGGAAGTTAGGGCCTGACTGTAGGGGAACAGGAAATGCAACTGGGAAAATGTTGGATTCTGGTGACGAGTACATTGGGGGGTGATGGTGATATTCTTTTTTTTTTTTCTTGGCAACAGGTTTATTGTCAAGATTTAATTCACATTCTATACGATTCATCCACTTAAGGTGTAAAATTCAGTGGGTTTTTGTATTTTCACAAAGCCATGTAACCATTACCCCAGGTTTAGAACATATTTTCATCCTCTCTGCAAAGAAACCTTGTACCTTTTAGACATCACCCCCAAATCCCTCCATGCCCCCCCACGCCACCCCAGGCATTCACTGATCTACCCTCTCCTTCCAATAGATTTACCTGTTCTGAACATTCCGCACACACGGAGGCATACAATATGTGGTTCTTCACGACTGGCTTCTTTTATGTATTTATTTATGTATTCGTGTATGTATTTGTGTATTTATTTATTATTTTTTAAAAGTTTATTTATTTTGAGGGAGACAGAGACAGCATGAGTGGGGGAGGGGCCCAGAGAGAGGGGGAGAGAGAATCCCAAGCAGGCTCTGCCTTGCCAGCGTGGAGTCCCACGCGGGGCTCGAACTCATGAAACTGAGCTCGGGACCTAAGCCAAAACCAAGAGACCGACGCTTCACTGACTGAGCCACCCAGGCGCCCCTGGCTTCTCTTATTTAGCATAATGTTTTCGTGCACCTTTTTCATGGGGGAATAATATTCCATTACACCACATTTTATGTATCCATTCGTCGGTTGATGGAAACCTGAATTATTTTAGCTTTTTGTCTGTGAGGAATAATGCTGCTCTGAACATTCGTGTACCAGTGTTTGTGCGGACTTCTGTTTTCGTTTCTTTCGGGCAGACACCTAGGAGTGGAATTACTGGGTCATACGGTGACTCTGTGTTTAGTTAACCTTTTGGGGAACTTCCGGACTGTTTTGCAAAGCGGCTACGAGACTTCACCCCCACCTCCCCATCTGCAGGGAACGAGAGTCCGATTTGAGCACATCTTTGCCAGCACGGTTCTCGTTCATCTTTCTAATTCTGGCTGTCCCGGTCCGTGAGAAGGGGTGCCCCGTTGCGCTCCGGATTTGCCTCTCCCTGATGGCTAGTGACAGCGAACGTCTCTTTTCACCTGCTTATCCGCCATCTGCAAACCTTTGGAAAAATGTCTATTCGGATCCTTTGCCATTTTAGTTTACTTTATTTTTTTAAGTTTATTTAGTTATTTTGAGAGCGTGTGAGCACACAAACAGGGGAGAGGGGCAAAAAGAGAGAAAGAGGGGAATCCCAAGCAGGGTCCGCAAGCATGGGAGCCCCGTCTGGGGCTCGAACCCACAAACCCGTGAGATCACGACCTGAGATGAAACCAAGAGTTGGATGCTTAACCGACTGAGCCGCCCAGGTGCCTCTATCTATCCTTTGCCATTTCAAAATTTGCTTTTTAAAATTTAAAATCTGCTTTTTATTATTGGATTGCCAACGTCCTTCACACATTCCAGCTGTAAGTTCTATACCAGACATATGATTTGGAGACATCCTTTCCAATTCAGTGTGTTGTCTTTTTACTTTTCTTGCTGGTGTGCCTTGAAGCACAGACACTACTCAGGTTGAGAAAGTGCAATTTATCTATTTTTCCTTTCGTGACTTGTGCTTTTCGTGTCCTGAGACACCGCTGCCAAATCCAAGGTCCCAAAGATGTACACCCATGTTTTCTTCTGAGTGTTTGTAGTCTTAGTTCTTACGTTTTTGTCTTTGATCCATTTTGAGTTAATTTTTGGATATGGTATGAGGTAGAGGTCCACCTTCACTCTTTTTCATGTGTGTAAAGGTAAAAATCTGAGCTTTTCCTTCATATGCAGCTGTGTCTCCTGTACTAGTCACACGAAGCACTTCTGACCCTTCTCCTCACCAAATAGGTAGTTTTGCCCCCAAACAATAAGCAACTCTCTGTAACACCTGCTGGGTCTCTTACAATTAAACTCAGTTTGGACACATCTACCTAGAGATAGTGTCAGATCCCACAGAATAAGGGCCCTGCCCCACAAAACTGTCCCCCATTCAGACGCCAGTCTCAAGCCCTAGTTATCACCTGTGCTTCTGTCCAACGGGCTGTAAGGTTCCAGTGACCCCTTTGTCAGGTTCAGTTAATGGGCTAGAGTGGCTCACGGAATTCAGGGAAACACTTAGGTGTTTATTAAAGGATGTGATAAAGGGCACAGACAAACAGCCAGGTGAAGCAATGCATAAGGTGAGCTCTGGGAAGGTCCTGAGTATCGGAGCTTCTGTCCCCGTGGCGCTGGGCTGTGTCACCCTCCTGGTGTGGATGTGTCCACCAGCCTGGAGGCTCTCTCAAACCCATTCCACTGGGGTTGTATGGGGGCTTCTATTTTTATGGAGCTTCAATTATCAACTCCGTTTCCAGCCCTTCTTCCCTCTCTGGAGCATGGCGGGCAGGGTGGAGGGAGGGAGGGCAACGTTGAACATTCCAAGATGCTATTCACGGCTTGGTCTTTCCGGCGACCCTCATCCAAGAGCCACCAGGAGCCCACCCAGAGTTGCCTCATCAGAACAAAAGATGCTCCTATCACCCAGGAAATTACAGGCCCTTCAGGAGCCCTGTGTCAGGAATTACAGGGGAGGCCAATATATATTTTGCATTATCTCCTACTGTGGATCTTCAATGGTCTCAGCACCACTTGCTGAAAAGACTGTTCCTTCTTCACTGAATTGCTTTGGCACCCCTTGTCAAACATCAACTGCCTGCAGATGTGAGGACTGATTTTTAGACTCTCAGCTCTATTCCACTGATCTGTATTCTGGAAAGTGCTTCTATCGAAATTAAGGATTTTTGGTCAGTGAAGGACACCACGTATAAAGTTAATAAAGAGCTGACAGAATGGCAGAAAATTATATATGATGTTGGAAACGGACCAAAGGATTAGTATTTATAACAGATAAAGAACGCCTCGAAGTCAAGAAGACCGAGACAGAAACCCCAAATCAGAAATGAGTGAAAAAAGGGAACAGGAAACTTACATATAGAAAATCCAAAGCACTTGGAAGAATGGGTAAGGAAAAGGGGTGTATCATTTTGTGCCTCTTAGACCATTAACACATTAGCAAGTTGAATACTGCCCAGTGTCTGTGTGGATATGTGACTGCACAACGGGGCTTCAACTCCCTTCCGGGGCACGTTTCCTAAAGAATTTCTCAAATGTATTCCATAAAGGGACATGTCTGTGGGTGACCAGGAGGTGCAGGCAGACAGGGGACCCTTCACTGAGAGAGTAAAAATGGACAACTTCCACATGGTATTGGAGGAAATCAAGGACATTAGTAAATTAAAAATACATGCAGTGTTGGGGCACCTGGGTGGCTCAGTCGGTTAAGCGTCCGACTTCGGCTCAGGTCATGATCTCATGGTTCATGGGTTCGAGCCCCACATCACGCTCTGTGCTGACAGCTCAGAGCCTGGAGCCTGCTTCGGATTCTGTGTCTCCCTCTCTCCCCCTCCCCCGCTCATATTCTGTCTCTCTCTTTCTCAAAAATAGATGTTTAAAAAAATACATGCAGTGCAACACAAAGACATTCTCCCCCTGAAGGACATTTGCAACTCAACATGCCCATTGAACTCATTAAAAAGACAGTCTGCAAAGGTGGAATAGGAGTGGGATATGGGGGCAGAAAGGAATACGTAAATAGATCAAACCCCCCCCCACACACACTCCTCCGTGTAGTTTTCTCTGGCAGATATAGGGGGTCCTGGTGGAGTAAAGGCCTTCTCACCCCACCTGCTGGATAGCAAAGGGCCAGGGATGAGCTCTCACTCCATGAAGGGACATCGGAGACAATAAATGCTGTCTGGTCTGGGGCTCCAGGGGCTGGCCACGCAGGAGAGATTGATAGCGAACCCCACCATGCCTCTTCTTACCTTTCCTACCTGATCAGAAGAGATTTTTCCAAAGAACTCCTATTCCAGCCATGGCCAAAATGGCGTCTGAGCAGTGGCGTGGCAGAGTCTGATGACAGCTCTGAAATGAGACGCAACGTTTGAGGTTCAATGGGCCTGAACTTGTGCCTTCTTTTCCCACCTCACCAGGGTGCGAGATTCCGGGTCCTTTGTCCCGGCTGTCCGCTCAGGTGAATATGCCACCCCCCCCCCCCCAAGGCTACGAGCCGGGACATCCTAGATTTTTACTCCACGTGCTAATGGTGGCCCCATTCCAGCCTCCGTGTTCAGTGTGGCGGGGGTATGTGGCTTCTTCTCCCCAGGGGACAGGCACCTTCATCTAGCACTGACAGGTTACATTCGTGCTGGGCAGGGACCCTCTGTTGTCTGAGTGCAGGCCTTCCTGACGCCTGAGCAAGCTCAGTATAGAATCAAGAGGAAACAACACAGGGCTGGGCGCCGTGACGCTGTTTCCTGCCCAGAGGTCCCATGGCTGGTTACATATACTGAAGGGGGCTCTGAGGAGCAGGGCTGGGATGAAGAACGGGCCTTCACATTCCTTACCGAGATATTGGCTTACTCCACAAGACCCAGGCCACCACTTCCAGGCTGGCCTCCCCGCTTGGCTAGTGCTTCAACCCCCGTCCTTCACGTCTCTGGAAACCCTTGTGGATGCCCGGTGTTATGCGTTGAAATGTGTCCCCCACTAAAATTGTTCAAGTCCGCCCCCCGCCCCCCGTACCCGTGCATGTGACCTTATTTGAAAACAGACTTTTGTTTTTTGCAAATGATCCGGCTAAGATGAGGCCATTAGGACGGGGCCTAATCCAATAGGACAGATTCTGCCACACAGAAGCTCGCAGAGGGAGAGTGTGAATCCCTGAGGGCAGCTGGCAGGGCCTGGGCCAGACTTTCCCTCGCGCTGCTCAGAAGGAATCAGCCCCACCGACCCTTTCATTTCAGAACCAAACCCCAGAACAGCGATTTCAGACTGTCCAAGTCCTGCTTGTTACCCAAGGAGAGAAAAGGAAAATGAAATACAGTGTCCTTATAAAGCAGGGGAGAGGCGCCTGGGTGGTTCGGTGGGTTAAGCCTCTAACTCTTGATTTCCACTCAGGTCAGGATCTCTTGCTTCATCAGTTCGAGCCTTGTGTCAGGCTGAGAGCCTGCTTAGGATTCTCTCTGTCTCTAAATAAATAAATAAATAAACATTAAAAAAAAACCAAAACAAAACAGGGGGAATTTGGACAGAGACATCCGTGCATAGAGGGAAGAAGACGGTCCTCTACGAGTCACGGAATGCCTGAGGCTGCCAAAAGAGAGACCCAGGGTAGATTCTCCTTCTCAGCCCTCAGAAAGAACCAACCCTCTCACCACCTTGGGTCTAGACTTCTAGCCTCCACAATGTGTGACAGGAAGTACACTTCTGCTGGGTAAGCCAGGCAGCGTGTGGTACTCTGTCCAGCAGCAAACTAATACAAGCCAACACATTTATCCTACCTGGCTCAGGGCTTTACCCAGAGTAGACGCGCAAGAGGAAATTGGCTGAAACGAGAAACGATAGGAGATACAAGCCTGGGTAGGAGTGTTCCAGGAGACAAAGGGGAAGGAGCCGGGAGAATTGAACTTGGGTATTCAGATTCTCTCTCAAAGCTTTATTTTCAGTTTTGTGCCTCGGCCACGCGCCCTCTTGTCAGCTATGCCCGAGGCCTCCGCGTCCAGGGTCGTTCTGATTCCGTGCCACCTAAGGAAAACCCTCAGTCTCCTGTTGAGCCAGTGGTTGCCTGGCTATTAACATGGGGAGGTAATCCGGGCATCAAAATGCCTTTTCCACAGGGTTCTGGCAAGTCTGTTTCCAGTCTTGCTCGCAACCCTGACCTCAAAGGCACCTGGCGTCTCAAAGACTTAGATCTTTCTAGGGCACCATGTGAGGAAATGTATTTGTTTCTTATTGTCCCCTCCCCGCCCCAGGCGCTGTACACAGCTTTCTCTGGTCCAACAAGGCATTCGTCCGCCTGCTCTCCAGATTCCCAAATTCCGTTTACAACGTTCACAGATTATTTCATCTCCCATTCTCTTCATCTTTGAGGGCTTTGTAAAACCCTTTACCGGAAAAGGGGGGGGGGGTTTGGGGAAGAAGCGGAAACTGACATGCCCAGTCAGCACAGCTAACTGCAAGTTGGTTCCTATAAATAAAAAAAAAAAATAATGCAATGTACTAGTGGCGGGAGAGAACCCTATTCGCTAGGAACCACATACGAACCTTCTTTAGACACGGTCTCACTTCATTCTCAAAACCATCTTGCTATCTATCGAGAAGTTTATGGTCAGGTTGAAGAGATATGCCCTGATACACTAACTAAGCAAATAGCAGCACCCTGGAATTCTGCTGTATCTGCAACCAGCAGGAGAAACAGGTGAAGGTCCATTCCACAACTGGAGTGACAATTCCGTTTCTTCGCGCAAACTTCATCTAACCACGAGTCCAAAGACCTGGCTGCTTAATCCTGGCCTTTTACTCTACTGTTTACTGGTTACTTTTACTCTACTACGGAACCGCCTTACCGCAGCCTCTATGAACCTCGATCTGCTCATCTGTTAAACGGGGTGATGATTTATGCTCGTCAAACCATTCTTGATGTGAATGCTCTCTTCCCACTGTGAACAGATATAGACACCAGTAGAAGGTAACAATTACCCCGCAGATTAGGAATGGACTGTATGCAGGACATTTTGGTGGCGAGTGTCGCGAGACACAGTACTGGTAGTACTGTGGGGTAGTACTGTGCAGTAGTACTGCTTCTCAGTACTGTCATCGTCACACGTGAGTAATAATCACTTCCGTCCGGCAGAAGACAGTACAGGGATGAGGTTTAAAACCTTCTGGGTATTACAACGTCAACCCGAGGTGAATAAATGATGAATGACTTCGCCAGCAGGCAACCCGGGAGTCAAGCCCGCCCGCCAGGGGCCGTTTGGATCTGGAGCGCCATCTCGTGCCTAGTGGCGCAAACAGCATCCTGCCTCGGAAATGCCTTCGGGCAGGAAAGGGTCGAGGCCAAAGCAAACCTATGTATTGTACTGTTGTCCTTGGACAATTCAGCTAGCCCTGGAAACTTCAAAGGTTAAACACATAACCTTTCTATTCAGTTCTTTATCGACAACTCTTTCTAATTACTGGTCAGCAATTGGGTGTTTTACAATTACTTAATGTTTTGCATTTCACAGACGAGAAAACTAGGTGGCAGGAGGCTCTTCCTTTGGACTTTCATAAACCTACCCTTCCGTGCAGGACACTCTTGGGGGCTCTGTTTGAGGTGTGTGCGTTTCAGCCAACGTGCCGGACTGATCTTAGGCACATTGCGAGGTCACAACCCCCTACACCACATACTGTTGAATACATTTGTTATTATTCTTATTATGACTACCCCCGTGGCCATAACTGATACACCGAACCAGAAATCTCATAATTTTGTTCCCGACTAAGCAGGAGAAGAGGCAATTTCCATGTCCCCGTCTTTGCACAATGCTGTGTTCGTTCGCCTTTCTCCTCTTTGCGATCATTGCACTTGGCAAATGAAAAGAAGTAACTGAGTACTTTAAAAGTTGCGCTTGTGAGATTCGATGTCTAGCCCCCTCTCCCAGGTAAAATCAACTGTTCCCCCTTTTCAGGCCCTCTCTGACCCCTTTTTCACAAGTACGGTGATCCACTATTTCCTGGTTTCCCCTCCTCCCAACCCCACCATCAGGGGAGAGCCTGTCTTACTTACTTTCTTATTCTCCGAGCCCAGCACGGTGCTGGCCTTATCGAAGGTGCTGACGAATTCTTTGCGCAATGAATGAATTATCCAGCATGATTTTCCTACACCATTTAAACAAGAGCCCAAGTCACTCAATTTGTTCCTCTCCTGTTCTTTCTGCCTGTGGACCTCCTGCAGTGTTAGGGCTTCCCAAGGCCCCCGGATCGCCATCTGCCAAGCGGGGAATAGCAATTTCTGTTCACCAAAAGAGACAGGGAACTGTTAAGTGTATGATTAGATGTTAACACTTACATAAAGGCCTGGACGGATTGGAACATACCAGCCTCTAAAATAAGCGTTGGTTGGTTACGAGCGCCACCTAGCGTCAATGAAAACAAACAGCACGATGGATTGTACTGGATTCGGCTGGGAAGGTGTGAGGTCCAAACAGGAAGTATTCACACGTGTGAAAACGCTTCCTACCTGAAACTCCCCGAACAGATTAGAAAGTATTTAATAGCCGGGGTGTATTTTACTTGTATGCACTTCATAGATTAAAAGGAAGTCTTGCCTTCAACTGTACTTCGATTGGTAGCTGTGTGTGTGTGTTTAGGGATATGGATGGTAATCAGCCTTCAAGGGCTGGCCCAGGAGAAATCTGAACTCTCAATTTCCATCCTTCTTATCGATGAAATGATAATGATTGTAAAGGGTGTGTAGGTCGGTGGTGAAGACGGAACGAGAATAGTGCATACAATGCCTGGTCCGTAGAAAGTGTTCGGTTAACTGTTCATTAGCATTGTTGACACTCTTAAAACCAAAGTTGCAGCATGGTGCCATATTGTGGCTATAACAATACATATATGCTTCTGCAACTAATTTTACTGAACATATATATGTAAAATTTTGTACTTATGTGGTAGGCACTATTTATTCTAAGAACTACATAAATATTAACTCATTAATTCTCGTAATCCTATGAATCAGGTACTATTATCGACGTTGACAGATGAGAAAGCTGCAACATAGAGAAAGGGATTAACTCGTCCTGTGGCAAAGTTGAACTTGAACCCAGGCATTCCAGCTTCTGGGACAGCCATCTTGAGAAATGTACTGTGCCACCTCTGTACCTTTCTTGGACTATTTGATAAAGTTAAGAGGAAATATAAGTGCCACTCCCATTAACCATGAAAAGAATACGAAATCTATGTTTTAAGTGAAGCATAGCTACAGGTCCGTAGGTAAGCTAGGACCAACAAGAATTTGGTCCCAACGAGGATTTCTGTTTAACTTAAGCTCGCTTAGGTGAGTTTGGCAGTAACAAATTCAGGGTGACAGAGTACCTTGGTCCCTCTCACGTACTGGCAACACAGTCCTCCCTGACGGCCAGACCTGCCTGCCACTGAACGTGTGCGTGCACCTGACATACAGAAGGCAGGGACTGGGTGACTGTGAGCGTCCTCATAACCGTTTCCCATGGAGTTTCGGGCAAGGAGTGAGCTCCAAGAACAGTAGTGTGGGGGTAGATTCTGAGTGACAGTGATGGTCCTGGGTTATGCTCACCTACCACTCCCAACACACACACTCACAACTGCATGCGTGTACACACACGCGCGCGCACACACACACACACACACACACACACACACACACACATCTCCTTTCTCCGATGCCCCAACTTCATCTCGTCTTGTTAGAACCTCTTCTTAAAGTCTTCCTTGGGGTAGTACCCGGGTCGTGTGACCTTTCAGAGGCTTCCAGGGGAAGCACACATAATTGGAAAGAGTGAACAAGCCTGATGGATGGTCTATTCTCACCCCCCTCCAAATTAAGGAGAGTACCAGCTTTCTCAGAGTCACCCCCAAAGCAGCAGAATCCCACGGTGGGCAGATCTAGTGGAAATAAACTTCAGGGAAGAGGCAACTGTGTGTTCAGCACCATCTCAGGAACTATACGCATGTTACCTCATTTAATTCTCACTATATTCCTTGGGGGAGGTGCTACTCCATATTACAGAGGAGGAAATGAAAGTTGGGAAAGCCCGAGAACGTAGCAGGTGGTATCCTATACTGTACGTTATATATACAAGCCTATAGTATATAATACAGATGAATATACAACATATGCCATCTGTTAATTATGTATAATTCTAAATAAATAAAATTAACTTTGTATTTAATGGATACTACCAAGTGCATTTAGATATACATTATTAGTTTAATCCTCAGTTTTAATTTCTAAAGTGGTTCATATGTCTATATTCGTGACCTTCACTAATGAGATTTGGGGGGCGCCCTACTAATTTTTAAGAGTGTAAAGGAGTCCTGGAATCTGAAGTTTGAGAACCACTGCTCTAGGCTGAAATCGAATGTCTTATTTTCCCAGTGGGTTTGGTAAGGATTTTAAGGCGAAGGTGTAACCAGCACAGTAACATTTTAATTTTTTTATTCTTCTGGTTTCTCAGTGGTTTTGGTCTTTCCCACCAGATTCATCACACAGCATGATATTTATGCTTGTCTCTGACTGTCCCACCAGTTACAGCTCTTTGAGAGGAGACACTTTGCTGGGCTGATCTTTGCTTTTATTGTCTCTTTCAGTGTCTTTTGCTTAACAAGTGCCCTGTGTGTGGGAAGCTCATGCATGGCATCGTGATGGCAGTAACACATCCTAACAAATCTATCAAAACTTGTACGTCCGTGTTTCCTCCAAAACAGTCACTGAGTGAGGCTATACCCTCCTTCCGATTAAGGCTATTGCCTAAAATATGTCTGCATCTTGTGCATTATCACTGCCTTTATTAGAGACCTCGACTAGGAGGCTGTAAAAATGTATGTAATCTCACTGTTGAGAAATCCTCTTGAGGGTAGGTTTGACTTCTGAAACAGCTTACAGTCATTTGAAAACACGCTTAAAGAGTGAGGTGGCAATGAAAGAGCTAGTTTCCTGCCTCACTTATGTGGTCCTAAGAGCAATTCCAAAATGTCAGGTGAATATATTCTGGAATGTGTCGTTCCATTGGTGATACTCCCGATGCATTTATTAAGCACCAATGTCTTTTAAGGATGTGTCCGGGAATAAACATAGAGAAACCGTGGTCTCAGCCCTTAAAGTGCCCCACGGGCTGGTGGGGGAAACATTTTGGCTCAGGTCTGATCCCCTAATCATTGGACATTTGCCTGCAGAGACTGGGTTATTTGTTTGTGGGGCTAAAAAGCAAGCAAACAGATTGGAGGGCCTACAATCTTCTTTAGGCCACTCTCCTGAATCTCTTTCCTGCATATTTTTTCTCAGGCGGCCCTCTATTATCAACCTCAAGGTGGACCCAAGCACGAACACTTTACGCCCTTGGGCAGGCAGGCCAGGAGAGTGGCTGGTATTATTAGAGCCCCATCCCTCGGGAGTGAGGAAAGAGCAGGTTTTAATCGCTCCCAGTTGGGGCCTGTAACAAGGTTCATTAATATCAGGTTAGCTACCTTCAAAAGCCGACAGAACCCTATTCTGGCCTGGTAAAGGGAGGGTCCGTGCACCTGCTCCAGCAACCCCCCTCACTGTCCTTATGTTTTTCTCGCTGTTCACGTCTCTCCCCCACACCCTCTGTCCAGCTCCCATGACAGCCTTTTGGACTGGACATTCAGCTCTGCGTAATTAGCTCTGTTCACCAGCTTTCCAGACCTGAAGCACATGAAATGAAAGCAGCCAGCCTGTAATATCCAGAATGTGTGTAAATGCAAAAATACACAATTGACCGCATTGCAGTATGTCTGTCCTCAGTTTATTGTTGGCCCCCTTAAGGCCATCAATTTTGAGGGGGAAGACCACACCCTTCACCTGAATTTTCCCCTGGAGGTAATTTTAATAGGCTTTTGGTGGCTCACGGGCTTGTCCCATCTTATTTCAAAGCCCAAGACTCTGTGACCCACCTGCTAGATCTAAGGTCACTGTAAGGTTGACAGTCAAAAAGTTTTCTATCTCCCGAGTTTTAGAATGGTTTCTAAAGGTTCTGTTTTAGAGCGCTTGGAACAAACCGATGAACCGAGCGTCAAAGTATGCTTTTCAAGAAGCTAAAAACACAAGTCTCATACAAGTACTGTTTAGAGTGAGCTCATGCCTGGGTCAAAGAATGTTATGTCATTGACAAGGGAGCAAGCAGGATGGCAAAGTTGGGTCAAAGCAGGACACAGGAGAATGAAATACGCATTTAGGCAGGAGAAGATAAAAGGCAGGAAGGTGGAAAAATACAAAACTGGTTAATGTTCTATTAAGCAATACAATCATCACTTTTAGGGTTGGCTTTTCTACTGAAAAGAGTTCATGTGCCTCTCTACTGGACAAAACACTTATTAATGTATCAACCCTCTATATGTCACTGTCTAATTTTACATACTTTGGGTGTAATCAAAGAGTAATTATGAAGTCAAAGTTACCTTTGCCAAAGCCGTGCTGTCCAGAATGGTAGCTGTTGGTCTTATGTGGCCAGGGAGCACCTGTAAGGTGGCTAGCCTGAGATGGAATATTCTACGAATGTAAAATATACTAGATTTGGAAGCCTCACGATGTGAAAAAAAGGGAATATAAACCATCATATTTTTAAAAATACTGATTACATGTTGAAATGGTGATAGTTTGGATATATTGAGTGAAGCAGAATATATTATTAAAATTAAACTCATGTTTCTTTTTACTTGTGTCATGTGACTACTAGAAAACATAAAATTACGTATGTGACCCACATTCTATTTTGTGTAGTATTGCCTTAGAGCATCAAATGACCTGCAAATGAACTTAGACAATTTTCTAATACAGCTTGGAAAGACACAAAGAAACAGTTTTGCCTTATTTTTCATTTTTGGATAGCTTTTCTCAACATGCATTATAAGAATCTGGAGAAGATCAAGAATCTTGTTTCTCTGCCTTCTGATCTCTACCCTGTGGCCAGGAGGTTGGGAGCAAGACTGAGTGGCTGGTGTCCGAATGACCTGAGATCTGGACGTCAGACTTGCCTGTAGGGAGATGTGTTTTGATTGATTCAACCTGAGTGATCGTATTAGAGACTTGAATCACAGGAATCGAACTGATGTGCTGTTGATGTATAAATCAGGACACCAACTGATGGTGAGGGGAGGTCCAGTGACCTGGCAATCAAGATTCTACACTGCTATTTTTCTGGTGGGTACAGGACATTTCACTGAATTTCAAATGGCTGGGGGGGGGGGGGGAATCCTTGTACATAGAATCAGAGCAAAGTGCATGTTCTTATTTGATTTCGTTATTTTGATGCCAAGATACATTAGTGTGATAAAAGTGCTTTAGTTGTTCAGACACTTTCGATAATTTCTTACGATTCCTATATCCAAAATCACGGCGAGGGATGGAAGGTCTAGAGTGGTTTTCTATGGCTGCTAATTCATCCATCACTAATCTCATTAGGCTGTTAATTCTCAGAGGACATGATCAGTAGTAGACACGATTTCCGAATGTTGAACAAATGTTATTCAGTGAAACTTACAATGGAGTTATCCTTAGTCTAAAAATGCCTCATTTTTTTTTTTTTTTTTTATTTTTTATCACTGAACTTAAGTTGTATAACCTTTTTCGACCCTGGTCAAGGCTGGCATCTTTAACACATATTTTCATGTGGCTGTATATTTGAATGGGAATTTCGGGTAAGTTGTAATACTTCCTTGGTCCCTAAAAGACAAAGCAAACTTTAGAATAGAATCCGAATGACCAGCACCAAAGGGCATGAGAAGGGGTAATCTTACCAACAACAGAAAAATGGTATAAAAACTTACATGTTCTAGGAATTTTCCTCTATTTCTATTTAAAAATTTGCCATCCATTTTGTTCTACTTCGAATCTCCAGTTCATCTTATAAAAGTGTATCACATTAATGTTAGCTGCTTTCCTTCCATCGAGACCGTCGAATTCCCAGGTAGAGAGTTTCCTTCTATACCATAACATGAGTTAGATGTTGTTACTGGAAGTAATCTAGGATTTTCACGTGCTGAAGTTCATGTCTTTATTGGAACATATAAAAATAAATAAATAAATGCTTGTTTTCTTTGGAGAGAGATCATCTCAATGTCTATAGCTACCAAGTCTATTGAGGATTCTTTGCAGGCTTAGGGGGTCTCCCTTCTTCCCTTATTATCTCTATTCTTGAGGGTCAGACCCCCTGCCTTGCACAACCCAGAGGGGAACCTGAGATCTTTTTTAAAAACTGCCCAATTTCTCGCCTTTGGAGAAGTGAAGAGTGCCCCGCCCCCATCTACGAAAAGACGGAGTTGATAAAGAATTTCAGTGTCTTCAAATCTAAGATTTAAGTCTCTAACCCCCCACGGTCCAGGACACCCCCCAAGGCCTTTGGACCCCCTTTCATCCAACCCTAACTGCTTTGGACTGGCCCGGGAATCCTTGTCCCAGTCCACGGTTCCTGTGGGTCTGTGCGCAGAATTCACAGAGGACCTGTGTTACTTCCCTCGCGAAGAAAGAGAATTATCGTGAAAATTTAGGTGGAAACCATTTCGTTTTTGTCTCCCAAAGAAGGCAACCATGTGCCCAACCACCCCTGAGAAAAAGAACTTTCAGGGGCAAAGGAGCGAACAGGTAATTTAAGAGAAAAACAGAAAGTGGTCTCCCACCGTCCTGGACTTCCCTCGGAGTTGGGGGAGTTGGGGGCTCCTGGACGCGTCGCCTTTGGGGTTGCGGAAAAAATAAATGGAGAGCCCGGAGCCTGAGGCTTCTCGGATCCTTTTCCGACCAAAGCCGGGAGATTTGGTGCGGGGTATTTTAACATTTTCCCCCTTTTGTGAAGTGGAACAAACACAACTTGGGCGCACGGCGGCGGCTCGGAGCCTGCCAGCCAGGCGGGCGAGCGGAGCACCAATCAGCGCGCGCCTGCGCTCTATATATACGGCGGCCCGGCCCCGGCGCACCCACGGCGCTCTGCCACTTGTCCCCGGTCCTACAGCCTCAGCATGTCGGAGACCGCTCCCGCCGCTCCTGCCGCCGCGCCCCCCGCGGAGAAGGCCCCCGTGAAGAAGAAGGCGGCCAAGAAACCCGCAGGGGTGCGCCGCAAAGCTTCTGGGCCGCCGGTGTCCGAGCTCATCACCAAGGCCGTGGCCGCCTCCAAGGAGCGCAGCGGCGTGTCCCTGGCCGCGCTCAAAAAGGCGCTGGCGGCCGCCGGCTACGACGTGGAGAAGAACAACAGCCGCATCAAGCTGGGCCTCAAGAGCCTGGTGAGCAAGGGCACCCTGGTGCAGACCAAGGGCACCGGCGCCTCGGGCTCGTTCAAGCTCAACAAGAAGGCGGCGTCCGGGGAGGCCAAGCCCAAAGCCAAGAAAGCGGGCGCGGCCAAGCCCAAGAAGGCTGCCGGGGCGGCCAAGAAAGCCAAGAAGGCCACCGGGGCCGGCACTCCCAAGAAGAGCGCCAAGAAGACCCCGAAGAAGGTGAAGAAGCCGGCGGGGGCTGCTGTCGCCAAGAAAGTGGCCAAGAGTCCGAAGAAAGCGAAGGCTGCCAAGCCGAAGAAGGCCGCCAAGAGCGCAGCTAAGGCCGTGAAGCCCAAGACCGCCAAACCCAAGGTTGCCAAGCCCAAGAAGGCTGCACCCAAAAAGAAGTAGGCTGTTGAAGAACGTCTGCTTCTGAAACCCAAAAAGGCTCTTTTCAGAGCCACCACTGATCTCAAAGAAAGAGCTGAATCTTCTAACCCTGTCCTTTTCCCCCTTTAACCTTTGGTTCTAGGTGTGGTTGGCAGCTATAGTTGACGCCAGCCGAAAAGGGGCGGCGGGGTCTCCGCGCGGCCCTAGGGCTCGTCCCCTGCCCAGCGGTATCCCGGGTGGCCTCCCCCGCTACCTTGCGGAAGCGCTGTCCCGGAGGCGTGCACTCGTGCGCCAGCCCCGCCCCGCGCCAGGCCATCGAAAACAACCACAAATCAAGTCAGCCTGTTCCTCGGTCTCCAGGAATCCCCCGATTGGGTTGGAAAGCCGTTCAAAAGTCCCGCCCTGCTCGCGGGTTGGCCCACTCCTCCGGCCCACGCTTTTCATCGCGTGTTTTATTGGGTGGAGGCCGGCCTCTTGTGTATTCTGTGTACGTTTCGTTTCCAGCGGATTGATTGTTCCTTTTTCGCCGGGTAAGTGTGTGCCTGATACCTCGGACACTTCCCATGGTTTGGAAAGTCCAGCTCGTGTCCGGGGACGGCCGCAGCACCCCGCCGGGGAGGAGACGGTGCGGGCGTCCGTGCCGCGCGCTCCCGTGGGCCAGCCCGCGCGCTGCGGCCGCTGAGGACCGCGTCTGGACCACCGCGCGGCGGTGGCGGCGGCCACCCTGCCACCGGGCGCCGCTGGACCGGCGCCCTTCTGTCCCTCGCGTCATGTAACTGAGCAAAAGTGTGATGGGATTGGAGTGCATCACAACAACCCTTCGTCGGCCATCTTGTCCCGGCAGCGGGTCACCGAGCGTTGTTTTAGGTAGACGTCAACATCTAAACGCCGGAGATGCTTTCAACGCATTTTTGCGCGGCCGAAGTCCCAACGGTTTCTATGCGAGTAACGTACGGGTAAACCTGGGAACGTATATGCATGTGTGGGGGTGAAGTGATGTCTCTAACGAAGGCCTTTAGTTTATCTTCACGGCGGTATCTGCGGCTTCTTTCATACTGATGGCGTTTCTTCTGGGCAGAGGAAAGTCCAGCGTCGTGTTTTATATTCTGGTCAACACCGTTGGTTCCAGGAACCGGGGCTTCTGGAGACCCGAAGCTCAGTTCTTCGCCCATTGCCACAGCGACTGATGTAGTCGTTGAGTAACTTAGATTAATTTCCCCCCATTACCGGTAGTGACCACGGAGTTCATTCCTGCCCGCACCGTCCCTCCCAACGGAATGGGATACTTTAATGTTCGTTTTCATGTGTAGAAAGACCTCCCTTCTTTGAGAGCACAGCGCACCCGCGCGCGCGCATTCACGCCAAGAAAGTTTTCCTAAGGCTTGTTTCAATAATTTTTGTGTTGTCAATTTCACTTTAAAAGCAATTGAAACCCCTGTATTTTGTTACAAGGTTTAATAAATGCGTACGACTCTTCCATTTCTGCTTCCTTTCCCCTCCCCACCTCACTCCCGTTGGAGATTCCAACCGTTATCATAGGCTAAATTCCATGGATACGTGGAGTAATCCTAGGTTTTCTACTTTGTCCCTTTGATCTTTCTGGCCATTTCTCCAGTGAGATCATACTGTTAAGTATTGTTCACAGCACTGTCTTCAATGCTGAGAATACATAACCCATGGTAGGTACTGAAATAAAAATGAATGTTTGAGAAACTGAGATGTTATAACACGAATGTTTGAGAAACTGAGATGTTATAACATGACCGAGGGAGGGTAGAGCTCATTCCCTGTCGTTGCTCTTTTTTTTTTCCCCCAGAATTTCCCGGTTATTCTAGTTTTTGTTTATTTATTTTGTTTTTCGAAATGCACTTTAAGATGCTTCCTCCCTCCCACCTCACCTCTTCACCCTTCCATTACACATACACACACACACACACACACACACACACACACACACAACCTCAATATCCTCGTACTTTTATTGGGATGGTGTTAAATTTACAAATTAATTTGGGGAGAGGATGAGTTTTCCTGTTCAAGAACATTTTATGTTTTCACATCCCTCCCCCCACCCCCCAATAATTTTGTACCTGTGGAGAATGTTTCAAATTTTCTGCAGACAGATCTTCATATTATATATTACCCTTTATTCCCAGATATCTTGTCATCTTTGTTGCTGTTGAAAATGACAACCTATGAGATTTTTGATTCCTTTGGGGCCTGGCACACTGAAGATATCCAGTAATGGAAGGGATCTATGCCTAGTGAATGAACAACCTCTAGAACAGTCCTGTCTGTAGCCAAATTAAGCAAGGAAGAAAGAAACAGGTGAATCAGTTTTAATAACATAATTTAGGGGCACCTGAATGGCTCAGTCCGTTAACCATCTGACTACCGCTGGGGTCATCATCTCATGGTCTGTGAGTTTGAGCCCCAACATCAGGCTCTTCAGATCCTCTGTCTCCCTCTCTCTCTGCTGCTGCTGCTGTCTCTCTCTCTCTCTCTCTCTCACACACACACACACACTCAAAAAGAAATATTAAAAAAAACCCACATAATTTATTTAACCTAACATGTCCAAAATATTCTTGCTCAGCACAAAATCAATGTAAAAATATTTATGAGAGATTTTACATTCTTTTTTGTTCCTCGCATTGTGTCTTTGGAATCTCCATGTATTTTACACAAACAGCACATCTCAGTTCCTACGTGGCTATTTCAAGAACTCACTCAACTGTACGTGGCTCATGGCAGCCTTATGGACAATAAACTCTAGAATGCCCTCTGGTCCCAAATATCCTGCTCTTCTCTAGCCTCATCCTTGGTTTAAAGCTTTCATATCAGTGGGTCTTCATATACGCTGTCCTCCGTGGACCTAAACTTTTGACCTTAAAGGGGGTTGACCGGTCCAAAAGTCATTGGGCCAATATGAACCAATCAAAAATTCTCTGTTCAAAAACTGGAACTGAGTTGCAGAAATTGAGGTGACCTGATGTCAGGGGCTGGGAGTTTTGTCTGTAGGAGACACCGGGAGGTCTGGTGAATGAAAAATGCCGAATGGAGCCAAGGGCAGGGCACAGAGGAGAGATGCATAGAGCTTCGTTCTCTGGGTTCCTAACGTGGGGATTCTGGGTCCTCTGAGCCATCTGTACTCCTGTCACTGGGGCAGGAGCCTCCCTTGGCTCAGGTTGGGTCAAGTTGCAGCAACCAGGAGACCCAATTAAGACACTTAAATTTAATCACAGTACTTGTGCTAAGTACCATAAGTACTTGTGCTAAGTACTCATTCTTTCAAGTCCACACACTTTTTAGGTTCATATACTTACAATGGATCCTAACATTGAAGTCTCCTGCAAACATATTTGCATAGGTAAAGGGCACCCTTTTACTATTCAAATGAAATGCATTCCTCAAAAACAAATATTTGCCCTTCTCTAGTAAGGGTGAGGGGAGAGTTCACTCACAGAGAGCTAAAAGTTATCATAAAAACCTCTAATTTTGCCTAGACTTTCGATAAGACCTTCAACAGTATGTTTCCTTAATTTTGGCCCATTCCCTCGCGGGGGTGTCCACAAAGTTGACTGGCTTAGGTCTAATACTGTAAGCCATTCATTAGACTCTACATTGGCTGCTTTAAGAAAAAGGTCCTTGTCTTGATTTTTAGTTTATGAAGTCTATATTTTATTTTGACATTATTAATGTTACCATTTTCAATAATCTACTTATTATTATAAAATAATATTGACAACGGCAATAATATATTCAAATAATTGCCCAAACATGGCTGACTACCTAAACTTGGCAATGATTACCTCATCAACTAAATTGCTGATTGATAATTCAACATGAAAATTCATGATCTCATGTCCACGTACGATAAAAGTGTAACTCAGAAATTACAGGTTAGGGGCGCCTGGGTGGCTTGGTCGGTTAAGCGTCCGACTTCTGCTCAGGTCATGATCTCACAGTCCGTGAGTTCGAGCCCCGCGTCTGGCTCTGTGCTGACAGCTCAGAGCCTGAAGCCTGTTTCAGATTCTGTGTCTCCCTCTCTCTCTGCCCCTCCCCTGTTCATGCTCTGTCTCTCTCTGTCTCAAAAATAAATAAACGTTAAAAAAAATTAAAAAAAGAAAAAAAAGAAATTACAGGTTATTTTAATGCATTATACCCACCTTTTAAAATTTTTCTGTGCATACACAAGTGGTCTCGTGGCTGAAAAATTAAATATCCTATTACTTCTCGTAGGCAAATTCCTAGGTGATTCTACGCCTAAGGGAAATGTAGAGAGTAACTTTGGGTTGAAATCCAGGCCAGAGATGAACAGTTGGTCCAGTAAAAGGCAAGGTGACATCATTAGAGGGTGTCAGAGTAGAGCTGGGATTTAGGGTACAGTGGGAACAACACTGCTGTCGAAAGCTAGCAATTCCTGAGTTCTAATTTACAACGTGCCAAGCGTTGTCGGGGAGAAGTCTCCATTGCTTTTCTTTTTTTAATGTTTACTTAGTATTTTGAGACAGAGAGAAACAGAGTGCAAGCGGGGGAGGGGCAGAGAGAGAGGGAGACACAGAATCTGAAGCAGGCTCCAGACTCCGAGCTGTCAGCACAAGAGCCCGATGCGGGGCTCAAACCCACCAACCTTGAGATCGTGACCTGAGCCGAAGTCAGACGTTTAACTGACTGAGCCACCCAGGCGCCCCTCCATTTCTTTTCAAACACCTTCTTATCACAGCACTCTGAGGGAGGTGTCATGATTACTGAGGGCTGGTGGTATTAAGAACATAGCTAGTTAGTTTCTGCTCAGTGAGCCGGTGTCATCACCCTCTGCAGAGTAGTGCTTTTCCTCAGAAATACAATAGGAGTCACATAGGTTATTTGAAATTTTCTAGTAGCCACATTTCAAAAAGCGAAAAGGAACAAGAAAAATCTATTTTGATAGTACTTTAACTCACTATTATAGAAATATTATTTCAACAAGTCATCTAATATAAAAAATACTGAGATTTTTTTTTTTATTCTATTTTTCAGACAACTCTTTGAAACCTGGTACGTATTTTACACGTAAAGCTCATCTCGGTTTGGACCAGCCACATTTCAAGTGCTTCATAGTCATATATGGCTAGTGGCTACTATCTTGGATGATATAGTTCCACAGTAACTAAATACTGTGATGAAAACACAAGCAAATACCTGCTCTGTAGTAGAATCCAGATGTTTCCAAGGAAGTGATTATTCTGAGCTGGTCCTGAAGCCCAGAGAGCATCCCTGAAAGGTGATGTTTCTTCTATGCATCGTATGCATTTCCCCTCGTACTAGGCCACTGACCAGAGGACTCTCATAACAGAACATAGCCCAGGCCAGGCCACTGCATTTCCCACCCATCCACTAATCTGTGAGTCCGAGTGAGCCTTGAGGAGGATCTGGGTCTAACAATCCATTTCCAGGAAGTCTTATTGGTCCGAAGATATTTAGTGTGTGGGTTTGGTGTGAGGTTGCTTGTCAATGATATCTATTATGAATCTGGCCAATTAAAGTAAACTCTCTTGGGCTAACGTTCTTCCTCTATAAAATGGAGACAGTGAGAGAACCTGATTTTCAGGGTTGTATTAAGAATGTTCTATAATAATGCAGGCCAATCGGTTCATGTGCTACTTGACCCATGGAGAACTAGGAGACAGACTCCAACGAAAATGTGGGGACCTCTTCCATGGAACCTTCTCTAAAGGAAGATGATATTCAGCCTAGGCTAAATCAATACCATCCTGCAATATTGTCCCAGGGAACTCACCGCGATACTGAAAATGTTCAAACTGCTCAGAATTGACTTTATCTCCTCCCCACAACTTTTGTTCTTCTGGTAACTCTGAGAATGGTACCACAGTTCAAAGCATCATGCAAAGCAAAGCTCTTTCCCAGAGACCTAGAGTCATCCCAAACCAGTGATTCTCAACTCCTAGGGTGCTAGGCTGAGATGTTAGAACAGAGTGGTAAGAGGGCATGGGAAAGCCGTATATAAGAAAAACGTAGCCAGTGATCAGAAGCAGGTTTACCCAGAAGCTAATGAAACTCAAATATTAGGCGCAAAGGCCTGAGAGGGGCTCTTGGGACTGTGTTCACTGGGTCTCATTTTTTTTGCAAAATTTCAATGTTAAAATATTTTCTTCGCAGCCGCTTAGACTTGTTGTCTATTGGAAGTTAATCTTCCCTTTCATTACAGTTCACCTTTTGTCTGATTATGGTGAGATACTGAAGAACATATCTGGATTTGGGTAAGAGAAAATGGAGTTGAATGTATTTGGGGAGGGGTTAATGAGATGAGAAGTGCGATTTGCAGATGTGCTCATATATAGTTCAGTTCTAGCCAATCTGAAGTAAGAATGGTGTCAAGGAGTTTTCTCCTGTTCATGGACAAACTCAGCTGGATTATAGACAAGAAGATGTCGGACTCCTGTCATTATATGACATCTACATTTTCGTAGCAACCGCGCTGGCAGTGAACGTATAGTACAAACGAGTCAAGATTTGAAATGTACAGAACGGGAAGCTAGTCCATGAAGAAATCCTCTAAATTTTACAACTCACGTATGCAAGAAGCTTGACAGGATTTTCTAAATTTGAAAACAGTCTTACACATGACATTACCAATAACGTGCTTTGAAGCTGAAAGTACTAAGCGATCAGGAGAACAAAACAGTTTGTGATCAATCGTGCTGGAGGAAATACTGAATTCTCTTCCTATTGTCTATATAGAAAATAGTACAAAACAACTTTCGAGTGAAGATGAAGTCGGAGTATGCGGTCAAAAACAGGAAAATAAGCATGATAAGGTTGTATTCAAGAGTTAATAAAATGTATTCAAGAGTTAATTCAAGAGTTAATAATAATGTTAACAAAATGAACTTTGTGATGGCTATGGTTTTATTTTTGCAAAATTGGAATTTGGCTCATCTTTCCATTATAAATTAATATTCACTGTCTAGTTTTGTATTTGAAATTTTGAATTGTAATTGTTAAGAGTTGCCAAGTTGTGTAAATTTTAGGCCTCAGAAAAAGCTTAACTAGCATCAGTTCATTATACTTTTAAACTTAGGAAATTAACAAGGAAATTAACACTTAAGTGGATGGATACTGATCATGCTATTAGGTTAGCTTCTATTATGCTAAGTGGACCAAGGGCAGGAATTACAGGAGATGGCCAGGAGCTCCTAGAAACTCACATAACTAAATGTTCTCTTTTATTAAAGCCCAACCAGGTAACAAATGAATCCGTGGAAGCTCTTCAGAGAATTGCACTACAAATGAGACGCCCTGGAGGGGGCGCCTGGGTGGTTCTGTCGGTTAAGCTCCGACTTCCGCCCAGGTCAGGATCTCCGGGTTCTCGAGTTCGGGCCCCGGCAGGCTCTGTGCTGTGCTGACAGCTCGGAGCCAGGAGGAGCCGGTTTCATTCTGGGGTGTCCCTCTGCCTCCCCACCACTCGCCCGGTCTCTCAAAAATAAACATTAAACAACTCCCTGGAGAACTCAGAGCCAATTAAAAGCTTACTTTGTCCTCAATTTCTTGTATGCACGTCAAACTGGTCGAAGTTGTGAATAACTAGATCTATATTCAACAAGCCGCCACGCGAATGACAAATCAATAGAACGGACTGGGAGAAAGGGATATGCAACGCTCAGATACCGAACATGAAAAACACCCGTAAAGGACTGTTTCCATAGCGGCTCAATTACGTCAAGCAACTAAAAGTTACAGGTACTTTTAAGAGAAAGTGTGGGTGGCTCTGAAAAGAGCCTTTTTCAACCAGAAGCCGGCATTACGCCCGCTCCCCGCGGATGCGGCGCGCCAGCTGGATGTCCTTGGGCATGATGGTGACGCGCTTGGCGTGGATGGCGCACAGGTTGGTGTCCTCGAAGAGCCCCACCAGGTAGGCCTCGCACGCCTCCTGCAGCGCCATCACGGCCGAGCTCTGGAAGCGCAGGTCGGTCTTGAAGTCCTGCGCGATCTCGCGCACCAGCCGCTGGAACGGCAGCTTGCGGATCAGCAGCTCGGTGGACTTCTGGTAGCGGCGGATCTCGCGCAGGGCCACCGTGCCGGGCCGGTAGCGGTGCGGCTTCTTGACGCCGCCGGTGGCCGGCGCGCTCTTGCGGGCCGCCTTGGTGGCCAGCTGCTTGCGCGGGGCCTTGCCGCCCGTCGACTTGCGCGCCGTCTGCTTCGTGCGAGCCATCTGAAACAACTAAGAATACACAGAACCTGGTGGACAAGGGCGAAGTTCCCCTTATATACAGTAAGAAGCATTCTGATTGGTCTTGTCATTTTTCAAAAGAACCGCGCGATAAAACCATTGGTCGAAGGGTAGATTAATTACTGGAGAGCCTGATTGGATGAATCACTCCACCTCATTCCTCTTTTCAGCGTCCAGGTTCTGTTTTATCCTTCCACTGAGTACAGCGTGAAAAGCGAGGATTTCACCATGCGAAACGTAACTTTTGGTTCAGTAAACCTAAGTGGGACCTGAGATTCTCAATCCCTGACAGGCTCGAATGTCACCAACCTGCTGGGCTGCACACTTCTCTGAGTGCGATTGTCTTGTCTCCTTCTCCCCTAGACGGCTGGATTAGTTATTTTTAAGTAAACCTCGGGTCTCTTGGACTGCCACTTCCTAGGTCTTTGGTCATTATACCTCCCTTAATACAGTTTCCTGTGTGAAACTACATGGCAGGGTCCCTGAATGGACCTGGAAGATAGCATGTAAAGCACTTGGTCTGGTAATGCTAGATTCACACTACACTGGACAGCAACAAATGATTTCGGACTTAGTTGATACGATGGGTTTTCCTTAAATTGAAAATTTGAAAATCCCGCGCGGCTTTCTTATTGGCCAAACGCAAACTTCCATTCTGCTTCTTACATTTGAGCCCCTTATTTTTTGTAGGTCAGTTCCATCTGGCATATAAAGTTGAGTGGGGGGCTTTTGAACAAAGTTTTGACGTTACCTTGTCTTTTACAGATTCAGGACTGATTCTACCAACGTAACAGGCTGGTTACTAGCCTTTCATGTGAAAATATGGATGGCTCTGAAAAGAGCCTTTGATTAGCTGTAGAAAAGCGGAAGATCCGTGGTGTTCTGGGCTAGACTTCACTTGCTCTTAGCCTTGTGGTGGCTCTCGGTCTTCTTGGGCAGCAGCACGGCCTGGATGTTGGGCAGGACGCCGCCCTGCGCGATGGTCACGCGGCCCAGCAGCTTGTTGAGCTCCTCGTCGTTGCGGATGGCCAGCTGCAGGTGGCGCGGGATGATGCGCGTCTTCTTGTTGTCGCGGGCCGCGTTGCCCGCCAGCTCCAGGATCTCGGCCGTCAGGTACTCCAGCACGGCCGCCAGGTACACCGGCGCGCCGGCCCCGACCCGCTCGGCGTAGTTGCCCTTGCGGAGCAGGCGGTGCACGCGGCCCACCGGGAACTGCAGCCCGGCCCGCGACGAGCGCGTCTTGGCCTTGGCGCGAGCCTTGCCGCCCTGCTTTCCGCGTCCAGACATATCAAGGGAGACTAGTTAGCCAGCTAAAGCTCCGCGAAATACAAAGAGACGAACTTGGCAGCTCAGGGAAATTTAAAAAAAAAAAAAAAAAAAAAAAAAAAAAAAAAGTTCTTTTATAGGCAGAGCGGGGATGAGCCAATACGCCTTCCCATTGGTCAAAGTATGTTTGCCTGTGTATCCAATAGGAAGAGAAACTGTGGATCCCTCATTTGCATAAACCCCTCCCCTTGATGAAAGTGTTCTGCTTTTATCCAATCAGAAGTGACAATTCTTGAACCTTCATTTGCATTGAAGAACTATAAAAGAATGGGCTCTGGACCCCTCACAACACTAACCTTTGTTGTGGTGAGTGCGATTAGCATTTCTACAGCTCTTAGAAAAAAACCATGCCTGAGCCCTCCAAATCTGCTCCTGCTCCGAAGAAGGGCTCCAAGAAAGCCATCACTAAGGCGCAGAAGAAGGATGGCAAGAAGCGCAAGCGCAGCCGCAAGGAGAGCTATTCCATCTACGTGTACAAGGTGCTGAAGCAGGTGCACCCCGACACCGGCATCTCGTCCAAGGCCATGGGCATCATGAACTCGTTCGTCAACGACATCTTCGAGCGCATCGCGGGCGAGGCGTCGCGCCTGGCGCATTACAACAAGCGCTCGACCATCACGTCCCGGGAGATCCAGACGGCCGTGCGCCTGCTGCTGCCCGGGGAGCTGGCCAAGCACGCCGTGTCCGAGGGCACCAAGGCCGTCACCAAGTACACCAGCTCCAAGTGAGTGTGTTTGGAGGCACAGTCCAACCCAAAGGCTCTTTTCAGAGCCACCCACTTTATCAAAGGAGAGCTATAACTGCCATTCCGTGGCTGAGCAATTGCAAGCTTGGGCTACAGTCTTAAGGAATCCACTGAAATGGTGATCCATAGGGGCATTTTTAGAGCCAAGCATGCGTTTGCATGGTCACTAACTAGGCTCTCAGCGAAATAAACTACTGTGGCGCAATGGCTGTGCTGCAAAGCGCCACTTCACCTGTAAGGTTTTTTTCAGCCCACGTTTCGTTTTCCCCCAAACTCGGAATACTTGGAAGCGCTCACTCCTTTCCCTGTGTCTGCACGTTTCTAAAGGAGACGGGAGTTTCCCTGCTAGGTAAAGAAGTGACTACAGCATTTCAAAATAGGGACCCTCCGCGGATTACTATTCCATGCTGCCCTATTGGGAGGAGGAGAGGTCCAGGTACTAGAAAGAGCCGGTAGGCGCACGTATTCCCGGAGCCTCAACTCCCCAGGACCCAAAGCATTAGGTAAACAGCGGAGCCGCCCGTGGTTCCCGTGGGCATCTACGGGGTATACCTCAAGCTCTCTGCGCACACATTAAATGAAATTACTCTAGTTTCGCATTAGAATTGTTTACCGATGGCAACAGCTGATCTAAAGCCGTTTCAGTTTTTCTTGCAGGTGGGAAACCCGGGCTCCTATTTCCTGTGTCACTGGTTTCTCTGGCTCCTATTTCCTGTGTCACTGGTTTCTCTGGAATGCCACCAGAAGGGCGGGAAGCACGGCCCTGCAGCTCTAGGAAGGACAAAGAGTTTGAATTTCCCGCGCTTCCCCTTCGCGGCACCTCGTTGGCTGGTCGGGAGGGCCCCGCAGAGGCTGGTATGCGGGCGGGTTGTTCTTAGTAAACCTTTTTCAAAAAACTGGGACTCCAAAAATGATGCTCAAAAACCAGTAATGATCTTGGTGGAGGAAGAGGAGATATTTGGGCAGGTCTGGGTCCCGGTTTGAGGGGGGCGGTGTCAGATTGGGTAGGACTGAGCTGTTGACTGCCTGTGAAAAGGGGAGGGAAAGAATATTTTTCATCGGTTTACAAACACTTTACGTAAGGGCGATCTACAACAGTGTCTTTTGGATGAAGAAGTCAAATTTGAAGTAGGATTTAATTTCTTTTTTTTAAGGACCCCTTTAAAATGAAAAGTTAAATTTAAATTCTCTTTTCCCAGATACCACGTCAGTAGACTGCTGTGTATTTACTGTCTCAGCAGAGGCAACACATAGCTGTGAAAGAGACCCCTGTCTTTAAAATTCATTCTTATAAAAAGACATTTCCCCTCACCCCTCCCAGGCCCTTTTTCTTTTCTCTTCTTTTTGTTTCGTTTCTTTCTGTTTCTTCTCTTTTCTTTTCTTCTCTTTTCTCTTCCTTTCCTTTCCTTTCCTTTTTCTTTCCTTTTGTGTTTTTTTTTTTTTCTTTTTCTAATTATCAAACTCCGGCTACAGTTTAAGAATCACTGACACTTATGTTCTTCCCCGGGAGAGGTGAGATCTGGATGGTAATATTATTTCCTATCCTTTTCAAAATGATCTTTTCAAAATGATCAAACAGATTATTTTCTCCCCATCTTGTCCTTCAAAACTTTTGCCTGACTGCTTGCTTTGGTCCCTTTCTTCTCTCTCTCCTCCTCTCCCTCCTGCTTCCCTTTCTTCCTGATATTTGATGCTTTACCTAAAACTTTACCCTTAATTGAGGAGTTCAAACTAAACCCCAAGCCTCCTAGACTCAGACCTAGGCCTTTTTGCCATCTCTCCTGGATACCTGGCTGATCTGTAACAAGAGAACGAGAATTTTTTAAAAAATCGATGCCCGGACCCTGTGGTAGGACCCCAGATCTATAGTGGGAGTGCGGAGAAACCAGAAAGATTTTTTTTTTATAAAATCTCCCCAGTTGTATCTGATAAAGCACCAACTTTGGACACAGCAAGGCCAGGAGTCAAGCCATCAAAGTTAAATTCTAGAAGGGTTTATACACACCCTTGCTTAATAAAACACCCACATTTTCTTCAGAGAGGCAGTCTCTGAGTAACAAAGCAAACGAGCAAAAAATAACCTGTCTTACCTTCCTGATTCTCCTTTCAGTCATGGAAAGTCTTCGTACCTTCCGGTCCAACAAAGGTGACCTGGAGACAGGAAGAGCTGAATTTGTAGGGGAGAAACACTTTCTGGACCCCCTGTTATCTCTTTGGGGACCTTTCTTCTCTTTTCCAAATTCTCAGCCTCCCTCCAAATGAAAGGTCTCCCAACCCCCTCTGTCTGCCCATCAACCATTCAAAATAATTTCATATAGACAAATAAAAATCTACTGTAATTCCATTATCCGGGACATTTTTGCCCTCAATCTTCCGGAAGTTTTACTTTGTGCAAGTCTATATGGACAGGTGTATAAATGTAATACAAGTGAGAGCACACCTTCTGTTATCCTTTTAAATTAATAGAGATCTTGTTGTCGGGTAAACTGGGAAAACTCGGGCCCTGAGGCCTCGACTGAGCCGGTCCCAAAAGAGTCGCCAAAGGTTATTGGTCTTGTCAGGAGAAAGAATCCAAAGACAGTCACAGAACACAGCGGCGACACGAGGGACACAAGTGGGAGAGTTTGTGGAAGTGAAAAGTACACTCTTGAGATAGGAGTAGGAGAAAGCTCCAGAGAGACAGCCAGCTGCCTCCCTGGGGTTCGGGTTTCTTTCTTTTATCCTAGGTGTTAACTAGGATGTTCACTAGGGATGAAAAGCGGGGTTTCAGGCCTTTTTTTCCTAATTTGCTCAGGGGCTTTCTGTCAGTTCGCCGCCATTTTGGGCCTGTCTGGTGTGACGGGCCTCTCACTTTCCAGATAGCTGGCCACGACTTCCTCCTTGCTGACCTCCAGGCATCCTGTTGCAATGTAACTAACTGCCTACTCTAACAGTACCAGAAGGAGAGCTATCGTCAGGCATACCTGTTTTTTTTTTTTAATCTGAAAGGTTTTTCTGCCAGGCAGAGCAAACATCTGATTAACCAAACATCTACGCTTACCTTTCTGTGAATTGCCCCCTCCCCTTTGAAGCCCCAGGCCCCTATCCCATTTCTTAGCTCAGGATGGCCTACAAGCCTCAATTGCCTGACGGCCTTTGTGAGGACGTTTTGGAGTGAAGGGGGAAGGGGGGTTCGGAGCCAACGGCCAAGCAAGAATTCTTGAAGACCTCTTTGGTGCAAAAAGGTGATTTTATTAAAGCAGGGGGACAGGACGGGTAGGCAGAAGAGCTGCCCTGGGGCTGTGAAGAGTGACCGATTATATACCCTCAGGCTGGGGAGGGGTGGGGTTAGGGGTAGAGTGTATCTCTAAGGAATTTTGGAAGCAAATTTTCTAGGACCTTGAGGGAGTAGCTGTTGTTAGAAAAATGTCATTTATTACCGTTTAGTGAAACCTCAGTCATGAGACCTTCAGATGTATATCAGGGCCCATAAGCTGAGAATATAATTGCCAACATATACTTGGGGGTTAAAGATAAAGGAGGTTTGCAAAGGAATTTTTATGTGTTTCAGGAGACTTACAGGATCTTGGGGGGTCGGGGTAATGTTAAGCTAAGGCTCTCTTTTGCCCCCAGCAAAGTGTGATCATTGAGGCAGCTGAGCTCCCAGAGGGAGGTCACTCTGCCGGTTTCAAGGGCTTGTCAATGGGGTGTAGACAGTAAGGAAATTTAATTTTTCATTTGCCTTAGTTTTCCCCATCACCATGGCAAGCACTTAAACCCCCTTCCATCTTGATGAGGGTGATATTAGGGCTCCAGGAAATGGAGCCTATAGGTGTCTGGGAATTAGGCTGTGGATAAGATTGCCTTTTTCTTGCAGTTTACTAAGCTCTCCATAAACTGAAGGAGACTCCTGTCCCGCAGGACTGTGATCTCCACGAGTCAACCATCTGCTTTCTTTCCTTTCCCCTGTTCTTGGGTGGCCAGGAGTGTCCGAGGAATATCACACATATCCCACCTGGGGTGGGGGGTGTGGGGGCAGAGGGGTGCTGTTAGCCTGTACTTTGCCCTCAGCTTGCCCCACACCCCCTCATCATTTGAGTCTCCTGTCTTTGTGGGGCTCTCATACATAAGAAATTACATTTGTTTTTCTCCTGTTAATCTGCCCGGTGTCAGTATAATTATTAAACCAGCCAAAGGGCCTAGAAAGGAAGAAGGGAACGTTTGTCCACCTCTGCATTTTCGTTGCTGGTTTACAGATGAAAATGAGTGGCTGTGCCACTTGTTGGGGTCTATGTATTTGCTAACTTTTTGTCTGGTCGCTCTATCAGTTGTTGATAGGGGTGTTGACCTGTTTACCTCTAACTGTGGATTTGCCTGTTATTCCACTCGGCTCACCCATTTTTTGCCTCATGTATTTTGCGAGGCTGTTATTTGGTGCTTATACATTTAGAATTGTATGGCTTTCTTAGTAGTTTGACCCTTTTATCGGTCTGTAATGTCCCTTTCTATCTCTGGTAACTTTCT
The DNA here is from genome assembly GCF_027475565.1 of Acinonyx jubatus. Taxonomy (NCBI): domain Eukaryota; kingdom Metazoa; phylum Chordata; class Mammalia; order Carnivora; family Felidae; genus Acinonyx; species Acinonyx jubatus. The sequence goes on along the minus strand of NC_069385.1, from coordinate 145,793,527 downwards.
TTGCTCTGGTTTACTTACCTGATTAGGAGAGGCAATCCTGATTCCTTTCGTTGATATTTGTACGGTTTCGCTTGTCCTACCCTTTAATTTCAACCTGCGTGTGTAGTTCTATTTCAAGTGAGTTCCTTGTAGACAGTGAAGGGGGACATTATTTGCCACCCTAAAATATACCTCTTTGGTGTAAGGATTACCTTGAGTGGATTGTTTATTTCTTTAAGTAGCAGACATTTAAAAAGATTTGAAACCCCAGAAGTTAGTCATTTGTGAGAGAAGTTTACATTTACCAGGGAAATCTGCATTTGTAAGAGTGTTTCCCTCTCTGTACTGGGAAAAGGATGACTAAAACTAGGGGGACCCATTGGACAAGGCAAAGATCTAAATCTGCCTAAAGATTTAAATCTGGTCAAAGATTTAACCATACCGGTTAAATGTGCTTTGCCTGGTAACTTCCCAGAACTGGCCCCCCCACCCCCCCCCCCAACATCTTTTGTGTTTAGCTGGAGATCGTATTTAAGGCGGTGGCTTGGGCCATCTGGGGCATTACTCAATACTTCCTGGATCTCTCCCTTGTATACAGGAGGTACACATGTTATTAAACCTCAGTTTGTTTTTCTCCTGGTAATCTTTTATTCCAACAATAAGGGGGGTCTCAGCCAACAACCTAGAAGGGTAGAGGGAAAATTATTTTTCCTCCCTTATAACGGCGTACATTTGCAGCACATTTTTATCCACTCAGCCAATCTCTGTTTTTTAATGGATGCATTTAGATCATATATATTTAGTGCTATTATTGACATTGATGGGGCTCAGGACCTACTACCCCAAAAGATGGCACCTTGACATACTGAATATCTTAAGCCAAAGGAGTTTGGGAAAACAGCAAAAGCGAAACTTTGACCTCCTCTTCCCTAAAGACAGGATTAGGGAAACATGCTTATTACCAGAAACAGGGAATTTAGGGCCAAGAAAGCTGTATGAACAAACCTTGTTACTTCTTCACCATTTACTACCCATTGCCCAAACCCCTTTGTCTTTTCAGTCCTTTACAAAGATGTTTCATTGTAAAAGCTTCCTACTCTGGTCACTTTAGGTCTTCATTTTTTTTAGAAAGGCTCCCAAGTACGTGTAAAAGTTCTAATAAAATGTGTATGCTTTTCTCCTGCTAATTTATCTTTGGCACTTTCATTATCAGACCTAGCGAGGAGGCCTAAAAGAGTTGAGGAAAAATTTTTCTCCCATACATGTTAGGCCTTAAGTTTGCCATTTTAGTTTTTGTTTTCTGGTGTTTTTTTGTCTGTCTGTTTGTTTGTTTGTTTGTTTTCCCCCTCACTGTTACCCACTTTTTGTTTTCTAGGTCTGGCTTTCCTGTGGGCTACTTGAGTATTTTCTTTAGACAATTTGATTCTGATTCATTTATTGTCTTTGGATAGTTTTTTAGTGGTTGCTGTAGGTATCACATACACATAACATCACAGTCCACTGGTATCTACATGTTACCAGTTCAACTGTACCAAGCTTCTCTCCTTTTAAATAATTTACCCTCTCTTGTTTATAATATAATGATCTGAAATATTTCCTCTCTATATATTGAGAACCACATCAGATAATATTAGAAATTTAGCCTCTAAACATACTTTAGAAGATTCAAGACAATTGTGTTTACCCATATTTCTTTTTGTTGTTCTTCCTTGTTAATGTTCCAAAAATATTATATCATTTCTTTCTCCCCCCCCCCCCCCCAAACTCCCTTCTGCCACTCTTCTATGGATAGATAACACTGGCAGCAAATTCTCATGCTTTACTTTATCTGAGAATGACTTTATTTCCCTGCTAATTTCTCAAGGACGTGAAATTCAGAGGGACAGTATCGGTCCTTTCCTTTTAGCTCTTAAAAATATGTGACCCTTCCTTTTGGTATGTGGTTTCTGATGACAAATCTGCTACCATTTGAGTTGATTTTTCCCTTTTACATGGGTTTTGTTTCTCTTGCTGTGTGTGTGTCTGTGGGTGTGGATATTTTTGTCTTTAATTTTCATAGGTTTGATTATGTGTTTGGGTTTATTCCACTTGGGGTTTGTGGAGCTTCCTAAATCTGTAGGTTTATGTCTTTTGTCAAATTTAGAAATTTTTGATTATTATTTCTTCAAATATACTTTTCCAACACCACCCTCTTTTCTCCTTGGTCCTCTGAAGACAAGAATGTTAGGTCTTTTTCATCGTTCTACATGTCTCTGATGTTCATTTCTCTCCCCAGTCTATTCTCTCTCCGCTGTTCAAATTGGGTAATTTCTATTTTTCAATCTTCAGATTCACTGTTTTGTCCCTATCTTCTCCATTCTGCCGTTGACCCCATCCATGACCCCATCCATGGAGCTTGTGATTCCAGGCATTGTATTTTTCAGCTCTAAAACTTGAATTGGGTTCTTCTTTTATTTCTATGCTGGGGCTTTCCCATCTTTCACTTGTTTCACGTGTGTCTGTCATTGCTCATTGAAGTATTTTTGCGATGGTTGCTTTAAAATCCTAGGTGGATAGTTCCAACATGCCGAGAGGGGAGAAGGGCCCCATCGTTGCCGAGTAAGGGTGGAAGTCCAGGATCCCCATGTGGCCTCTGATGGAGTTTGAAGTGGGGTTCATGAGCGAACGGCCAAGAAAGAATTCTTGAGATGTCTTCAGCACAAAAAGGCGACTTTATGAAAGCACGAGGACAAGACCGGTGGGCAGGAAGAGCTGCACGGGGTTTGGGAGGAGCGACTGATTACACACTTGCAAGTTTCACCGTAAGTCTCCAAGGAATTTCTGGATGCTGAAAGCAGGGTCTCACAGGACCATTCAGCTATTGTCCAGACCAGGTTGCTTTTAGTTTTTAAGGAAGTGTAAACAGTAAGGCATCAAGGCAGCCGTGAACTTCTTGAGGGGTGTTACACCTGCAGGTGTCTGACATCCAGCAGTGGGCTGCAGGCTATAAGGGAATGGAAGTTAAGCTACATTTTTCTTGTCTTTGTTTCCCTCGTCAGCCTCCACGGAAACCTTATATAGGTGGGGAGTGGGGTGGGGGGGAGATGTAGGATGTTTTCCATGGTGTTTGACTGGAGGAGAGTAGTTACTTCTTAAGTTCTCCACTTTCTAGGTGGACCTTTGGTCTTTTGGCTAGAGATAACAGGGTTTTCTGGTTTTGTGTCTTTATTGTTGTTGTTTGTTTGCCTTCCTTGGCATTTCTAGATTGCCAGCTTCTTCAGCACCACGTCCAGGATAGATGAGGTAAAAAGAAAACCCAGGGAACACACAATATCTTGTTCCTCAACTTTCAAGGTCACTTAGCCAGCCTACCTTCTCGACACCCTTTGGCGGTCTTATGTTTCACGTACATGGGAGGTCCCGGGTTGCTAGTTGTACTTCGCAGAAAGAATAGGGAGAAGTGTGTTTTACTTCACCTTGGTCCAGAAATAGAAGTTTTTATGCTCTTGAAAAGTTTTTATACATTGCTTCTATGTGACATAAGAGAGGTTTCCAGCTACTATTTTCAAACTTATTTCTACAAAGAACACATCCTGCGTATTAAATAGATATATACACTTAGTAGATTAAAAAAAAATTGAATATAATCATTCTCTTTTTAAAAAGTGGCTTTTGGAGGACTGGAGATGACTGGCTTTATAAGAATTCTGTCAGATGAATACAACGTACAGATCCGGATCAAGTCAACTTGAGCCTTCTTTCAAGATTTCTGGTCATTGTTAGGTTCTTTTTTAAAATGAGGGATCCTTATGCCTCCTGTCTGTAACCAGAGTTCTATAATGTGTGTAATGTAAACAACAGGTGGCCCTCAGAATAAATTAATGAATTAAAAGCACTTACAGCTGTAACTCTTGCCGTGTTCAGGTGAGTGACAGTCTACTCTAGGACATACTCTTGCAAATGCTTCCATTTGTCGGGGAAGAACAACTTGTCTCTACACTCGTAGGGTCTCCAACTCGGTCTAGGAATTCAACTGACATAGACAAATTAATGGCATAAAAGCCTACAAGTTATAATTATTACTTTTTGTTCACATGCACATGGGAGTTTTCACAAGAAAAACGAAAATCCAAAGAAGCTCTAAGAAGGTAATGCTTCTATACTGTGTTGGACAAAGAAGGGTAACTTAAGAAAATGTCACCGGTTGAAGGGGCTGGGACTAGGGGAGTTAACTGGGAGATGATGTTTGTTTGTACAGATTTCTCTGAGCCTCAACTTCCTGTCCTTTGCGAGAAGAATGACTCTTTGCTTCCGGTAGAGGGAGGACTTCTTTAAGGAAAAGAAGGTAGACAGTGAGACTGTCCTTGCTGTTGCTCTTTTCTTTAACTCAAACTACTCAATGTGCCAGAGCAGCATATTTTGGGATGGCATGTTCTGGACTTCATCAACAGTAACCTCAATGTCGGCTAGTTTTTCTCAAGGGTATTTAAGGCACATTATACTTTTTTTTATTTGTATCGAGCAAAGAACAGACATTTACTTCCTTTCATTGTCATACAAAACAATATGCATCAAAGTGTCCTCTCCAGGCAGTACTGGAGACATTGTTACTGAGGACATTACTTTTCTCTCACATTTTTGTGGAAGCGTTTACCCCCACCGTCTCTCTCCCCAACATCTGCCCTGCACGTTATTTTTCAGTCAAGTGCCTACAATTTGCCAATTTTGAGAACGTGCTGATAGGGTTTCATCAAGCTGTTCTACTGTTGCAGACAGTTGTAGTGTTGTGTTTGCTGACTTGCGTGACGCAGGGTCACCTAGATGACTGGAAGCCTTCTTCTCATCCCCGATCTGATGGGGTATGGATTCCTGATGCTGCGAATGTCTGCACGCCAGCTTCTATTCTGCGGTTTTGAAACAGGCCTTAATCTTGCCTCCTATTTTACCTAGCACTCTACATACCCCTTCCTCCGTCCAAAGTGACCTACTTTATTCAGGAAATTAGAACAGTCCTACCTCTGGCCCTCGGCTCCTAACATTCCCTTGGCTTTGGATGCACGTGGGCTTTTATGGGAGCATTCACTCTTCCTGCTTGGCTAGCTTCTTCACCGCTTTCAGGTTTGAACTCAAACCTGAAACTCATACCCGAACTCATACCCTCCTGGTGAGGCTCTCCCTGACCATCCCCGTGTGTCTCAGATATGCCCTTTTCCTACTTTGTCTCCGTGCGCTCGTCACCAAAAACCGCACTGTCCTCTTCTGTGCATTTAGCCCATTGTGCACCTTGCCACGCTAGGAGGGCGTCACCACAAGGGTACAGTTTTCCATCTGCCATGGACACTGCCATGTTCCGTGGACCTGGAACTCCCTGGCATTTAGTCGGTATTCAATGAGTATGTGTGGAATGAATGCTGAATACTCACCTCCCTCATGAACTCCCTTGACCCTTCTGATTTGCAGTGTTTACCCCTCTCTGCCACCCATTCTCATATTCCTGATTGCTTACACCTTCATTTTTGGAGGCAGAATACCCTGTACTATTTAATCTTCAGACATACAGTCCTTCTCTTTTCAAAAAGTGTCAAGTCTTTGAGGCAGGATTTGAGACCTTCTATATCTTCATCTTGCAAAGACATTGAGCCAGTGGTTGTTGTTTACTGCTGTCATCGACACTGAAGATAATGATGAAAAATTAAAAGGAGAGTGAATATTGTCAAGAGAAAAAGTCCTAAGTGTCTGAAGACTTAAGAGAAGGCGAAAAACAAATGGAAGATGCACATCTTGACTCTCCTGCCTGGTTCCCTGGATCAAAGGATGCTTCTCTGACCGTTGGCTTATGAGTAGATTTTTCTCACACATAGGTCCGTGTTCCTTTTACCATCCTATTTGGGACTCAGAAGACCTTTAGGCTTGAGTCTGCAAAAATTCCTGAAATTACTGTTCACCTTCCTCTGGGCCCCATCAAGGTCTATCTTCTGGACCATAAGAGGAAAAACACCAAGATTCCTCCCGGCAATGTCTCTCGACGCTACTATATTCCTTGACATGAGCGCTAAGACCAGGCAAAGACTGCAGTCATATAAACACCGCGTTTATAATACATCATCTTTTTTGTGTATTTCAGTGTCGTGGGGCATTTGTTCCCTCATTTCCTAAAGGTCCCAAGACTTCTTGTGTTTGCGTTTCAATGTTTCGGCCCTCTAACCACGAGGGGTGCAGTACGCTATGGATATGGAGGATGACAGAAGAATTTTCTGAACCAACCAAGTGTTGTAGCCAAGTGAAAAAATGGAGAAGGTAGGAGTTGGGAATGGCAACGGGGGCAATGAGTTTCCCAACCAGGAGTTTGGAGTCCTTGGTCCTGACGCAGTTTTGGAGTGGTGGCGGGGTCCAGAGCCGATGGCCAAAAAAGAATTCTTGAGTCGCCTTTGGTGTAAAAAGGTGGTAGTATTAAAGCACGGGGGGACAGGACCCGGGGGCAGAAAGAGTTACACTGGGGTTGTGATGGGTGACTGATCATATACCTTTCAGGTTGGGAGGGCGTTAGGGATAGCATAAGTCTCTAAGGAGTTTTGGAAGCAGGGTTTCCAGGACCTCGAGAGGCTAACTGCTGTTAGCAAAAGGTCATTTATTACTGTTTAGTAAAACCTCAGTCATGAGACCCTTCAGATGTTTATCAGTGGACCATAAGCTTGGAGTATGAGTGCCAACATGTATCTTGTGATGGTAGACATAAAGGAAGTTTTCAAAGGAATTCTTATATGTTAAAGTAGACTTACAGGATCCTGGGGGGTAGGGTGAATGTTAAGATAAGATTACCTTTTGCTCTTAACAAAGTGTCATCATCCAGGCAGCTGAGCTCCTAGAGGAATGTCACCCTGCCGATGGCAAAGGCTGTAGGCAGAAAGGAAAGTTAGTTTTTCATTTGCCTCTGGTTCCCACATCCCTCTCATTAACTCGGTGTGAGCCGGTAAAGACCAAGACACAAAAAACTCACAATCGGGGTCTCTAAGTTTTGCAATCTCTAAAATGAAAACAGCACTCTACCTACCTTCAAGGTGGTCCCATAGACCTCATGTGTAAGATCATGATTTACACAAAAGACCTACTGTCTTGAGTCAGGGAGAGGATGGGCCAGTTCTTGCCTTTAGTTTTCATTGTTCAGACACTTTTCATTGTTCAGACATTGTTAAGGCTTGGGCTCTGACAAAGAATTGTTTGTTTCCTTTCTTTCTGTTACTTTGTGAGGTCCAAAGACTTAAAGCAACTGCTGGAACAGATGTACTTTTTAAATGTAAACTATTTTAGAAATTGTTCTGTTTATTCCTTTCCAGAAACAGTCACAATCCTGGAAAAGGAAAAAACAGCCAAAAGACAGAGCAATGAGGACAATCATTCCTGCTTCGGATTGGATTTTAAATTCGTATTGTTCAGAAAATCAAATTGTTTCAATTATTAGTGCTAACGTAAAAGCTCTCCACGCCAGATTACAATGGAGTATTCAAAAACCTCCCGCTAGGTGGAGGGCTTTTATGCAAATGAGGGATGCTGATTATGCTTTTTCATTGGTTACTTGAAAAGAGCCAATGGGAGACTTGTAGTCAGCATACCTGCCGTTAGTATAAATACTTCTCTTGCTCTCAGTCTGGCTCTACACTGCTCGCGTTTTCTTTTGAAGGCGTTTGCTTCCTTCTCTGCTGGTGATGTCTGGACGTGGAAAGCAGGGTGGCAAGGCTCGCGCCAAGGCCAAGACCCGTTCGTCGCGGGCCGGGCTGCAGTTCCCGGTGGGCCGCGTCCACCGCCTGCTCCGCAAGGGAAACTACTCAGAAAGGGTTGGGGCCGGCGCGCCGGTGTACCTGGCGGCCGTGCTGGAGTACCTGACGGCCGAGATCCTGGAGCTGGCGGGCAACGCGGCCCGCGACAACAAGAAGACGCGCATCATCCCGCGCCACCTGCAGCTGGCCATCCGCAACGACGAGGAGCTCAACAAGCTGCTGGGCCGCGTGACCATCGCGCAGGGCGGCGTCCTGCCCAACATCCAGGCCGTGCTGCTGCCCAAGAAGACCGAGAGCCACCACAAGGCCAAGGGCAAATAAGCTGATGACTTTTTTTTACACAGGCTTTTTCCCTGATCAAGAGAAAGTCCGCTTAGCTACTTAAAAAGGCTCTTTTAAGAGCCACCCACAGTTTCCTTTGAAAGAGCTGTGCTTTGAACTATCAGTGTTTAAAAACATGGGAGGTGAAATGTCACAAAAACACCTGGAAGGCTTTGCCCCCGTAGAAATGCTTTCACAGTTTTGAGGCTAAAGCAACACGGGAAATTAGTGTAAACGTTGCTAACCCCATTGGCCGTGTATAACCGTGTAGGGCGCGTTTTTAGTCCAGCAGAAAAGGGCATTGCTATATTCCACAGATGAAGTTTGAAAGTTTTTCGCAAGGACAGTAGCTTGGAGAAGGAAATAATGAGAGTCCCTAGATTCTTAAGATTCTTCATTTTATGGAACACATCCATTAAAATCCCAGTTTGTGAAGGCATGTTTGCTGAAGCAGTGAGGCTAAGTCCTAGTTCCTTGATAATTTATGCTTGCAAACAGGGAGCATTTTACTAACTCTCCACAATATTTGTGCCACGCCCAAGAAAATTCTGAATGTCATTTTAGCGGCAGCCCATGTATTTACCTAAACACCTGCAGAATATCTTGATGGTTTCTCTCTAAAAACAACAAAACATCCATTGGAAGTCCCTATGTGGCTTTGCATGATTACCTTACTTTACACTTTAAAATATCTGCAGCTTTCTGTGCAAGATTTTTGTTCACAGTGGATATAGGAACGAAAGGGTAAATAAATGACGTCAGAGTAACCACATTTAAGGGCGGGGCTTAAGATTCACTCACCAACCTGAAAGCAACTCTTAATCCGGGCTCCCCGCACGGAGCTGGACCAATCCGAGGAGGGCGCGGGAACTTTTGAATGCTCTTCGGTCCAATGGTTGGCGGTCCGGCTGTATAAAAGAAGGAGGGCTGTGTGCCTCTCACCGCTTTCGGTGAAGACGCTCTCGGCCCGCTTGGGGGATGGCTCGCACGAAGCAGACAGCGCGCAAGTCGACGGGCGGCAAGGCCCCGCGCAAGCAGCTGGCCACCAAGGCGGCCCGCAAGAGCGCGCCGGCCACCGGCGGCGTCAAGAAGCCGCACCGCTACCGGCCCGGTACGGTGGCCCTGCGCGAGATCCGCCGCTACCAGAAGTCCACCGAGCTGCTGATCCGCAAGCTGCCGTTCCAGCGGCTGGTGCGCGAGATCGCGCAGGACTTCAAGACCGACCTGCGCTTCCAGAGCTCGGCCGTGATGGCGCTGCAGGAGGCGTGCGAGGCCTACCTGGTGGGGCTCTTCGAGGACACCAACCTGTGCGCCATCCACGCCAAGCGCGTCACCATCATGCCCAAGGACATCCAGCTGGCGCGCCGCATCCGCGGCGAGAGGGCGTAAGTTCTTAACGAAGGATCGCCGACCTTAAACCCAAAGGCTCTTTTCAGAGCCACCCAATTAGCTCAACAAAAGTGGCTGTGAACCTTTAGATGGTGTTTAGGTGACCATGGCCATACTAAGCATTACTTGAAATCTGGCTGTTCTGATGGGACTTCTACCCAGCAAAAGGGTCCGTTTTCGAAAACCCTGTGACAGACTGCATATGATCCTGTCAACCCACTTTCCTAGACTATATCGTGTGCCTTTACTGAAAAGGGGACGACCTTGAACCAGTAGCCGGGGTACATGAACTGACCACTTTGAAAGTGCCTAATTGTGCCTCTAAGAAATTTGAGCTTTAGATTACATCCCCAACTATCAGGAAACACTTCGAAGATCATATAGCGTTTACACTGTACATAACTCCACAAACTCCAGAGTAATACAGAATACTGAATAATGACAGCTCCAAATTCCACCAAAGGCTTCGCTTCAGTTTTCCCCACACCTTTGCTCTTACCCCTAATACTTCTGGGCTACATCTGAGATGGGAGTTGATGCATCGACCTAAATCAGGTGGACAACCATCAAAAAACAAGATTCACCTTGAATTGTGTGGTTTCCTTGGATTGCTTTACATTCCTGGATTTTGATAAAACAACTTTGACTTTACAAAATATTTGCATTTTTCTAAGTAATAAGGTTGGATGTTTCTATTTGTGTGTGTGTGTGTGTGTGTGTGTGTGTGTGTGTGTGTACTCGTGTGTGTCATTGCATTGTATTTTTATTTAAATTTCCAGGCTCTCCTACATGCAAATGTCTGGCACAGACCTTTGTTATCCATGTAAAAGGGCTGTCAGAGGCATCAATGATGCCCTTGGCTTGAGCCAGGGTCTGTCCCCCTGCCCCAGCCCACATCTGGGCCCCAGCTGAAGTCGAAATATCTTGGTTTTTCTTATCGCTGTGCTGGCTTTTATGTACATTGTTTGGCTTTTTCCTCGATATGTTTTGTATCTGTTAGAAAAGGGGTGTTTAAGGCACAGGGCCTGAAAGGATAGCTTTAAAAAGGTACAAGTGCCCATTGCTGTCTGAGGGTGGGATGGCCAGGGGACAGTGGCTCAGATTGGCTGCCCCTGCCCTCCCCCATCCCCTTCCCAGTCAAGGAATGTGGATTTGATTCTAAGTCTTCATTTACTTGAGTCCCTCAACAGAAAAACTGCCCAGTGTCTGGTGAATAAGGATAGCACTATCTTAGAATCCATAACGTTGTTAATCTTTCTGCAGGAGTATTCTGGAAACTGGAAGCACAGGGGAGCATTTAGATATCAGATTGCCCACATTCAAATCGCAGTGTTACCACTTACCGTATCGTCTTGACACAAATTGATTTCTCCATCATCAGAAAAATAGGGAAGAACACTACCCACCTTAGTGGGTATCATAGTTACTGGGATCGTAGAAGTTGATTTTTGGACACGTGGCATTGGAGAAATCCTATGAATTTTCCTGAGCTGCGTGTGATTCTCCCTTATACTCTAACATTTCTTTGAAAATTGAAATAAAAACTCAAACTTTCCCCTCTAAATGTCCTTTTCATTGGGCATGACTTTATTGAATAGACTCGGCCCAGTTTGGAAATGAAACTTCAGCGGGTATTCTAAAAGCAAAGAATGGAGGAAATTCAGTCATAAATATTGCAAATATTTTGTAAAGTCAAAGTTGTTTTATCAAAATCCAGGAATGTAAAGCAATCCAAGCAAACCACACAATTCAAGGTGAATCTTGTTTTTTGTTGATGGTTTTCCACCTGATTTAGGTCGGTGCATCAACTCCCATCTCAGATGTAGGCCACAAATGTTAGGAGTAAGAGCTAAGGTGTGGGGGGAAAAAAAAGAAATTTACTGAATATATTGGAAGGGGAGCTGTGCCCACTTTTTAATATCACTGCATGAAGCATTTATTACTTTCTATTAGCGGAGTGACTATGGTCATGCTGGAGGGAAAAAAAGGCGTTTAACATACAGATTGTATTTTTTAAATGGCTGTTGGAAGGTCCTTCATGAAACACGGTGTTTCTTTCCCAGACACCATGGTGATACGACACCACATGCTGAAATTCACCGCTACTACTGCTGGCTCTCGAACTTTGGGTTTATACAGACTTTCAGAAGAGAGGAGGAGGCCAAGGTCAGGGTGTATTTTTCAGAGTTAAAGATTTAGTAGTAGCCCTTCCAGTCATCCCAGTAGAAGTGACTTACTAATCCATGAGTGTCTGAGGTTTAACACCAAAGTGGGAAGTCAGTGTAGAAATGTGAATTGTACTCCAGATTCGGCTGCCGGAGAGCCAGGAAGGAACATTACTTGTCAATGCCCCTTTGGAAAGGGCACCTAGGGATATTCTCAGGCAACCATTTTTAACATGTCATGTACGAACAGAAAAACAGCCTGTCAGTCACTAGGTGAATGAATAAAGACGGAGTCTTACATAGAGCTGACAATACGGATTCAAAATGCATGTGTCCACTTATTTGCAGAGTTTTATAACAAATACAACACAGTACGGTAAAGGTTTTTCTCTTCCTTATGTTTTCTTAATAACATTTTCTTTTCCTTGGTTTACTTTATAATAAGAATACAATATATAATACATATACCAAATACATATTAATAGACTTTATGTCATCAGTAAGGCTTCTAATCAACAGTATGGTATTGGTAGTTTGGGCGGGGGGTGGTCACAAGTTATATCTGGATTTTCAACTGTGCAAGAATCAGCCCCCCAAGCCCTGCATTGTTCAGAGGTCATTTGTATATAAAATGGGACATTAGTCATACCAAGAATGAAATCTAGGTATTCACAACATGGATGGACTTAGAGGGTATTAGGCTAAATGAAATAAGTCAGGCAGAGAAAGACAAATACCATATGACTTCACTTACATGTGGAGTCTATAAAACAGCATCGATGACAACAGCAAACATAAATATAGAGAACAAATCGGTAGTTTAGGGGCGAGGGGTAAGAGGCAAACAAGGTAAAGGTGATTAAGAAGGAAAAACATCCAGTTATACAATAAATAAGTCACAAGGACGAAAAGCACAGCATAGGGAATATGATCATATTGTAACAACTTTGTATGGTAGCGACACTTATCATGATGAGCATTTCACAATGTATATAATTGTCAATTCACTACGTTATACACTAGTATACTATTGTAAGTCACTATACTTCAATTGAAAAGAAAACAAAACCAAAAAACCGAGAATCCATCAATGTCTTGTACTTTATTAAATGTTGTGATTAAAAAAAAAAACAAACAAAACCTTCGCTATTATATACGTATCTGTGTTGCCTATATTGAGTCACGAGTAAAAGCCTGAAAATGAAGGCTCAGGGCAACATCCTAACTCCAGACAGGTTCTTTAAGCAACAATACCAACTAAAAACCAGCCATATTTATGTCTTTGCGCCAATCTCTGTTCTAGCGTTCTGCTTACGTTAGGTAATTTCAATCTTTACAAAAGTTCCCTGAGTACTATCATCGCTCCACCTTAACAGATAAAGAAACTGAAGGGCAACTTTACAAGGTCACACCGCTGTAATAGAGGAAAAATGACTTCCCCTGCCCTTTTGAGTTTCTGGCCTAGACCCTGCCATAAAAGGCAGATTAAGGACAGAAAAACAGAGGTTTAATGACATATATACCTCAGGTATACATGGGAAAGAGAGACTCTGAAAAACTGAGAACACCTGAAAAGGCCCAAGCCACCCCCTTTACATACCGTCTTCCACTAAAGACAAAACATGTCACGCGGGAGGGGCGTGCACAGGGCGCCGGTTATGGGCTCCCAGGGAAAGGATGGTAAACAAGGCAAGGTTGTTCTGCAGAATCAAGGCCGGGCTTTCTCCAGGGACAAGTTTCCGTGCTGATCTAGTCGTCCTTCTCTTTCTGGCGCAGAGAGGGAGACACCGACTGAGATCTCCTTCACACATGTGAAATTCCCCTTAAGAAAGGGTGAGTTCTCTGGTTTTAGAGATTCTGCTGCGTCTGGTATTTCTCTAAACTGCTCAAAAATAGCCCTTATGTCAGACAGGCCTATGTGCGGGCGGCGTATACCGTACCGTTCACACGCACGGGGCATGTTTGGGGAAGGTGTGTCTGAGCTCCCCACTCCTATTTTGGGGTGGCGTCCTAGGGTACCCTTCCCAATCATCCCCTTCTGAAGGAGAAAGGACAGCACTTGCTTATAAAAAAAAAATGAGCCCCTGTGAACATTCTCACGGGAAGATATAATTTCAGATACAAATATCAACGGTTTCAGAAAAATCTAGAGCTTAAAACTGAAACACCTCACTCCGTTCCCTCCCCCACACCGCCATTGGCTCTCAGCCCAGAGAGGGGCGGAGCCCGGCGTGCGGTCGCGGCGCCTCGGTTCCCGCCCACCCGTTCAGTTCTCAATCAGGTCCGACGACTGCTTATAATAACGCCGGTCTGGACAGTGGGGCCATCGCTGTGACTTACTCACAGAACGTGCTTAGGTAGCTATGTCAGGCCGGGGCAAAGGCGGGAAAGGTCTGGGCAAAGGGGGCGCCAAGCGCCACCGTAAGGTGCTGCGCGACAACATCCAGGGCATCACCAAGCCCGCCATCCGGCGGCTGGCCCGGCGCGGCGGCGTGAAGCGCATCTCCGGCCTCATCTACGAGGAGACCCGCGGGGTGCTCAAGGTGTTCCTGGAGAACGTGATCCGGGACGCCGTCACCTACACGGAGCACGCCAAGCGCAAGACGGTCACGGCCATGGACGTGGTGTACGCGCTCAAGCGCCAGGGCCGCACCCTCTACGGCTTCGGGGGTTAAGCCTTCGTCACCATTTTTTCTCCATAAAGGTCCTTTTCAGGGCCGCCCATTTACTCTCAAAAGGGTTGTTCGCGTCTGCCTCTTCCACTCCAGTTGTGCTCCTGTTGGGAAGGCTCATCCGGCCTACCTGCTAAGGCTTCGGCTTTCGTCTTAACGCATAAACGGAGCAACACTCCATTCTCCCTGCTACCTCTCCACCAATCAGCTCGCAGCACATTGCGAGGCGCAGGCCGCGGGCCAATCCGGAGCAGGGGCTGGCCGAGGAAAGCCAATGGGGAGGCGTCTGAAGTCCCCGGCCCACGGCTTTCTGGGGAAGGAGTTGGCCTCCCCCTCGTCCCTTTCCCCCAAGAGGCCATCCTGGCCGGCGGCCGTGCTTCAGTCGCTGTCGAACGCGTTGGTCCGGGGAGGCTCCGGTGAATATCCGTACTAATTCCCAGAGCGTGCTCCCGCCTCTGGAAGCCAGGGATGGCCCGAGAAGGCTCTTCGTTGTCGTGTGATTGCCCCCAGCGATGCCCGGACAGAGGACGACACAGGCTTTCCCCGCCCGCGCTGGCATCCGCCACCTCTATCTCCGGGGTTGGAGCCGGTGAGGGTGAGGTCGGCCCACAGCCTTCCGCAGACGGTTGTCTTTGAGCTTAAGATGCCTTGGCATTGCAGGTTTGCGTCCGCAGGCCGCGCGCCTTCGCTAAGCCTTTGGCTTGGGGAAATTGCCATTTACTAGATTAAAGGGAGTCTTCTTATTCAGGTCTCTGGCTACTGGGAGCCTTGAGGTCTCCAACAGGGTGCAAATTCGAGGGGCTGAGGGAGAAAGCCCCCTCCTCAGGTCACTGGCTCTGGTGACTGTCTTGGACCTTCCCCCTTCTTCCCTTTGTCCGGTTCATTTCCCTCCTGCCTCCTGTATAAATTCTAAGGTTGTTGGGGCACTTGGGTGGCTCAGTTAAACGCATCTGACTTCTGCTCAGGTCATGATTTCAGTTCGAGCCCCGCGTCGGGCTCTGTGCTGACAGCTCAGAGCCTGGAGCCTGCTTTGGGTTCTGTCTCCCTCTCTCTGCCCCACCCCTGCTTGCGCTCTGTCTCTGTCTCTCAAAAATGAGTAAATATTTTTAAAAATGTAAGGTTGTTTTATTTTAATGAACGTTTCAAACATGGTTATAAAAAGTTGTGAAGTTATGTCCTCCAATTGGTAAATCACAACGGAATAGTCAGCATTGATTTAATGCTTAAGAAATATATTGACATTTGCTTAAAACTGCTGGCTGGTTACTCTGCTAACATGTCTCTCTGACACAAGAAGATACTTGAATAGGCAATTGGAAGATTCTTGAGTTCCAAGGGAGAGGTCTGGCTTAGAGAAAAATTTGGGAAACTCCCACCTGTCAATGGTAAGACAATGAGATCAAGATTTTCAACACCATTTATTACTGTACGTTGTAATGGTAAATGAGTGGAAATATAAATCGTTATCAGAAGGGACTGGGGCGCCTGGGTGGCTCAGTTAGTTGAGCGTCCAACTTTGGCTCAGGTCATGATCTTACGGTGTGTGAGTTGGAGCCCCACGTCCGGCTCGGTTCTGACAGCTCAGAGCCTGGAGCCTGCTTCGGATACTTCTCCCTCTCTCTCTGACCCTACCCCGTTCATGCTCTGTCTCTCTCTGTCTCAAAAACAAACAAACAAACAAAAAAGAAAAACATTAAAAATTAAAAAGAAGGGATTGGATATCCTTGAAGTGGTGGTCTGAGTGCAGGCTGCTATAACAAAAATACCATAGACTCTGTGGCTAACAACGAATATTGATTTCTCACAGTTCTGGAGGCTGGGAGTTCAAGATCAAGGTCCTGGAAGATTCAGATAAGATTTGGTGTCTGGTGAGAACCCATTTCCTGGTTCATAGACCTATCTTACTGTGTCTGCAGATGGCGGAGGGAAGGACCAGAGAGCTTTCTGGGATCTCTAATTCCATTCATGAGTGCTCCACCGTCATGGCCTGATCACTACCCAAGTGCCCGATCTCTTAATACCATCATATTGGGGGTTAACATTTCAACATACGAATTTGCAGGGGATACACACAGTCCGTCATAAATGGGCTGCTATGGAGACCTACCAAAGGATAAAGCAACCTGGAGGGCATTTTGGCTCATTTCTTGGCCCCTTCTCTGTTCTTTGTCTCACTATTGATTTGCTCTGTGTTCTGTGAAATAGTTGCTGCTCAACAGGAGAACTCCATGGCCTAGCTCTGAGTGTCCCGCCAGCTTGTAGTGACACTTAAAGGCTGTGAGAGTGTCAGCTTCTCTCTCAATCCTACTGGTTTTTAGCAGGGTGGCCTTAATCACCTCTAAAATTTTATCAGTTTTCTTTCACCCACTTCGAGCTTCATAATGAAGCTTGTCGCATATCCACCTGTATATCTGATATATCTACTTGAATATCTGATGGACATCTCAGACTTGTCCACATTAGGTATCTTAACGCATAAACCCCAAATCTGTTCCTCCTTCAGTATTCCCCACCTCAATAAATGGAACTCCATTCTTCCGGGGGCTCAGCCCAGAAAACATGCGGTCCTGTCTGAGCTCTTTCTCATAACTTTCATCCAACCCAGTCAGCTCTATCTTCCAAATCAATCAGAGCACCTTTCCCGACATCCTCTGCTTCTACTCCTGGACAAGCCACAATCACCTTTTTTCCAGATGACCATAATGAGTCCTAACTAGTCTTTCTGTTTCCACTTCTGATGGCTAGTTTTTTTCTCAGCCACACAGAAGGAGTGATCCTTTCAAAAGATGTGTCCGCCATCTGCCCAGAACATTCCAGCGGTGTTCCTTCTTCATAATAAAAGCCAGTGTCTTTGTCACAGCCTACAAGCACAGTAGCCAATAAGTCCAGATTGCCTGAGTTGGAGGGGTTTCTGGGATATGGAGCTTTCAGTGCTCAACCTTGGGGAAAGTCCCAAGCAAACAGGATGAGTTTGTCACGCTACCTAAGATGGCTTTACGTGATCTGGCCCTCGGCCACCCTCTCACCTCACTCACTCTCCCATTTCTTTGTCCTCACTGGCCTTTTTGCTGCTTGTGGAGTGGAGCAAGCATGTTCCGGGCTCAGAGCCTTTGTCCTGATTTTTCTTTCTTCCTAGAAGTATCTTCTGGTGTAGGAGAGATAAAATTTTACCTCTGCTTTCTTAGGGGTTTTACCAGGCCTAAGAATTAAATTGACATAAAACAGGTTCATGGGAAAAGAGCATACAATTCATTTATATTTACATGAATACATATATATTTTTATGTATAGTCATTGAGGTACACCAATGGGTTTTCCGGGACAAAGGTGCCCTCCTAAGGAAATGAACACCCAAAGAAGCAATTGGACTTGAACACTTATGTACCGAGCTGGACAAAGAAGAGTAAACTGTGAAAACAGAACAAGGCAAGGGGGCTGGGGGCCGGGCAGTTAATTGTGGGAAAAAAACTAGGAAGATAAGCGTTAGTTTACAAGGTTTGTACAGAGTTCTCCCAGCTTTGATGATCCAACGTGGCAAAAATATGACTTTCCTCCTGGTAGAGGGATGACATCTTCCATATGGGGATTTTCTCTCCTGCTTTCAGGAAGAGAAAGGAGAGGTCAGAGTGCTTTTCTCGCACCTGTTTGTTTTCCCAGTGCCTTTAATCTTGATGTCAGGCACATAGTTTGTGTGGCATGTTCTGCTGTCACTGGACATAGAGTGACATGCTGCATGGCTGCAGACTTCATTCAGGCCTCTGCTCAAATGCCCTCTTATGAAAAGAGAACTTTCCTGACCACCCTATGTGAACGAATACCCCCTCTGCTCATTCTTTAAAATAGCATATGTATCCCCACCCATATCGCTATATATTTATTTTGTTTGTGGTCCTGTCTTCCTCAACTAGAATATAATCCTGTGACAGCAGGGGCTTTGTTTTGTCCCTGAGATGTTCCCTAGCTCCTAGAACAGGGCTGAGAGCTAACAGGTATGAAGGTTTGTTGTGGAGGGAGAGGAAAAACATTTTTCCTTCTGCTCTTCTAAATTCTTGACTGGGACCTCCCTGCAACAAAAAAGACACATTAACAGGAGAAAAACAAATTTAATTATATACAGGTGTACAGGAGCCCCTACAAAGATTTGGGATTCAAGGAAGTGATCAGAGCAGGAAGCTTTTATATCTTTTTAGACAATACGTTTCTAAAGAACAGAGAAAGTGCTTTTGGGCTAGGAGTAAAGAAGTAACAAGGTTTGTTCATACAGACTTCTCGACTCTGAATTCCACATCTCCAGTGATAAGGATGTTTCTCTTCCTCCTGGTATAGGAGGGTACTTTTCATAGAAGAGATTTATCTTCTGCTTTCAGGGAAAAAGAGAGAAGTGGGGGTTACAAGCGGTGAGGAGGTGTCGGGGTGATTTTCCTGCTTCTGCCGCTCAAGTTCCTTGAGTTGAACATATTTAATATGCCAAGGCAGCGTATCAGGGAATAGCATGCCCTGTACCCCATCAGTTGAACGAATGCATGCGTGAATTTTCTACACAAGACCCTAGGCTCACCAGAGTGCCGCCACGATGGATTCTCCTTCTACTCTTCCTTGACTTACCTAGATCTGAGGAATGGTGCAGAGTGGGAAATCGGGCAGCAGCAGTATCTTTGTTCTGAACAAGGCCTTCACGAGTGTTAGGACGGAGGAAGGCTCAGAGGCTTTCACCCAGGCCAGTGAGTGCGACAAATGGGTATGGTGCTGTCTGTAAGGCTGTGAATAAGCTAGGCCAACCGTAACAGAAGCCAGGCATGTCCGTTGTTATAGCCACCGCACCTCCCCTCCCGTATGGAAAAATCTGCATCCACACACCTCTCTATTATACTCCGGATCCAGGACAGAGAATTCTGTCTGATTTGCCCACTGCCTACAGCAGTATCAGGCACGTCACACGAGGTCAACAAGCATCTCTTGAAGGAACACCAGCCAAGGAAATAAAGTGACCACTCTCCCAACCATGCCCATTTTGGTCCTCTGACGGTCCAGGACGCAGCTCTGAATCCTCCCCATTGTCGATTTAAATTAAGCCAGGCTAGGTACTTTTATCATTCCCGGAGAAATCTTGGAGGACAGTTATTAGGTGGAAAAGGAGACATAAAAAGCTAGGAGAGACATTGGCTAAAGCTAACACACGGTGGCTGCAGTCAGCACACGCTCTCACGCCTGCTCTCTAGATTTTGAGATATAGTGTATATACCATATCCCCCCGCCCCGCCGACACACACTTGAAGTGTACAATCCAATGTATTTTAGTATATCTACTTAATTGTACATCCATCCCCACTATCTAATGTACATTTCCATCACCCTAATTTCCATTTCTCTGGGAAGGAAGGAAAAAAAAAAAGCATGGCTAACTGCGGAGGGCTGTGCTGACAGTGAATGAGGCACTTTCCCCCATTAGCCAGATTTTACTTTCCCCTGAGTCCAGTGCTCTCTGGGTTTTCTGGCAGTCTGAATCTGGTTTCCTCCCCTGCCCACCATTTCCAGGTTTTTCTTGTTTTTATTTATTTATTTATTTATTTATTTATTTATTTATTTCAGACAAATCGCTCTATTAGCGGTAAAAACTTCAGTACTCTTCTTGGGACCTGATAGAGGGCCTGATAGACAGGGTCTATCTCATAATCCGCAAAAAGACATTTTTAAAATTCCTAAATCGGGGTTTTGGCCTCTCCGGTCAGCCTTCCCATCCCCCAATCCGGCTCGCCTCTGGCGGGGGAAGCACATGAGATCATCAGTTCTGATTGGTTGACAACCATGGATGGGACTTGCTGATTGGATAATGTTCCTCTTTGTTCCTGGAATCCCTTGTCAAGTTCCTTACTCTGCTTCGGTTACCCCTCACTTTTGAGTTGGAATATCACTACTCCCCTGCTCGTATGCGGTGAATGGGAACAGAGGAGCGGGTAAAATAAACCATTGAGCTAAGGGAGTTACCTTGGCACATAAGACTATCGAACTGTAGTCTTCCTTCCAATATCCCACAACCTTCTGGGTTTCGGTCTCAATATTGTGGATTCTGAGTACGGAGCTGGTAGGCTCAAGTGCCCTGTTCGTTTGGGACAGCCCTTTTTTTGAACAGTTGGGTGGCCCTGAAAAGGGCCTTTGGTTGAGAAATGAAACGTTCTGGTGGCGAAACCCGGCAAGTTAGCCCCCGAAGCCGTAGAGGGTGCGGCCCTGGCGCTTGAGCGCGTACACCACGTCCATGGCCGTGACCGTCTTGCGCTTGGCGTGCTCCGTGTAGGTGACGGCGTCCCGGATCACGTTCTCCAGGAACACCTTGAGCACCCCGCGGGTCTCCTCGTAGATGAGGCCGGAGATGCGCTTCACGCCGCCGCGCCGGGCCAGCCGCCGGATGGCGGGCTTGGTGATGCCCTGGATGTTGTCGCGCAGCACCTTGCGGTGGCGCTTGGCGCCCCCCTTGCCTAGGCCCTTCCCGCCTTTGCCTCGGCCAGACATGGCTTTCAGGAAAGCAAACCAAGAGTAAGTGACAAAGAAGCGCAGAGCAGATCCTTATATAACTACGTCCCCCGCCCCCTTGCAGATACAAAGAATGGAAAGCGCGCAGGCGGGAAATGTGACGCAATAGTCCCCTCCCTTAACCCCTCCTCCAAGCCCCAGGAGCTAGGGGCGGGAGGGGGGGGGGTGGGTCAGAACCCAGTTGGACCAGTGTTAACTGGGCTACATTCTTTTAAAGAACTGCGTTTATAGTAAATTCATGTGGATTCCAAAAATAATCTGGCAGAGAATAAAGAAGGCAGTCTTTCACAGTAAATTTCACTAATGGCAAAAATACCAAGATCAAATAAATGTAAATTGGGTAGTTTGGCCAATGACAAAACCAGGCTTTTAAAATTATTTTACAGGTTATAGTTGGTAAAACTATACTGTTCCAGTTCCACAAATTATGCACGATAAACCATATTTAATCCTCTCCAAAGACCAATCCTTTAGGGTTCCTCTTAAAACGCCAACCGGCTTAGGACCTAACCTTTTAAAGGGCCAGCTTTGTTCGCAAATACACTAAATGTCTAGACAAAATTTACCTGTAACTCGTCAAATTATCGTCGATCCCTAGCTTTTCAACTCTAAGTGCAGGGCTGGTTCTATTAAATGTGGTGCTAGACTTGTACAGCTGCTTTACTTGAAAACGTGGGTGGCTCTGAAAAGAGCCTTTGGTTTGAGTTTCAAAATAAAAAACCGGCAGCGTTAAGCTCTCTCGCCGCGGATGCGGCGCGCCAGCTGGATGTCCTTGGGCATGATGGTGACGCGCTTGGCGTGGATGGCGCACAGGTTGGTGTCCTCGAAGAGCCCCACCAGGTAGGCCTCGCACGCCTCCTGCAGCGCCATCACGGCCGAGCTCTGGAAGCGCAGGTCGGTCTTGAAGTCCTGCGCGATCTCGCGCACCAGCCGCTGGAACGGCAGCTTGCGGATCAGCAGCTCGGTGGACTTCTGGTAGCGGCGGATCTCGCGCAGGGCCACCGTGCCGGGCCGGTAGCGGTGCGGCTTCTTGACGCCGCCGGTGGCCGGCGCGCTCTTGCGGGCCGCCTTGGTGGCCAGCTGCTTGCGCGGGGCCTTGCCGCCCGTCGACTTGCGCGCTGTCTGCTTGGTACGAGCCATGGCAAAAACGGCCTACAAAGACATACGACGCCAGCACAATCATGTAGGGCAGACTTGCCGGTATTTATAGTACGTAGGGTGTAGTGATTGGATGAGAGAAATGCTTAACTACAAGGCTACAGGCTCTGATTGGTCTATCTCTGAATTTTCCAACAACTGCACAGTTTCATTGGCTATCACGTTATCCTCAGCTCTTTCCAAGGTTTTGTTTCTTCCACTTCCGACTTTCAGTCTGAATGCAATGCTTTGAACCTTACCTTTCAAAAAACTAGACATGGACTTCATTGGTATTGCTTCAAAGCTCTATATTTCTTTAGTCCTTCGGGAGGAAAAATTGAGAAATATTGTCCGCAATAACGTACTCTTCATAGTCCCTGCTCAATAACCCGATATCAGGTTACAAATTTCTGAAATCTTTTTCAAAAATGTGATTCTTTTGTAATGCTTAAGTTGAGGAACTCCTTTGAATCCGACAAGACAATTTCAACCATAATCAAATTACACTAGCGTTTACAGAAATTTTCCTGTAATCAGGAATCTATTTGTTAAATGTTAAAGCTGACTTCTAAACGTGGAGCATTCTTACGCGTCTCGTATACCTTATATCTTCTAAAGCCTAGAGTGCATTTTGCCAGGTGTAAAATAGCAGTGACTAAACTCTCCAGTACCGACCTCTGAGCCTTGAGGAGGAGGCGTGTCCTCGTTCCGATCAAGTGGAAATCAGAGCCACAAGGACAAATTTACCACTGCCAAGGCCTAACCTTACAGTTTTTAAAATTCTTCCAAGCTTAAAAGCATCAAATGTGACAGATTTGTACTTAGAGTAGGCATACCAGATTCTACCGTTTGATTGGTTGAGTCTTTTATACTGATCAGCCATTAAGAAAAGAAATCTAGCATCTTCATTTGGGTGGAAAATTCGCTATTTTATTTGAATCCAATGGCTACACAGGAGTCGGGAACCTTTGCTTAAATTCCTGAATCCAGCATTTTCTTTTACACACCTGCGTTTAATTAGATTCCTCACTTATTATACTAAGAAAAGCTTGATTTTCAAAAACTGTTTCACATACGAAACCTTCCGTTCTTGGAGAAAGGTTGTGTACCTGTTAGTGTCATCGACTATCCTTCAAAGGCTTAGCTTCGGATCGTTCCCTTCCAAATTGTTAGAAATTACGTGTTGAGTTTTGAAAACCTGGACCCTGGAAAATGGGAAACGGTTGAGAAAGGTAGGGAAGATGGACGTGGGAACATCATATTATTGGCGGTAAGCTGGCAACCAGCCCCTCTGTGGTTGGCGGGAAGCAGGGAGGCTCGGGTTACCCAGGCCCGCGCGGACTTGTTTGAGAACCTCTGCCGCGCAGCGCGGGAATGAGACGCCACTGTCTTCTCCCGGCCGCCAGGCGACTGCCCAGAGCCTCTCGTGAGAGGCATTTTGTTCTTTCATGTTTCTGCACGATGTGAAATCGCTTTAGCGGTGTTGATACTTTTCAATGCTCCTTACAGCCACAAGGAAGCGAAAGGAAGATCCCTCTAAGCAGTTGTGTCCTCTCGCTTTCACACAAGGAACCCTAAGCCCCCACAGTCCTCCCGGCGCTTATTTGATGCCCCTCCCTTGTCTGATTTTGAGCTTCAGAAGTCTTTGGTGAATGCGACATACTGACAGGGAACAGGTGATAGGTAAAGGGGAACAGCCGCTGGTTGGGGTTACGTGGGAAGGATGAAAAGGCATCGGGAATTCGTGCAGCGCATTGGATTGTAAAAATAAGTTGCAATCACACTTGTATATTGTTTTCTGCACGTGCAGCTTGCGTGTTAACTGCCGCGTGAGTTCTGGTGGTTTCCCACGACACTCCTCTGACCGAAATTCACAAAAGGCCCGGTGCAGGCGTATCAGTCTTCGGCGTTGCCGGCAAGGCCACGGCACTGATGAGAGCTGGTCCCGAACCTGCAAGACGAGGCCTCCACCCATTCACACACACACCCCCAACCCAAGCACACCCCGCTTTCCTCTCTCCCTCCCGCCACTCAAGACGCCACCTTTCACGTTTACTAATTAGAAACAGGCGCCCCTGACAACACCCAGCTGAAGCTCCTTGGATTCCTGTTTACAACAGGAATTTGGGCCCCGTTTACAAACAGCTCTCCCTCCGCCCCCCGAGATGAGGTCGGTTTTGCGGTCCGCGCTGAGGTCCGGGGGCCGCAGAGCCCGGCCCCTCCCCGCCCGAGTTTCCGTGCCCGAAGCGGCCGGGGTGGCGGCCTGGGGCCCGCGCGCGCCCGCGCGCGCGGCTGGCTAGAGGG
Source organism: Acinonyx jubatus (assembly GCF_027475565.1). NCBI lineage: Eukaryota > Metazoa > Chordata > Mammalia > Carnivora > Felidae > Acinonyx > Acinonyx jubatus. Next base: position 145,769,278 of record NC_069385.1, on the reverse strand, counting down.
ACCCGGCGGAGAGGCGGCGCTCCGAGGCGAGAGGCGAGCGGGGCGACCACCAATCACAGCGCGGCCCCGCCCTATAAATACGCGGCGCCGCCGTCTCCGGCGTCTTCCTGTCCCGTCAGGTCCCTGCAGTTGGCTCTGCCCGCCTCCCTCGCAGCATGTCCGAGACCGCGCCGCCCGCGCCGGCCGCCTCCACTCCCCCCGAGAAGCCCGCGCCGGGCAAGAAGGCCAAGCGACCCGCGAAAGCCGCCGCCGCCAAGAAGAAGCCCGCGGGCCCTTCTGTGTCCGAGCTGATCGTGCAAGCCGTGTCCTCCTCCAAGGAGCGCAGCGGCGTGTCCCTGGCCGCGCTCAAGAAGGCGCTGGCGGCCGCCGGCTACGACGTGGAGAAGAACAACAGCCGCATCAAGCTGGGCCTCAAGAGCCTGGTGAGCAAGGGCACCCTGGTGCAGACCAAGGGCACCGGCGCCTCGGGCTCCTTCAAGCTCAACAAGAAGGCCTCCCCTGGGGAGGCCAAGGCCAACCCCACAAAGGTGGCGAAAGCCAAGGTGACGGGCGCCTCTAAGAAGCCCAAAAAGGTCACGGCGGCTGTTAAAAAAGCCGTCAAGACCCCGAAAAAGGCCAAGAAGCCTGCTGTAACCAAGAAGCCCTCCAAGAGTCCCAAGAAGCCCAAGGTCGTGAAGCCTAAGAAAGTAGCCAAGAGCCCTGCCAAAGCCAAGGCTGTGAAGCCCAAAGCGGCCAAGGCGAAGGTGACCAAGCCAAAGACCGCTGCCAAGCCCAAAAAAGCAGCGCCCAAGAAGAAGTAAAGGTTCCAGTTGGAAGCGTCTTCCAATAACCCAACGGCTCTTTTAAGAGCCACCAACCTACTCCGGGGAAAGAGCTTTAGTACGTGTGTCCTTGGGCTTCTACGCGGGATTTCTGCCTTCTTGCCAGGGTCTCCGCCAACTTCTGCCCCGCGCTCAGTCCCTTACGGTGGAGTTCTCGCTACGGGGAGCTAGGCCCTTGTCCTTGAGACTAGGGTTCTGGGGCTTCAAGTGGGGCGGTTTGAGAGCCCCTTCCCTAGCACTGTGTTGTACCCGAGGTTCCCGCGCAGTACCAGAAGTACGCGGGGAACTTGGCGTCCCTGTCACGAAGTTCCACACCCCAAGCTGGTCCGTCATCCACGTGAACTGTCTGGGGCGTGACAGCCCCGCCGTGGTCCGGGTTGGAAGCGTGTGCCACGACTACTCGGTTTTCCTGGTTGAGTTCAAAGCAGGGACGTGGTGTGGACAATAGTGCGAAAGCGGCCTTTTCCAAAATGGGTTCCCTGGAGAAGGCCTTATCCGGGCAATCGGTGCAACCCAGGGCTTGGCCACGCCCTCCGCACCCGCGGCACGCCAGCTGGACGTCCTCCGGCAGGACGGGGCAGGACGGAGACGCCCTGGCGTGGATGGCGCGCAGGCCGGTGTCCTCGAGGAGCCCTAGGAGCCCCGCCGGGTAGGCCTTGCACGCCTCCCGCGGCGCCGAGACGCCCGAGCTCTGGAAGCGCAGGTCGGTCTTGCGGGCGCTTCAGCGTGGGGCGAGCTGCGGGCGAGTTTCTGGCCGAGGTCACGACCAAGGGGCTTGGCTGCAATGGAATTTGAGAGCCATAAGCCCAAAAGCCCTCATCGGGCTTGTCTGTATCTAGGAAACGAAGCTGCCCTGGCTGGATTTTGGAAAAGCCACTCTGTAGCCTAACTACATGGTGTTTCCCTGCGCGCAGGGTTGTCCATTCTGGCGGTGCTATATACCATAGTAAGTAGTGAACACTTTCGCAGAATTGCCCCTTTGTAAAGGTTTTTCTAAGTTAATTCTGGGATTCAGATGTCAATCCCGCCTTTCACACCCGAGGAGAAAACAGCAGGAGCCAGGGTTACTATTTAACACAGCTCCGTAAAGACTTCTTTTTACGCGTGCCCATACGAATTCTGTTTTTCAGATGATCCTTTTCCTTTTTGCACTGGCTTGCTGGGCTCCCACTATCCCGTAGTCGGCCAAACAGGCGCTCCACATTTGCGCTCCTCCCTCAAATTGGTTTGTGCTTTCTTTGAACTCTTTTACAAGCACCCGTCCTCCACAGGCGACTGTTCATTTTGGTCTTCGGCCAGGGTTATTTACAAAACGGTGTTATTATATACGTTGCAACTTTTTTACCAAAACTTCTCAAAAATCCCCTTTAGTCAAACCTTTTTTTTAAAGGTCCTTCACGTAACAAACTATTCACCCGTTTCCTATTGATAAGCTTTGACACGGTTTCCATTTACCAGTACTGACCCTGGTGCAACCGAGTTCCAACACCGAAATTGCTAGATTAGAGTGTATTTGATGTCTGGGTTGGTGCTGACCTATCCTGAAAATAGCTCCCCTCATCCATTCCAGCTGTCAAGGTGTGGTCACAATTTCTGCCAGTCTAACGGGTATAAAATTATTTCACATTGTCCTTTTGATTTGCATTATTATAGTCACTAGTGCATCCTTCCTTTAGGTTTATTAGTCATTTGAATACGCTTTTCAGAGAATGTCTACTTGTCCCTTTGCTCACTTTTTTTCATCGGGCAGTTTGTGTCTCTTGCCCCATTCTGTTTTTTTATATAGGAGAGACAGGAACCTTCTTATCACCTGTGTTGCAGATAGTTTTCTAATTCTGGCATTGTTTCCCATAGTTTGTTTATGATGTGTTTTCCATTTATATGTATTCTATAAAAGGAGATCTGTATATAAAATCTGGAATATTAAATGTTTTAGTTAGAAGCATATCTTTTTCTTTTGTAGCTTCTAGATTTCCATTTTGGTTAAGAGACTGAACCCTACCCCACCATTATTCATTCAGCAGCCTAGGTTTTCTTCAAAGAATTTTTTTCTTAAAAAATATTTAGTCTCTGATCCATCTAGAATTTTATGTTGTTCAAGATAGAATTGAGTTTACATTCTTCCAGATAATGACCAGTTGTCCTAACGCCATTTATTAAATAATCCGTCCATTTCTACCACAAAACTGAAATGTCCTTGTTATTAAAGTATTAAATAATGGGATCTATTTATGTATTCTAATTTTTTATTGATCTCCATATAAGTCCTGTACCTTTATTCCCGATTTGTATGCTTATTTCTGTTGCGAATGGAAGGCTTTTTAGGTCTTACTGCTAGGAAGGAAGAAATGTTTTGATATGTTGTGGCCAATGAATTTACCAGTTTCTATAATTCTATCTCTCTTTACTCTTTAAATTAGGGCTCCTTGAGTTTTTCCTAGTCCTCTGCAAAATAATCTTACCGTTTGTTTTTTTTTCCTCAATGTCAATACCAAGCATTGTATTTCCTTTTTTTGTACTGCATTTGCTGAGAATTTCCAAAGTAAACTTAACTAATTTAGCAGAAATCACTTTTTAATTCTTGGTTTTAATTAAGCTGTTGTTTGTCCTTTCAGATAATATTTGTTAATTTTTGGTATCTCCATTATATTTAAATGATACCTTCAACTCTTCTACTTTTTTAAGAAAATTTGATAGCTTTCAGATTTTAATATATAGAAATGTATATAAGTATAAATATATATTTTCTCTTTTCAAATTTTTATTGAAATTCTACTTAACATACATTGCAATATAGTTTTCAGGAGTAGAATTCATTGATTCATCGCTTCCATACAACACCCAGTGCTCATTCCAACAGGTTCCCTCCTTAGTACCCATCACCCATCTAGCCCAGCCCCCGCCCTCCTCCCTCCATTAACCTGTTTGTTTTCTATCTTTGAGTCTCTTATAGTTTGTTTCCCCCTCTCTCTTTTGTTTCCCCCTCTGATATGTTCATCTGTTTTGTTTTTAAAATTCCACATATATGAGAAATCATATGGTATTTGTCTCTCCCTGACTTATTTCGGTTAGCTAATCCACTCTAGCTCGTTGCAAAAGGCAAGACTTCTTTCTGATGGCTAAGCAATATTCCTTTGTATTTATATGCCACATCTTCTTTATCCGTCAGTCAGTGGGCATTTGGGCTCTCTCCATAGTTTGGCTATTGTTGATAATGCTGCTGTAAACACCAGGGTGCAGGTACCCCTCCCAATCTGTATTTTTGTATCCTCTGGATAAATACCTAGTAAGGCAATTGCTGGATTGTAGGGTAGTTCTATTTTTAACTTGTTGAAGAACCTCCATACTGTTCTCCAGAGCAGCTGCACCAGTTTGCATTCCCACCACCAGTACAAAAGTGTTCCCCTTTCTCTACATCCTTGCCAACATCTGTTGTTTCCCGAGTCCTTAATTTTAGCCACTCTGACTGGTGTGAGGTGGTATCTCAGTGTGGTTTTGCTTTGTATTTCCCTGATGATGAGTGATGTTGAGCATCTTTTCATGTATCTGTTGGCCATCTGGATGTCTTCTTTGGAGAAGTGTCTGTTTGTGTCTTCTGCCCATTTCTTCACTGGGTTATTTGTTTTTTGGGTGTGGAGTCTGCTACGTCCTTTATAGATTTTGGATACTAACCCTTTATCAGATATGTCATCTGCAAATATCTTTGTCCCATTCTGTAGGCTGCCTTTTAGTTTTGTTGATTGTTTCCTTTGCTGTGCAGAAGCTTTTTATCTTTTTTTTTTTTTAAGCGTGTTTATTTGAGAGCAAGTACAAGCACAAGTGGGGCAAGCGCAGAGAGAGACAGGGAGAGAGAGAATCCCAAGCTGGTTCCACACGGTCAGCGGAGAGCCCGACGCAGGGTTCCAACCCACGAACTGTGAGATCATGACCTGAGCCGAAATCCAGAGCGGATGTCTAACCAACTTGGGCCACCCAGGCGCCCCTGGAAGCTTTTTGATCTTGACGTTGCCCTTGCCTCTGGCGATGTGTACAATCGCTCCAGCCAACGTCAAAGAGGTTGCTGCCTTATTCTCCTCGAAGAGGTTGATGGCTTCCTGTCTTACATTTAGATCTTTTGAATATATTTTGTGTGTGGTGTAAGAAAGTGGTCTAGTTTCAGTCTTCTGCGTGTTTTGCTGTTCAGTTTTTCCACCACCATTTGTTGAAGAGACTTTTTTTCTGATGGATCTTCTTTCCTGCTTTGGCGAAGGGGACTTGGCCATATCGTTGTGGGTCCGCTTCTGGGCTTTGTATTCTGTTCCATTGATCCACGTGTCTGTTTCTGTGCCAGCACCATACTGTCTGGATGACTGTAGGTTTATAATCGAGCTTGAAATCCGGAATCCTGATGCCTCCGATTTTTTTTTTTTTTTCAGGATTGCTTTGGCTATTTGAGATCTTTTGGGATTCCATACAAATTTTAGGATTATTTGTGATAGCTCTGTCTGTGAAAAATGCTGGTGGTATTTTGATGGGGATTGCATTACATGTGTAGATTGCTTTGGGTAGTATAGCTATTTTAACAGTATTTGTTGTTCCAATCCATGAGCATGGAATGTTTTTCCATTTCTTTGTGTCTTCAGTTTCTTTCATAAATGTTCTATAGTTCTCAGAGTACAGATCTTTTACCCCTTTGGTTAGGTTTATTCTTAGGTATCTGGTTGTGTTGGGGGCAATTGCAAATGAGATCAACGTCTTGATTTCTTTTTCTGCTGCTGTGTTATTGGTGTATAGAAATGCAACCGATTTCTGTATGTTGATTTTATATCCTGCAACTTTGCTGAATTCATGTATTCTAGCAATTTTGGGGTAGAGTCTTTCAGGTGTTCTACATAGAATACCATGTCATCTGCAAATTGTGAAGGTTTGACTTCTTCCTTGCTGATTTGGATGTGTTTTATTTCTTCTTGTCGTCCAGTTTCTGAGACTAAGACTTCCAGTACAATGTTAAATAGTAATGGTGAGAGTGGACATCCTTGTCTTGTTCCTAATTGTAGGGTAAAAAGACTCTTAGTTTTTCCCCACTGAGGATGACATCATCTGTGGGTCTTTCCTATATGGCTTTTGATGATGTTGAGGAATGTTCTCTCTGTCCCTACTTTGTTGAGGATTTTTATTAAGAATGGATGCTGTATTTTGTCAAATGCTTTCTCTGCGTCTATTAACAAGACCTTATGGTTCTTATCCTTTCTTTTGTTAATTTGGTGTATCACGTTGATTGATTAGCAAATATTGAAGCAGCCTGGTAAGCCCCGGAATAAATCCCAGTTGATCATGATGAATAATTCTTTTAATGTACTGTTGGATTCAATTTGCTCGTATCTTGGTGAGAATTTTTGCATCCATGATATTGGCCTGTAATCTGTAGCAGGGTTTTTGTCTGACTTGGGAATCAAGGTAATGCTGGCTTCGTAAAATGAGTTTGGAAGTTTTCCTTCCATTTCTATTTTTTGGAACAATTTGAGAATAGGTATTAACTCTTCTTTAAATGTCTGATACAAATCCCCTGGGAAGCCATCTGGCCCAGGATTCTCATTTGTTGGGAGATTTTTGATTACTGGTTCAATTTCTTTCCTGGTTATGGGTCTGTTCAAATTTTCTATTTCTTCCTGTTTCACTTTTGGTAGTTTGTGAGTTTCTAGGAATTTGTTCATTTCTTCCATGGCCCAGTTTGTTGGCATATAATTTTTGATAATATTCTCTTATAATTGCTTGTATTTCTCAGGTGTTGGTTGTGATCTCTCCCCTTTCCTTTGTGGTTTTATTTGGGTCCTGTCTCTTTTCTTTTTGATAAATCTCACTGGGGGTTATCCATTTTATGAATTATTTCGAAGAACCAGCTCTTAGTTGTGAGTTTAGTCAGAAATTCTGAGTCCATGAGATTACTTAACAAGCGACGTTCAAATGCCGCTGCCCAATTGACGGACTGGGCGGAGGCCTGAGTTCTGAGCCCCTTGGCAAGTACCATGGAGAGGGCTGGTGGCTCTGAGGAGAGTGGTTTGGGGCAGGACGGAGTCGAATTAAGGTGGAACTCTAAATCGGGGCATTACTGGTATATGGATGGCCTTTAAAGCCATGACCCTGGGTGAGGTCACCAAGGGGATGATTGAGGTAGAGGAGAACATAAAGGGGGAAATACTGGGTCCTGAGGCATCCAACCCATACTTCTGCAGTCATATACTGCTCTTTCCACACCTGCAGGTAGGTTCTTTAGTAGATATCCCAGAGGGGCCTAGGGACGGGGACGCGTGCGGAAGCCTTGGCCACGGCAGGCAGGACCCAGGAAGGGTCAGCTGGAGTCCGGGGTCCCACTGGGCCCCTGCTCTCACTGCCGCTCCCGCTAAACTCAGGTTTGGTCCTCAGCTCCCTCCACCTCCTGCATCACTGGCCGGCTCCCTCGGGATCCACCAGGGGGACAAAGGCTTCGTTCTCCCCAGAACTCATCTGACCTGAAAACCCCCTCCAGCATCGGCCCGGGAGGAGAGCTGGATTCACACTGCGGGTCCCCTTGGCTGGCCTGGGGTCCTCCTCCGGGTCCTCCTCCAGGAAAGAGCTGCAGTGCGAAGGCCGAGCCGCCAGAGGGCGGCTGCCTCGGGAATCGGATGCCCCGAAGGAGAACCTGCCTGAAGAACCTGCCCTCTGGGTACCAGGATGCGGGGGACAGAACCGGCGCAGGCCGGGAGCGAGCTTCCGGGAGGTGGGGGTTCTGACACCTGTTCCAGCGCTTCCTGGCCATCATCGGTTGTTGACAATCTGCTTAAGGTCCCAGAGGTTTGGGTTTCTTGGCCACAACCTGGGAGTCAAGAGCGTCCCCACGTCCCAGGAGTAGGCCGTTCACACGGAGTGGGAATACGGCTCCGGGCAGAGAGGTACTTAGGGACGGTGGGCGGGGACCAGCGCACCAGAGCCTGTGGCCAAGCTTGCGGGCCTTTTGTGAGCAGGCTGTTTGAATGCATTGATTATTAAAAATTAAATTCTAGGAGCCCCTGGGTGACTCAGTCCGTTAAGCATCCGACTTCGACTCAGGTCATGATCTTGCCGTTCGTGGGTTCGAGCCCTGCGTCAGGCTCTGTGCTGACAGCTCAGAGCCTGCTTCGGATTCTGTCTCCCTCTCTCTCTGCTCCTCCCCTGCTCGTGCTCACTCTCTCTCTCTCTTTTAAAAATAAACATTAAAAAAAATTAAATTCTATAAACTTACAATATAAAAGGCAAGATTAACAGCTCCCTCATGTCTCCCGATGACTCTTCTGCTTACGCACCCCCCCCCCCCCCCCCCCGCGCCGGGGTTGCTCACCTGTCCTGCATCGGTGTGGTGGTAACACACGTTGTGCTGCGACGCACCCCCTCCCAACTCCACACTCGGGCACCACCGCAGTCTGAAATCAACCGCAGTGGGGGTCATTTGACCACAGAAATGGGCAAGCACTACAAATGGAAGGGACGATTTTGTTTTTGAGTGTGTGTGTGTTCTTATTGTTTCCTGAGAGCTATTAAACATTGATTCACATGCCTTGACTTTCACAGGAAGGTCTCCATAAACCCCTCCTTCCGGGCTTCCTCTCGCTCAGGTCAGGGCAGAAAGGCTCGGGGCAGGCTCGTGGGTTCGGTCATTCCCTCCGTGTTCAGACCTCCACACTGAACTTCCCTGGGTCAAAACAGTGTGGCAACAGACTCCCAGAGTGGGACTCCCTAATGAGGACAACTGTCACTGAAACATCGCGGGGCTTCCGTTTGATTCATAAGAAAATTTCTTTTATCGTTTATTGTGATTTGTAGTTTTATAAGGTTTGTCACTTGGTTAGTCTACCTAACTTCAGATCCATAGTGGCTTTGATGTTGTCATTCACCAGCTTCTACAAAGGTGGGGGGGGGGGGGGCTGGGATCCTATGAGCAAAGGTTCAAAACACAGGTGGGCAGGGGGTTGGGGGAAGGGGAGGGTACAGAAACATCAGTGCCCTCTCTTCCCCACACGCCTGGAAATGTGAGTACAAGTTGCAGTTCTGGAAGGTAATAGGGCCGATTTATACAGGAACCTGAGGGAGCCCCAAAGCCCCCTGGGAAAAGGAAATAGCCACCACCTAGAGGGTTAAGAGCTTGAGACAAAAGCACGGGAGGTTTTTAGTCCAACTAAATCACAACTCACTTTTCAACCGTCCACAAAATGTTGTCCATGAACTGCCAGTGTCCTCGCGGATGATTCCAATCCGGGCCTTGGTATCATCATAAAATAGAACTGTCTTGAATTTTTAAGTCCAAGGAAGAAATCGAGGGGACAACAGTCCCGCAGCTGGAGACCCTACTGCCTCATTAGAGAGACCGCTCCCGGGGAGGGGTGTTGGTCTCCCTGGGGTCTCAGGGCTCCTTCCGCCCCGCCTGACAGTCCAAGAGGCAGGGAAGCTGGCCAATATATTCCTCAAAAGGGAGCCATCCTGGAATGTTCACCGCGTTTCAAAAGTATTGCTTATCAGTAATCAAACCTGTCGATGGGCTTGCCTGGTGGTCCACGTGGTCCACGCCACCGAGAGGAGCCAGGTGGCCCTGCCTCCAGGCGGGGGGCTCAGTGTTGCCTTTAGGACTGACAGTGGACTCGTAATGCGAGTAGAGGGGGCCTGCCCGAGGGAAGGAGCCCCCCCACTGCTCGCGGAGCTCCTCTCTCCGCGGCACGGGGCACAATAAAACCCGTTCGTTCGCGTATATTCAGTACATGCTGCTCCATCGCCGTCCTCTGAGCTTCCAGAAGTTTCCCTCCACGTCGGCACCCCCCTTCCTCCAGCCCACCTTCGTCGGCCACCCCACATCTCCACCGATGTATCAGAGGCCTTCCCCACCGCACCCAGCATGGCCAAAACCCTGCTCCGGGACGCACACGGGGCACCTTTTCAAAAGGTAAAACTCAGAATGAGGTCTGCAGCCAAAGGGGGCCTCCGAGAGACAGTAAGCCGATTCTTCGAGACCGCAAGCGAAACGGGTGTGACATGAGGACGTCAAGGGGCAGGGCTTCAAGACGGCCAAGCGCGGGCATCCTACTCCCTGGCACAAGGAGGGGAGGGAGGCTGGAACGGGGGGTTTTCTGTGTGTTCCCAGCGTGGTCCACCAGAGGGCGGCCGCGGGCTGCCGGAGGGCCGCCCACGGAGCCGACCAGACGGGGCGGGCCCTCGGGACCCTGTGTTTCTTCCCAAGTGCCCAGGGAGGCCCGCTTACAAAATGAAGACCTGTATTTACTTTTCTGCATTAAATCCCAACTTTTAAATTTTGTTAACTAAATCTGTGAGTAGATTTTCCATCATTTGTCACAGGACATACTCGGATTTGTTTCTTGCTTGTCTCAAACATTATTTTTTATTAGAGAGTGAGCAGGGTAGGGGCAGAGGGAGACAGAGAGAGAGAGAGAGAATCTCAAACCAACTCTAGGCTCAGCGAGCAGCTCGATGTGGGGCTCAGTCCCATGACCCCAGGATCGTGACCTGGGCCAAAATCAGGAGTTAGACGCTCTTGGACTGAGCCACCCAGGCGCCCCAAACATTTTTATTAGATTACTGTCTGTTTTATAACAACCACTGATTCTTCTACGCAATTCCTCAAAGCTGCTGGTCTGATTAAACTTATGGAGTCACTCACCTGCTTTATAAGAAGGAAATACTGAAGATTTTGGCTGCCCTAAAATATGTATGTATTTTATGTATGTAAACAAATGTGATTTTACAATTAGCATATTCCTGATACTGGCTCTTAGAATTGGTTTCTTGAAATATGTATGGCTTATGGACATTTATAAAGCTTTCATTGTATTACTGTATGATTCTATCAGAATTTCTTATTTATGAAGCCATTAGCTACATATGACTTAGATTAGCATATAACTTTAAAATGGTTATTAGTAGAAATAAAATGTTCTCCTCAAGCTTTTTTAATTTCTTATGTATTATATATGAGTATAAAAAACAAAATAGCAGAGAAGCCCCTTTTTTTTACCAAAATGCATGTTTTTACTTTACTAGTAAAATTTAATCAGCAGATTTCTGTGTTGGCCAGATTTGCTAGGCTAAATATTAAAAGTTCCCAAGCAAATGCATTTTTCTCTTATACTTTTCTGTTATCCGAAGAAAACATAAGGGCCTCCTATGTTATAAATGTAATTTTCGCTCATGTTTTCAAATATGGTTTCGACTGAGTTGGAGGTTTGTGAGATAGTTTGGATTATTACATAATTCACACAGGCGACAGCTAGTCCGACAGCTCACACATTATCAGCTGAACTCAGTTTAGGTTTCTGTCTTCCAGCTCCTAAAACAAACAAAGCCCTCCCACTGGTGAAGACAAAACTCTCACCACCTTGTCTCCCGCATTTCAGCAGGACAGAACGGTAAATCAATCGGATTCCATGCTGGTGCAGTTCCTAACGGATGGCTCTGTCTTCTCCACAGATAGGGCCAAGGTCCTGGGGTAGACTAGCGCCTGATAAGTGGCAAACACAGAGAGAAGCGGAGGAGTGTGTGACGGCCGGTGTGAGGAGGGGGTTGGTGCCAACTATGAACCCAGCCACAATCCCAGGAGAGACCTCCTTAAGACGCAACACTGCCAGAGAGTTCCAAGTGGGTCAAGGCTGGGCCACGGCCAGGCAGAGGGCGTTTCCTTCCCGCACCCCGGCCCCCCACAGGCGCCGTGGGCTTGCGCATGGTAAAGGGGGTGATCTTCAGCACCTGGGGCCTCAGGGGAGGAGGCACCAGGCAGACTATGGGGAGGACTGTCAGAAGGTGACATTATGGACGGTGACCAGAAAGGAACAAGGTAAGGATGCAAGGCTTTAGCCGACTGTCTGGTCCAGGTAAAAGAGGAAAGAGACTGCGGCGTCTGGGTGGCTCAGTCGGTTAAGCGTCCGACTTCGGCTCAGGTCATGACCTTGCGGTCTGTGAGTTGGAGTCCTTGGTGGGGCTCTGTGCTGACAGCTCAGAGCCTGGAGCCTGCTTCGGCTTCTGTGTCTCCCTCTCTCTCTGCCCCTCCCCTCCCCTGCTGGTGCTCTGTCTCTCTCTCTCTCAAAAATAAATAAACATTAAAAAAATTTTTTTTAAAAAAGAGGAAAGAGATTGCAGGAAACATGCAATGGTTTCGGACTCAGATGCTCTGCTGTCACTCCGTACACCCATCTCCCCGTCGTGCCATGTCACCGAGGCCAGCATTTACCCCTGGATTGGGGCAGTGTTGGGTAAGTGAGACAGTAACGAACCAACGCAGAACCTTCAGCAAAGAACTGGGTCAGTCAAATGATTCTGATGATTATGAATCACGTGAATGAAAGAAAAGTGGAATAACGGAGGTCGGTCATTTTTGTTACTACTTTTTAGATCAACTTCGTTGCAGTCCCTTGCATACAGTACACAGAATTTAAATGTTCCGCTTGATGAGTTTTGACAAATGTATGTTCCCTTGTTTCCCTAACCAAGATACAGAATATTTCTGTCACTCCAGAAAGTTCCCTTATGCTCCTCTGACATCAATTCAGTAAGACCTAAATAAATGGGAGAAACTTCAATTCTCTCCAAACTGATATAATAGCTTTAATACAATCCCAATAAAAAAATGCAGCTGGCGCTTTTGGGGGGGTGGGGAGAAACTGGCAATCTGATTCTAAATTCACACGGAAATGCCAAGGGCCAGAGACAGCCAAATCAATCTTTAAAAAAAAAGAAGAAGAAAAGTCTAAGGACTTACTACTCTCTAATTTTAAGATTTCATTAAAAAGCTGTAGTAGTCAAGACAGTATGTCAATATGTACTTGTAGAAGGATAGACAGAAAGACCAATGGAACAGAACAGAGTACCGGGAAATAGTTCCAAACATCTACAGTCAATTGATTTTGACAAAGGGCCAAGGCTAGTCAATAGGGGAAGAACAATCTTTTCAACAAATGGTTCTCAAACCACTAGATATCCCTGAAGGGGAGAAAAACTCTTAACTCTTACACTTCAAATGGATCACAGACTTAATGTAAAAATAAAAATTACATAACTTCTAAAAGAAAACATAGAAGAAAATCTTCAATACTTCAGGATAGGCAAAGATTTCTTAAAAATACAAAAGAAAAAAAAAAAAGGGGGCGCCTGGGTAGCTCAGTCGGTTAAGTGTCCAACTCCTGCTTTTGGCTCAGGTCACTCACGATCTCATGGTTTGTGAGCTCGCGTCGGGCTCCAGGGTGACAGTGCAGAGCCTGCTTGGGATTCTCTCTCTCCCTCTCTCTCTCTCTCTCTGCCCCACCACTCACCAAAATAAAATAAACTTAAAAAGTACAAAAACCCTATGAACCATTAATGATAAAATGACAGCTTTACCTCATTAAAAGTAAAAATCTGTGTCCTTCAAAAAACAGTTAAGACAATGAAAAGAGAGACCACAGACTGAAAGAAAATATTTGTAATACATCTGTCTGGCAGAGGACTCGTACCCAGAAAATAGAAAGAAACTTACCATTCAGGAAGACAAAATGCAAAAAAAAAAAGAAAAAGAAAAGTTTTCAAGAGATGTAGCACATAGTACTTTCCATAGTGCATGAAGAGATTCTAAACATTATTAGTTATTACAGAAATACAAGGTCAAAATCACAATGAGACACCACTTGACACCTGGCAGAATGCCCGAAATTAAAAACGCTGATCTGGTGTGAGCACGGGTATGCAGGAACCAGTACCCCCACACATTGTGGAACAAAGGGGACGATGGCACGACCACTCTGGAAAGACAGTATGGCTGTTCTTATACAGTTAAACAAACACCTTCTACAGCCCAGCGATTCCATCCAAGAGAAATGAAAACATGTCCACACCATGACTTGCAGACAAACATCTCGTTTTTTTTCACAATTTCATAGCTTACAAACAACCCAAACGCCCGTCAACAGGTGACTAGATAAATTAATGTCATGTATCCATATAATGACACACGGCAATAAAAGGGAACAAGATGGGACGTGTGCAATGACATGGATGAATCTCAAAAACAGATGGAGAAAAATAAAGCAGATACAAGAACACACGATGTAAATTCCATTCATATGAAACCTTCGGAATGGAAAAACCAAGCTATTAACAGAAAGCAGATCAGTGGTTGGCTGGGGGATGGGGGACTGTGTACAAAGGGGCACATGGAAACTGTCTGGTTGATGGAAATATTCTGTATCTTGATTATGACGGTAACTACACGGGTATATAAATTTTAGTATATCATATAATTAATACAGGTGCATTTTGTTGTGTATCAATGATTCCTCAATAAAGTTGATTTTTTATTAAGTAGATTCTTGGCTGGAATGGGGTGGGTGACAATTACCAGGATAATTAAGCACAGGAAACACTGAAAATACTATAATCAACTCATAAATACATATACATGGAAATTAAAGAGGAGAAATAATGGCACGATTAATTAAAATCAAAAACAACCTCTAAATTTTATTTTAGCCTATAGTTTTAAAGTTGCCCTTCCTGACAGAGGCCGCTCAGTCGTTCCATATTTCATCATTCTGGTTTTTTTCAAAAGGCCCTGGTTTATCTATCACCTAAAAGCTATCAGATAAACTCACTCATATGGGGGTGTAAACATATTATATGTTAAGCCTTAGTGACGCTTTAATTTCTAAAGAAGATACTTAACGTTTAAACAAATAAAACTAAAAACGGCAACCCTTCATGATGAGATTCCACCTCCGAGACCACGTGGATGTGAAGATCCTGAGAACAGGATTGTCCCCGCTTCACTCCCTCAGTCTCCCCACCAAGCACACACGTACGGGGCTTTTATACAGATTAAGGCTCCTGCTAAGTCGCTGAACAACTGGGGTGGAAGTATTACACTAGCTGAATCCTGGGTGAGGTCACAGTGAGAAGTCCAATCTCTAACCGTGCCACATCAGCCTTCCCTGCTGATGATGGTGTGTTTATGCGGCCCCGACCTTCGGGGAGGGGGAGGAGGTGTCTTTCGTTGGCAGGACTATTTACTTTCCCCAACGGAGGAGAGAGCTCTGATTCAGAAATACACAAGGAAATCAGTACAATAAAAGAAAAGCCCAGAAATGGTGCCACGCACAGCATACAGCAGAAGTAACACTAAAAGTTGGTGGAGAGAGACTGAGAACTCAGGCTGAGTAATTGCCTTTCATATAGAACCAAAAGGAAATTATAGTTCTACTCCTATTGGATCTATTCCAGATCCAATAAAGATACAGATTAGAAAAGAAAATCTTTGAAATTTTTAGTAGAAAATAAGAATACTTATGACCGCAGGGGAAGGGCAGAGTTTCTTAAATCAGATACAAAACCAAACAATGATTAAGGAATATGGTATTTAACTTGAACACTCCGAAATTAACATTTTCTAGAGGACAAGATCCATTCTAATCACAATTAAGGGACAAACAATATACTCATAGAAACTATTTGTTACCTCACTAAGAATTAGAACCCAAAATTCATAAAAACCTCTTAAAAATTAACCAGGTAAGAAAAACAACCCAAAAGAATACTGGACAAAGATATACCAACAGACAACTGGCAGAAGAGGAAACTACAAAATGACAGGTAATTTGCAAAAAGCAAGTAAATGCAAATTAAAACAACAGTGAGATATCATTTCACACCCTCAACGGCAGGAATGTGGGGAAAAAACGCATGGCAACTTGGCATTCCGGAGTCCAGTTGAAAGTGTGCATCCCCTAACACCCAACAATTTTCCTTCTTGGTATACGCCCTGGAAAAATTCTTGTACACATGCACAGAGATGTGTACTAGAATGTAAGCTGCGGCCCCGTTTGCAAGAGAGGAAGAAATATAAGACACCGGAAGATAAGAGCTCGGAGAGAGAGGTGGGTGGCTACAGGGGCTGAACGTATGAAAAGGAGGCAAAGCATGTCAATGGGGAAAGAACAGATAGTCTGTAGATGGTGCTGGGAAAACTCACTGAATGACAAAAATAAACTGGATCCCAACCCTCCATCGCCTACAAAGGTGGGATCCAGTTGAATTAAATTAAATGCCGAAGAGTGTAGGGTAAACGCTGAGGTTTGAAATAAACAGTAAACAAACAAACAAACAAACACATGAATACTTGAAGGAAATTCCATTGGCATTGATCAGAATTAAATTAATACTTTTGATTACGTTAAACTTCAGGCTTCCAGTTCAATTAAGAATCTATGACACAGTTACCGTGTTTGTGAGACGATACTTGAAATATCAAAAACCAAGAAAAGAGTTAACAGCTAAACTATATCAACATCTGAGAAATCAACAAAAACATGTAACTGACTCAACAGAGAAATCGACAAACGGTATCATCTGGTAGAATACAGATGAAAAAACGGAAATGCTAACAATCATTTAGAGATTTACAACTCCTCAAAATGGACAGGTAACACAATGAGGTGTCATTTTACTCCCTATTTGGCACAAATTATAAAGCTAGATAGAAGCAAGCGCTGACGGCTTCAGGGGACGTAAGAACTCTCCAGCTGGTGCAGGACTCTAGATGCTGAAGCCACCAGGAAGAGTATCTGGCAGCACCTAACAACTTGGAATTTGAGAGTCTGTCACTGGGAGGGTGAAAAACTATGCACACTGCGGAGAAGTACTCTACAGTGTCAGGATTTAGGTAGGTTAGACGCAGCAGCACGGAAGCGTCTTAAAAACATCTTAGAAACACCAGGAGATGCCAGCGTCAGAGCCTGCCCGCTCTCCACCAGTATCCCCACAGGGCAAATAAACAGCCTAAACGTTCAGCTACAGAGAACACAGGAATACATACGATTTATTCTTTCAATACAATGGACTCAACTGCTTGTATCTACATAGATAAACAGAATCAATACCCCGCGGGGGAAAGAGCGGGTGACAAAAGGTTAGATGCACTTGGTGGGCGCAGCAAGACAGCATTTAATGCGGTTCTGCCTGTCCTTAAAACTTCATTTAAATGATGTCACGCTGCATCTAATATTTCGTAAAGTCCCTTTTCATATTTTTAATAAAAGCCTGTCACCTGTTATTTCCCTAAACACAATCCGAAGCAAACACAGTCAGATGTTAACTTTTAAAGATCTGGGGGTTGGGTGCGCAGGTAGTTTTGTACTGTTCCGTTGGCAGGCTTTCTCCGGAAAGCCCGGCGACTGCAGCCCCGCCAGGACAAGGCTAGGAGGGGTCGGTGGTTCCCGGCCCACCCCACCCTGCGGGGGTCTCTTTACTCGCCTCACTTCTTTCCGCTCTGCCCGCCTCAGACCCGGGGTCTCCATCTGCATCCCCTGAAGACTCCCCCAGGATCAGCTCCTTTGCGGGAGCGCTCGCCCACTGAAGGAAACGAGGAAAACCGGGAGCGGCCGGGAGATTCCCAGGGCGCCGCGAGGCTGCAGAAGCCGCCGGCAGGCGGCTGAAGGGGGCGGGGCCGGCGCGGTGGGCGGGGCTCCGGCGGCCGGAGGCGGGGCAGGGCTCGGAGGGGCGGACGCTGCGCCGCGGCCGCGGACTCGGAATCCGGTCTCGCGAGGTCTCCCCCGCTCCGGACGGCGGTGGAGTCTGCGCCGAGGAGCGCCGGCGTGGAGGGGCCGGTCCTGCGGGCCGCGCTCGGGCGCCTGCCCGCCCCGCGGGTGGCGCACACGACAGGCTCGAGGGGAAGGGGTGATGGCGGGTGGGACCTTGAACTCCCCCGGAACAGGCCTCAGGAGAGAAGGGGGTGCTCCACCATCCCTGTGGCTCCTGGGGTGGGGGGACCTGGGTAAGACCAAAGAAATGATCCCTCCGGGGGAGAGGCCCCTTCAGTGTCACTATAGGAGCTCAAGATGTCAACCCTGGGCCTGGGCTCCCCGGGCTCACATCCCTTTGTGATTTGCCCGGGGCAGGCCGGCTTAGGTGTGTCGGGGAAAAAGCTCTCCAGATCACACCGTGGGCTGCAGGCATTGAGAACCACCGATCTGGGCCGAGTCCCCCACAGTAGTGAATGCTTTTTTTTGTCGTCTCTACAACTGAATTAGGACTTTTTCTGGAGTGATGGAGGCCCAGAGAAGGGGTTGAATTACCCAGGGTCCCGCAAAGATTACATGATGGTGGTCCAAGAATTCGTCTTTAGCAGGTCAATAGGAAAGTGCTTTGCAATTGTTAAATTAACAGAAAAACCCAATCTGTTGTGTTACACAGCTGGTGTTCTGTACCTGAGCACTTCTCACAACAGCCTGGGATTATGGCCCCGTATTACTCTCCAGGAAAGGGAGACCCAGAAAGGTGGCCTCACGTATCCTCTTGTAAATAAAATCAGACATAGATCTGTCCCATAGAGGGTGGAATTTTCTATTTTTAAACTTCACTTGATATATTTTATGGACCCCGGGTGTCCAGTAAACTAAAGCAGGCATTTAGGATTGGCACCAAGATGTCAAAGAAAAATCAGTCCCGTCCTCAGATTGGAGAAAAGAGACACAGGCTGAGACGCAAGGCAGGTGGGAAGGAGAGCTGATGAGGGAGCCAAAGGGAAACGAAGGCAGAGCACAAGCTAACACCCTACACCGCCTCCTCTGGAGTGGGGTCTGTGTGATATTCCTCAGGCGCCCCTGATGCCCAAAAACAAAGGGAAGGGAAAAACAAATGGTTAACTGCTAGAGATCACAGTCATGCGGGACACGGGACATGACTCTTCATCAGTTTGCAACTGTCTTAGTAATTTACAAGAAAAACACCATCCCCAGAAACCTGTAGACTCACTTCCCTGGGACCCCCACCTCCATGGGAAAGAAAATCTTATGTAATCAGTCACTCCTCACAATCCTAGGGCAGCTCTTTTCTGTCCCCAGGTCCTGTCCCTGTGCTATAATAAAATCACCTTTTTGCACCAAAAACATCTCAAGAATTCTTTCTTGGCCGTTGTCTCCGGAACCCCTGCCTCCAGACATGCCGGAATGAGTTCTGAGGACTGAGAGCCCTGCCTGTGCACTGCAGTGTAGAGACGCCTGACTCCTAGATTAGCACGGGAGGGACCCTTTTCACTTGTCCAGAGACGCTCAGGGTAAATTCAAGCAGCCTGACTGATTCTCTTGACCGCATGCTCGTTAACATTCTCATCAAACACCTTCCTAAACAACACTTCCTTGTCTCCCTTACTTCCAGGAAGAAGGGAATTGGGATGAAAGGTCTTTGGAGTTTCCCGCTTGTCTACGTCCAGCTGCCTGATGAGTCTTTCCTTCCCTGGGAGTCGGGAGAAGCAGGCTGGCCATACAGGTGGGCATGAGGTGCGGGGCTAAGAGAGGTGGGGGGTGAGGATCAGGTGACACGGAGGCCCAGGGCCCGAGGCTGTCTGTGGGCAGACAGAGTGCAATTACTGATGTGGAGAGTTCTAATAGACCTGGTCTCCAGGGAGAAGCTAGGCCTGAATCTGCCACACGCCAAGGACTCAGGGTGTCTGAATCTCCCTCCCTCCCTCCCTTAGTTTCAATGTTGACACTTTTTTTTGTTGTTGTTGAGAGAGAGACAGAGTGTGAGTGGGGGAGAGGCAGAGAAAGAGGGAGACACAGAATCTGTAGCAGGTTCCAGGCTCTGAGCTGTCAGCAGAGAGCCTGACACGGGGCTCGAACCCGGGAACCCTGAGATCATGACCTGAGCTGAAGTCGGACGCTTAGCCGATGGAGCCACCCAGGCACCCCTAGTTGCTGAGACTTTAAGCCACAAGTTTCTTATGATAGATTGCAAAATTTGCCCCAAATGTATCTCATCCCATGTGTTTGTCTGCTTTTGCATTCGTAACGTTGAAGCTTCTCCCGTCAAGAGGTGGAATGTATTTGTCTCTCCCTTGGATCTGGGCTTGGCCAAGTGATTTCACAAATGTCACCGAAGCAGATGCTTGAAAAGAGCCAGGTGCATTGCAACCTGGTCCCCTCTTGGTTCTCTCAGAACCTGAGCAACCACGTGAAAGAGGCTGAGCTTATCTGCCAAGAGGAGGAGGGACTCCAGGCAATAGCCTGCCAACCTCCGGACTCATGGGTGAGCCCATCCCGGACCAGGCAGGGCCCGCTGACTCTCCAGGTGTTAAAGAGACAGGAGAAGGCAGGACCGGGTTCAGCCACCTGCAGCCCTGGCTACAAGAACCTCCAGCCCGTGGAGGTAAAGTGTATTGTAAGTGTAATCATTGGTAGCAGTTTTAAGCAACCAAGTCTGGGGGTGGCTGGAGGCAGAAATTGACACGCATTCAGTGAATGGCCTTGACTTAGTCTTTTACAGCCATGACAGCCCACGGGTCCTTCGTGTCATCTCTTTCCAGGTACAAAAGCGGAGCGTGAGTCTGGTTTGTGCAGTGCAAACAAGGAAGAGGGTTCTCACCTGGAACCCAATCAGCCCAGCTTCTTGATCTTGGATTTCTCAGCCTCCAGAAGTGTGAAAAATAGATGTTTTCCGTTTAAGTCACCCAGCCTGTAGTATTTTGTGATAGCTGTCTGAGACAGTTATCAGATTTCATTTCCTTGGTGGCTGTGGGGGTATCTTTGTCAAGTTTTTATGTCAATGAGTTTGTAGGCTTTTTTTTTTTTTTAATCCACTAACTAGAACAGTTTAATATCTGCATGTGGTGACGTTGTCATCTACCTCAATGTCTAATCTCCCTTACTTCCTTGGCGTGAGAATCTCGGAATGTTAGCCGGCCGCCTTGAAGAACGAGGCTATTTCTCAGTTCCCTAGGTGAGGTCTTAGACTAAGTTCTGGCTGAGACAACGCAAGCAGAAAGTTGTACGGTAGGTTTTAGGAAGCTACGTCAAAAATAGCTGTCGCATGCATGCCCTTTACTTCCATGTTCCCTTCTCCTTCCTACAGCTTGGAATGCAGGTGAGATGGCTGGAGCTGTAGCCGGCTTAGATCCCAGCGGTGGGGGAAGGGCTGCTAACAGGAACCTGGCAAATCTGTGGAGTTTCCAGACCGGCCCCGGACTTTCTGGATTTCCTGGACTTCTACATCTGGACTGTTTTTGTATGGGAGAGACATGAACCTCTTTCAGCCACTATCATTTTGGGTTGTCTAGTCAACAGAACTCAATCTAATCTCCCAATAGCAATGCGTTGCTAGTCCTTTGGGGGGGGGGGTGGGGAAAGTAGCCATAAAATCATCTGCTCTTTATCTGTTTTGTTTCCGTGTATTTAATTGGGATTCTGTAACTTCCTGAATGCCATTTGCATGTATTAGTCTGTTTTGATTTTCATTCCCCTTCTTGAATGAGGTCATTCGATTTCTTTTAAAAAGTAATTTCTCAAAATTTTCAAATTTATCTGCACGCAATTCTTCAAATTACTCTCAAAGCTAGGATTTCCTGCATATGCTCTCTTGATTCCATTTTACTTCCTGTTTTCTTTTTTAAAACTCTGCATTCGAATAGTCAATGATTTATCCAGTATGCATTTTTCCCCTTTTTCCCCTTAAGGACGAGCAGAACTTCGTTTTCTTTCTGGAACTTGCCTGCACCTGAATCAGTTTCTCATTTTATCTCTATTACCCTTATGGCCTCCAAAGGTTTGTTTTGTTAATTACAAAAAAGGTCTTAGCTGAATGTTTATCATCGTTCTTTCCTATTCAGCAGTCTAAGTGTTTCACGGTATAGACTTCTCTGAGCAGAGTACTCTATTCCGCTGGGGAAAGACTACACTTATGGATAAGACGGGACTGCAGGACACCTAGAGGTAGAGACGACTTAGTGACTTATCCTGCACAAAGGTGTGGTCTCTCAAATAGCCCGTGGGTCTGAGGCTCCAGAAGTAGGTCCGTGCACTCAGACGATGGGGCCAGAGAACACATACGACTGGGGTTCCTTGGGGGGAGGGGGATCACTTTCCTCTTCCTAGCTGACGTTCTCCAACTAGGGTCCTGTAAATTAGACTAAGAAAGGACAAATAGGACACAAAGAGAAGTTATTAACGTGTCGTGAGATCACAGAAAATATGTGTATTGGTCACTGCCCCCAGTTCCTGGCACAGGGCTCCTAAATCCTTTGGAACTTGCTGAGTGATAGGAGCGTCTCTTGTTCTAACGAAGCAGCTTTGGGTGGCTGCTGGATAGCTCCAGGATGGGGGCAGGTCACCAGAAAGACCAAGCCATGGTTTAGGTCACCCCACCTACCCCCTCTCCACCCCACCCTCTGGAAAGGAAGGGAGGAGGGACTGGTAATTGGATAACAGCTGATCGTGCCTTTGTGATGGAACCTACATAAAAATCCCAAAGGTACAGGGTTTGGAGAGCTTCTGGGTTATGAACATGTCCACGTGCTGGGTGACATACCCCCAACTCCATTAAGGACAGAAGCTCGTGTACTAGGAACGTTTTTGGACCCCATCCTATGTATCTTTTTTTTTTTTTTAAGTTTATTTATTTATTTTGAGAGAGACAGAGACCGTGTGAGCAGGGGAGGGCAGAGAGAGAGAGGGAGAGAGAAAATCCCAAGCAGGCTCCGAGGCTGGGGACAGTCTTGCGGGACTGAGCCCTCAACCGATGGGGTCTGCTTGAACTTTAGTTACTTGTCAGGATTGAAATGGTAGGACATTGCACCTGTCATGAGAAGCGAACTATACAGCCAGAGTAGGTAGGGGTGAGAGGGTAGAGGAGAAATGGAGTTTTCCCTAGACACATGGGAGCACTAGGAGACGGAGAACTCAAAGGTGTGACTGGCACTGGGGCTTACACCATCTTAACAAAGGAACCATTGACTTTTAGAGAAGGGATAAGACAAAGGAAGACGGCTTTTTAGGTGGTGCACCGAGTCCCCCAAGAAAATTCGTTTTCATTCTTTCTCTCCTTTCCATTCGGAACATCTCGTCGTAGACCACGTTTCATTCTTCTTTTCACACTTTGCTATTGCCCAGACAGAGCTCGCTAGGCCCGGTGGGCATCCGAACTCGCCCCATCATCCGGGCCCAGGGCTCAGATGATTAATCCGAGGTCAGCGGTTAGAAGCGTCACTGCTATTTTGATTTTCCTGCTTTCTTGCAGCTGGCAGACACAACTGCAGCTTTCCCGCGCTCCCCACCCATGAGTGCATACGGCATCCGACAAACCGGGAGAACACAGACCCCCTGAGCCCTGGGTCACCCTGGGGGTCACCCAGAGACTCCTGTAACTCCAGGCTCTGAACCCACGGAGGGGCTGCAGAAGACAGTGCATGCTCATTGCTATTCTCTTGCTTTCCTCGAGCTCAGGCTGACCATCTGTGGATTTCTGCAGTTTCCAACCATTCATGCAAAGCAGGTTTATTAAGTAGCCACAAGTGCAGCAGAGTTCTAAGTGCAACAGCAGCGAAAAGAACAGACCAAATTTCTGCCCTCAAGGGATTTCCATGATATTTTCTACGTTAGCTAAACCAGAAGGTTTTGCTACTTTCCTTACTTGTCTGGGGGAGGCAGGAACAAAGGAGAATGTTGATAAACCCGGAAGTAGGGCCGGAGAGTATCAGAGAAGGAGGCCCTCGGGAAGGTAAAGATGTGGGAGCCAGTGGTCATGTTGTAAAAGGATACAACCCCGACATCGCAGTCCAGAAAAACCCCCACAACCAGGGGCTGCTCCCTCAGATAAAGGGAGGTTAGGGGAGAGGTGAGCGCTACGTAGCCTTTCTTTACACATAGTCTGATGGCCCAGAATCCAGACTGAGGGCACTGTATCACGCCAATGTCCCTATGCACATTTTCCAAACAGACTCCTAAATCCCAGCCAGTTCCTTCTCCTACATCTACTTCAAAGTACTGTCTTCCTGAGGTGAAGCCTTCACAGCCCAGGATACTGGGTAAGACAGTGAATCTCCTAGAGGAATTGCCTAGATTCTCCTGGAAGCATCCACGAGTCACTTGTCTCCGATCTTCAGACAGAATTAGTTCATGATGGGCTGTGTCTGGATCCAGAGTCACGTTGACTGAAAAAAAAAAAAAAAGAAAGGTAAGGAAGGAAAGGAGGGAGGGAGGAAAGGAGGGAGGAAGGGAGGGAGGGAGAGAGGAAGAGAGGAAGGAAGAAAAATGGGAGGAAGGAAGGAAGGAAGGAAGGGAGGAAGGAAGGAGAGAGAAAGAAAAAGAGAGAAAGAAAGAAAGAAAGGCACATTTTTTGTTGTGAGAGCACAGTTTAATTTAAGTTAAAGCAGCCTGTGCTGGAACCCAAGCACCTCTCTTACTAGTGGCGAGAGCTTAGGCAAGTGATTCTCCGGGACTCAATTTTGTTACATGTGAACTAGAAATTGTCATCTCTATCACAAAGAATTGTGGGGGAACTGAATGAGTTTAGGTACGCTTAATGCTCGGTAAAGTTCCTGGACTATGGGCGAGTGCCCAGTAAGTGGTAGTAATGGGAACACTATCACCTGCATCATCACCGTCTTAGTCACTCGGAGAAGTCAAGGACCAGAACTAACCAGGACAACAAACATTACAGAATTGCAAGGAGAAACAGACAAGTCTACGGTATTTTACCACTCTGTTTTCTATAACTGATAGATCAGGCAGGCAAAAAAAGGGAAGATATGAAAGATCTGAACAACCCAACAAGCCCAGCCTAATAAATATATGTAAAGCTCGGCAATTAATAAACGGAGACTATGCCCTTTTCTCAGGTATAGATAGAAGATGTACGGAGTAAAGACTAGTCAGAAAGTAAGTCTGAACAGATTCCAGTGAATCTATATTGCACAGACCATATTCTCTGACCTCAGTACAATCCGGTTAGAAACCAATAAAATAAAGATAATAAAAAATATTCTAGGGGCGCCTGGGTGGCTCAGCCGATTAAGTGTCTGACTTCGGCTCAGGTCATGATTTCGTGGTCTGTGGGTTCGAGCCCTGCCTCGGGCTCTGTGCTGACAGCTCAGAGCCTGGAGCCTCCTTTGGATTCTGTGTCTCCCTCTCTCTCTGCCCCTCCCCTGCTCACGCCCTGTCTCTCTGTCTCGCAAAAATAAATTTAAAATGTTAAACATTTTTTTTTTAATTTTAAGTTAAAAAAATATTCTAAATAATAGGAAATGTAAATGTTGCTAAATCATAATATGACGATTATTTGGACTTGAACAATAATAGAATGCTACATACAAAAAATTATACAGTGGGGTTAAGGTGGAATTTTCCGGAAAATTTTATAGCCTTTAAGTGTTTATTTTAGAAAAAGAAAAAAGCTGGAAATTAAGAAGCTAACTATCCAACTTAAATTAGAAAAAGAACAGAGAAACCCAAAGAGAATTTCTTTTTAAAAAAGGCAAATAAACAGGGGCGCCTGGGTGGCTCAGTCGGTTAAGCGTCCAACTTCAGCTCAGGTCACGATCTCGCGGTCCGTGGGTTCGAGCCCCGCGTTGGGCTCTGGGCTGATGGCTCAGAGCCTGGAGCCTGCTTCGGATTCCCTCTCTCTCTGCCCCTCCCCCATTCATGCTTTGTCTCTCTCTGTCTCAAAAATAAATAAACGTTAAAAAAAAATATTTAAAAAAAAAAGGCAAATAAACAATAAACCGATGAAATGAAAATAATGCAATGGAGAAGGAAAAGCCAAAAGTAGCTTTCATGAAAAGACTAATACAACAAGCATACCTCTAAAAAGACTTATCAAAAGAGAAAATAAGAGAGAAGGCAAAATTGGAATGAATACAGAAATTTAAAAATTAAGAGAATTAATGATAAACTCTATGCTACTAATAAAATCGGCCATGTTAAGAGGCCCATGTGCAAGAGGTTGAGGGGTGCCTTCTAGAAGCCGAGGGCAGTCTCTAGCCAACAGCTCCCAGAAAGCCAGGGCCCTAAGCCCTACGATCGTAAAACAATGAATTCTGCCAACAACCTGAGTGAGCTTAGATGAGGATTCTTCCCCAGTCTAGCTAGTCTCCATGAGAACCCAGCCTGGCCAACACCTTAATTTGCAGCCTTGTGAGATCCTAACCGAAAGACCAACTAAGCTGTGCCCAGCTTTGTGACCAACGAAAACTGTGAGATAATACGTGTGTGGTGTTTTAAGCTGCTACATTTGTTTACCGGTAGAGATTATACAGCCGCCAAATCATTTTAGGTTAGCTCCGATTTTGTGCCAAACAAGTTTTAAAACACTTTCAGTTTTCAGAGCTTTTTAAATTTTGTAATTATAAATAAAAGTAGTGGAAACACAGAAAGCACTGAGGGAGAGAAACAACAGAGCAAGAAGCTCTGGCTTTGGATTTGGTAAAATTTGGTTTCCATCATGGTTGTAGCATTTACCGTCTGTGTTATCCGGGCCACGGTCCTAAAGTCATTTGAGCCAAAGTCCGTAACACTTACTTATCTTTCTTACATCGTTCTGAGAGTTGAGTAAAATATTAACCACACACACTATGTCCCAGGCACTGCGCTAAGCACTTTACGCACGTGGATATATTTACGGTTCATGAACAACCCAAGGAAGTGGAAATTCTTCCCATCCTCATTTTTCAGCTGGGGAAACCAAGGAAGTTGTTTGCCTGGGATGACTCAGCTAATATATGGGAGAGCAGGAATCTGAAGGGTCTGTACAGATAACCAATATGCTATGTCTCCGCTGAAGTACCACTAAACGTCACTAAATGACCTCTCTGGCTATGAGCCTGCCCGGGGACAGGTGGCGAATGTGATTACCACATAAGGTCCCTCCCACCCATAGCATTTCGGGATTCTTCACATACCTTGATAGCTCCTTAACATCTTCTTCATATCAAAATAAAGCTCAGAAACACTGCACACAGTATGAACTTCCAAAGAATGGGCCTCTGGTGTTTCCAGCTTCACAGCCGAACTCCTAGAACAAGGAGAGGCCAAGGGTCTCTTCAGTGATACATTCTATTCAACTCGATCTACCCAGGCCCTCCCCTCCCGCATTCATATAGGACTTACCTGCGCAAAGTCTCTTTCACGTCCTACAGAGAAACAAAGACAAAAAGGGAGTGTGAGAACCTGAGTATTTCGTGAGGATTGGCACACGGGCTGCTCTCCGGAAATGCTCCTTCCAAAGAAGCAAAGAGAGTGACCCCAGCCTCAGATATTGACGGACACTAGATAGAGTCATCCCCACCCCAGCCTCCTGCGATGTTCGGCATGACAGGACGTTCGTCAGCCTCTGAGTCTGTTCTCTGCCTTGCTGAGATCTGTGGAAAGCTGTGGGGTCTGCAGTCACAGCCTGTGGGATGCTGACGCAAGAGGCCAGAAGCTTTGCCCACGTGCCCGCTGGCAAGGCTTCCTTCTTGCCTTGACCTCATTTCTTTCAGAGCGAGCCCATATTAAAGACCAGCTGCCACAAAGGGTCCTTCGTGGCGAACCCACGCACAGCCCCCTGCAAATGGGCCACGAAGATGGTGGGGACAGTTATCACACAGTGGTATGGCAGGTCACGTACAGTCTCCCACTTACAGCGGGAGAACCTCTAATTCCATTAGCGGAAACTAGAACGAACAGTTCCTGGCGTAGTTGACCTTACTGGGCTGGGTCTTTCATTCAGCTGAAAGAAGGCCCCATAAGGGCCGTGGGGGGCTCTGTAAACAAATCAGGGAAAACTGTCACTCACGCTGGCTGCCCCACTTGAACATCCGCCAGTCTCCCGGCGGAGCATTTCAGGAGGCAGTTTGACAGTCAGGGTTCTGTGCGCATGGGACAGAGGCGGATGGTGGCAAAAGTTACCCCATGATCCTGTTCGGCCAAGGACCCCGCCACGTCCACCCAGTGGGGGGTCTAGTTTTCTGACTCGCATAAAGGTACCCTATAGACTAGTGAGGGCCACCCTGTAGATACCGAGGTGTATCTAAACATTCCTTTAAATTCCCCTCATCAATGTGCCACTTTTGAGTGAGACAGGCAACTTGCCAATCTTCCCACGCTCCCTCACCCTTCTTCTCTCTCTTTTTTTTTTTTTTTACATTTATTTACTTTTGAGAAACAGAGTGAGACAAGGCGGGAGCGGGGGAGGGGCAGACAGAGAAGGAGACACAGAATCCAAAGCAGGCTCCAGGCTCTGAGCGGTCAGCACAGAGCCCGACGCAGAGCTCGAACCCACAAACCGTGAGATCATGACCTGAGCCGAAGTCAGACGCTCAACCAACTGAGCCACCCAGGTGCCCCACCCTTCTTCTCTTAACAGGTCCAGGGTGCCTTCCCACAAGCGCATGGCCCCACCTGCAGCAACTTCTGGGCTGAGCTCTGACATCTCTTCTCTAGTTCCAGGATGTGACTCTTGAGTTCTTGGCTTTTCTGTTTCAGAGTGGCCTCGTTATCCATCAGTCTCTGTAGAGTCTGCTTGTTCTCTTTCTCCAGTCTCCACAGGTAAGACTTCTCCTCTTCATGCAAAAAGCTCTGAAGATTCTTGAAGTCAGACTGGATTTTTTGTTTCTGACTCTCTATCTTCTCCTAGAGTCAAGAAAGTAAGCTCAGAAGGCGGAAACAAGCCAAATGCCCGTCAGCGGGTGAAGCGATGAAACGTGGTGGATAGGCAACGGAATGCTACCGAGCCTCGACGAGGAACGAAATTCGGACACACGCTACGACACGGGTGAACCTTAAAGGCGTGATGCTAAGTGACATAAGCCAGACACGAAAGGACAAATGTTGTAGGATTCCACTTACATGAGGTACATAGACTCGTCAAATTCATAGAGACAGAAAGTGGGAGAGTGGTTACCAAGAGCTGAGAGGAGAAAGGAATGGGGAGTTGAGCGTTTAGTGGGCACAGAGTTTCAGTTTGGGCTGATGAAAAGGTTCCGGAGAGGGGTTCCCACCAGTGGTTCCCACCGATAGGTAGTGGTGATGGTTGCACAATAACGAGAAAATACTTAGTGCCATGGAATTGTACACTTGCGAAGGATTAAAACAGTAAATTCTGTGTTACGTATACTTTAACACACACGCGGAAGAAAAGTTTTCACAGCTACTGTGACATCCTTTTCCCAGGAGTCACTGGAGCTGGATGACTGTCACAAATTTCCTCTGTAGGCTGTTCTCAGATGTGGGAGAGTTGTCACAAGTCTATGCAGTCACCCGATTGATTCTCTTCTTCGGCCAAATGCAGGAGGAAGGAGGGGCGGGAGCACCAGATAATTTGATCATGGAACTAGGGCTGAAGCCAAACGCTTTAAAGGTTTACAGAGCGGGGGGAAAAAAACCCCAGTTTTTATTTGGGATGTAAAGAGGTATTTCTGGGCCTGAGGGAATGGCCTGAAGCAAAAGCTCGAGATGAACATCGCGGAGATGTGACTCTAAGACAACAGGCCATCAGGGAAGGTCAGTGCTACCAGCAGGGGGAGGTTGGGGTGGAAGGATTTTTTCATAGTTATGTGTAGACTGACAGAAGCCAGATGACACATCTTGTGGGACCAGGCTTTCATTTTGGGGGATACAGAACTGCACTTTCCACCAGTGCTTTCCCAATTCAAGCAGTGTTTGGATGACTGAGATGTCGTGCTAAAAGTGTCCTGGGTGGGTTTTCCGTATATATTAGTGTTTTTTGTTTTTTTTTTTCTTCTTGAGACAGAATGCACAAGCAGGGGTGGGGCAGAGGGAGAGGGAGAGAGAGAATCTCAAGCAGACTCCAGGCACCAGTGCGGAGCCCGACGCAGGGCTCGATCTCACGACCGTGAAACCGTGAGCTGAGCTGAAATCACGAGACCGACGCTTAACCGCTGCCCCGCCCCGGTGCCCCACTGTACGTATTAGTTATAATCAAGATCCTCCCCGCGGCCCAAGATCCCAGAAATGAGGGAAGGGAGAGCGTCCTCTGCGGGTTTAGCATCCGCACCCAAAGGAGCAGGGCAGAGATCGGAAGAGACCCCCGAGAGAGGCAAAGCGGTCGGCCAGCCTGAGGGGTTCGGCCGTGTGTTGATGGATTACATAAATATTTCCATACAGGAATGCATCTCTGATCACGGGCAGCTAGTCAGTCAAGGAGGTCAATCCGGAATGACTGTTTTCTCAGTGTTCACAAAGACTGGCCTCTGAACCAGACTGGCCTTCAAACCAGGAAGGTACCGTGAGGTGTTTCAAATTTGAAACGTAGGCAAGGAGGGCTCTCACCTACACAGGCATTCCAGCCAATGACTATTGGAAAGTTGAAGGGATTGGAGATAAATTCTCACAGATGGAGACCACCACAGGCATCGAAGCATGTAACGGTTTCTTCTCTGGGTTTTATTGGGTTTTATTTGGTCTGGTTTAGGGAAAATAAATGATCATCCTGTTTAACCCATCACCCGCCGCACCTTTGCTCTAGGGTAGAAAATAGCTTGAGATCAATGAACCCAAATTCTTACATTCCATTCGCTTATTTGCTTTCTTGCGAGCACCTTCTGTTTCGTACACTCCTCTTCCAGCTGCTTCAAGTTCGTCTGGGCATTCTGGAGCCTTTCCTGAAGGGAGGGTGAATAAAGTCTATTCAATGTGACAACTCTTCTTTAGGCACGTAAGAGGAACCCCAGGCCTCCCAGACTATTAGAATAACACTGGATACTGGGGCGTCTGGGTGGCTCAGTCGGTTGGGCGCCCGCCTTCCACTCAGGTCATGATCTCACGGTTCGTGAGTTTGAGCCCCGCGTCGGGCTCTGTGCTGACGGCTCAGAGCCTGGAGCCCGCTTCGGATTCTGTGTCTCCCTCTCTCTCTGCCCCTGCCCCACTCGCATTCTGTCTCTGTCTCTCTCAAAAATAAATAAACATTAAAAAAATTTTTCAAGGTAGATTTTATAAAAGAATGTGCTGAACCAAACACAACCAATGCCAGAATGTCTGACGCACAGGGAACTTTGTGTGTGCTGTGCTAAGTCGGGAAGGAAAGACCAGGATGCCAGCTCAAGTTCATGGAGACAGCTAATGGAAGAGGGTAGTGCTGGTATCTTTTGAAGAGTGATAATCCACGAAGCCAGTCTGAAATGATTTAGTATCGATATCAAGCTTTTGGGTTATTTTTCAAAATAATTTCTCACATTTTCATGGAAAACAATTTTAAGCTGACCCAAATTGCTAGCTGTGGCTAATACTACAAGGGTCAGCCCCTGCCTTCTGTAAACCCAGTAAGTATACTTATTAATTCTTGAGTGTTCTCAGGAAAGGGCTCTGTGAAGCTTGTCAGGAAAAGATGATATTGCCCTTTCTACCCAGGGGACCCGGGAATCTTACTCCAAACCCACCTCCACCTCATGGGGGAGGGAACCATGAGCACCACACTGGGGACAACAATCTTCCTCTAATCTAAGCAGGACAGAGAGAGAATAAGGTGCCAGGTCTGTGCCCCTCCTTCGCTCCCTGTGGCAAAGGCCAGCCTGCCTCTACTGCTTTGGAGTGAGAAACGTAGGCACTGCCCCAAACCTCTCCGTCCACCTCAGCCTCCGTGAACAATCATTTCCAAATCCTTCAGCTCCCCTTCCCAAATCTTGCTTGAAACTGTCCCATTTCCCCCTCCTTATGGGAATAATCTGAATTTTATCCCTTGCTATTTTTACTTTATCGGTGGCCAGACGTCCTTTTCAAAGTCAGCCTGATCCTCCGATTTGCAAATAAAAGCCTCCCCCCCGCCAGTGACCAGTACTGCTCTGGGCTAGGATTTAGACTCTGAGCTGAAGCTGCGGTTCTGGGCCCAGACCCTCCTTTCCCAGCCCATCACCCACCTTTCCCTCCATCCCACACCCCGCTGTGCCTCTGCACATACGGTCCCCTCTCTCTGGAACGCCCTGCCCTCTCTTTTCTCCAGGCCTCTGTCTACAGTTAATTGTTACCTGTCCTTCAGGAGTCACTTCTCAGAAGGCTCCTCAGACGCCGCTCCCACTCGGTGCCCACCCCCACCACCCAAGCCAGGTCACTCCGAGCAATCTCTTTTGCTGACATGTCTTCCCTACCAGACTGTAGGACACCCGAAAGGTGGTGCATCTTTGTTTCCTGTGTGTGCAGAGTGTATCACAGTCTCGCCCACTGTGGTTGCTAAAATGACACACACGGGGTGAGGCAATAAACCACGCAGGGCTGGGTTCGAGCGCGTTGCGTTCTGGAGCACGGACAAGCGCCTCACAGCAAGAATGGAGAGGGACAAGAGGGTGGCCTTCCCACTGGAGGTCAAGATGGACAGTCAGGACTTGAGTCAATGAGGACCCATAATAAACCATTTTTCACACCACGAAAGACAGGACCTGATGACGTGATGACAGCTGTAGTTCAGGGTCATTTTCTCGGGTTACAGGCCTCGTAACCTCAGGCCCGGGGGGCAGCATGGGAGCGGTACTCGCCAAAGCCCCTCCGGTCCACGCGCTTACCTTGTAGCCTTGGCATACGTCCTCGATGACAGCTGTGTCATGCCCTTTGTGCTGCGGTGACCGCTCACAGCGCCAGCAGATGAGCTGGCCTTCGTCTTCGCAGAACAGGTGGAGGAACTCTCCGTGTTCCTCACACGACATTTCCTGGTCCATCTCCTTGATGGCTTCGATGAGATTTCCCAGGTGCTTGTTGGGCCGGACGCTGGCCATCCGAAACGGAGCCCGGCAGTGGGGACAGGAAAACACATTGAGCGACGGCTCCTCCTGGTGTAGGTTCTTCAGGAAGTCGTCGATGCACTGTCTGCAGTAGCTGTGCCCACAGCTGATGCTCACGGGCTCTGCCATCAGGAGCAGGCAGATAGCGCAGGTGACTTCTTCCTTCATCTTCTTGGTGACTATGGGGGAGGCCATGGCTCTGCCTGACAGGCTCCAATACCGGATCGAGAGGCAGAGATGAAAATCCACAGGGATGGAAGTACACGTCGCCCGAGCCTCGGCGCGGTGCCCTGCGCTGGCCTCCACGGGCCCTGGAGTCTCCTCTCTCGAGAGAAGAAACGGATTGGAATTTAGATGATACGTAAAATGTAGCTGCGTTGGGGGCACCTGGGTGGCTCGGTGGGTCAAGCAACCGACTTCGGCTCACGGTTCATGGGTTCGAGCCTCGTGGCGGGCTCTGTGCTGACAGCTCGGAGCCTGGAGCCTGCTTCCGAGCCTGCTTGGGATTCTGCGTCTCCCTCTCTCTCTGCCTCTGTCCCACTTGCGCTCTGTCTCTCAAAAGTAAATAAACGTTAGGGGCGTCTGGGTGGCTCAGTCGGTTGGGCGTCCGACTTCGGCCCAGGTTATGATCTCAGGGTTCATGGGTTCGAGCCCCATGTCGGGCTCTGTGCTGACAGCTCAGAGCCTGGAGCCTGCTTCCGATTCTGTGTCTCCCTCTCTCTCTGCCCCTCCCCAGCATGCACTCTCTCTCCCTCTCTCTCTCAAAAATAAACATTAAAACATTTTCTTTTTAAAATAAATAAACATTAAGAATTTTTCAAACAAATGTTGCTATGTTGTGCGAAACAGGAGTGACTAGCACGTGTGGCCACTTACATTTACATTCGTGAAAATTAAATAAAACTTAACAATTCAGCTTCTCAAGCAGGCCAGCCACGTTGCAGTCGTTTAACAGCTGCGGTGACTGGTGGCTACACAGGAGCACATAGGCAACACTGTCACTGCAGAAGGTTTCCTTCCAGCAAACACTGACAGAGGACAACGAAGGTTTCCTGCAGCAACGGAGAAGTCAGGGAGGGAGCGTGATACTCTTTCCTGCTCTAGGAAACATCCAGAGTCACTATTCCCAGAACTATTTCTTTGGGACCCGTAGGAACACCGAGGTAACTGGGTGGTCTATGAAGGATTCCATGGAGGTCATCCAATGTGACTCCACCCTTCCCCGCTGCCACTCCCCCTCCTTCACCCCACCCCACCGCACTCAGTCCCACAGGGAACAAAAGACAGCGGGTTAACAGAGTCTCAGGGAGCCCCAACCGGGACCGATAATGAAAGTAAACAAGACAAGGAGAAGAACCCATGTGTCCTTTCCGGAGTCCTCTCAGCCTGAGGGAAAAGAACTAGAAGGAGCTGGGAGAGGGGTTGTCGCGGGGGGCAGAGCTCCTGCCGAATCAGGGAGCGGGCTGTGTCTTCTCCAGGCCGGGGCCTGCGTCTCGGGGTGACTGGAGCGCAGGGGCTCGTGTAGGGGGAGGCGGGAAGCAGATGGGGCGGGGAGGAGGACACCGGACGGGGAGGCGTGAGCAGGAGCAGAGGGGGTGACCCCGCGCCCACCGCGGCGCGGCTGGGGACCTCGCTCCGTTCCCCACTTCCCGCTTCCGCGCGTCTGCGGGGGGCAGAGCGGCGGGGACGCCCCGAGAGCGGCCTTTCCTTTGACAGTAACATAACCGAAAACGGGGGTGCCGCTCAAGGTGCCGGGACCGTCTCTCGTAGTCACCGAGGAATTCCTCTGGGGACCTCGGCGCCCCGGCAGGGGTGGGGATGGGGTGCTCTCCGCCGGCACACGCGGGGCCTGCCCGCACGGGGGAAGGCGCTCCCCTCCCCGGGCCCCCACCCCTCCCCCGACGCCACCGCCCGCCGACCCGGGAGACCACGGGCGGGAGCCGAAAAGCGGTGACGACCGTGTGCAGGGTTCGCGCGATGCGTCGGCAGCACGCGCCTCCCCCCCCCCCCCACGCTCACTCGCACGCTCGCTCACACTCACACGCGCGCGCATCCCCGGCCCCCTCGCCGACGCCCTGTCCCACCTGCTTCCCCCGCAGCGGACGCCCGCCCAGCCCGGGCCGCCGCCTCCGCCGCCGCCGCCGCCGCCGCCTCCCGACGCCCGGTTTCGCCGACCGCGGGCTCTGAAACGAAACTGCTGTGGGAGGCGGGCCCGGAGGTCCCGGA
This sequence comes from Acinonyx jubatus, assembly GCF_027475565.1. Taxonomy (NCBI): domain Eukaryota; kingdom Metazoa; phylum Chordata; class Mammalia; order Carnivora; family Felidae; genus Acinonyx; species Acinonyx jubatus. Next base: position 145,734,745 of record NC_069385.1, on the reverse strand, counting down.
AGGAGGTCTGGGGCGGCGCCCGCGAGGTCCGGGAGGAAACGGGCCGCCGAGTCCCGGGAGGAGGAGGGAGAGGGGGAAGAGGGCGGCGGAGTCCCGGGGGGGGGGGGGAGGAGGAGGGCCGCGGGGTCCTGGGAGGAAGGGGAGGAGGAGGAGGGGAAGGAGGAGGAGGAGAGCCGCGGGGTCTCGGGAAGAAGTGGAGGAGGAGGAGGGCCGCGGAGTCCCGGGAGGAGGAGGAGGAGGACGAGGAGGAGGGAGAGGAGGAGGGGAAGGAGGAGGAGTGCCGCGCGGGGTCCCCGGGGGAGGAGGAGGGGAAAGGATGTCCGCGGGGTCCCGGAAGCAGGAGGAGAAGGACCGCAGGGGTCCCGAGAGGAGGAAGAGGAGGGCCGCGGGGGTCCCGGGAGGAGGGGAGTATCGCCCGGATCTTAGCACAGAATACCTCTGTCACAGCCATAAAAAGGCGGGGCAGATTAATAACCCCGTCAACTATTTTGTGACCTTAGCACCGGAGCATCTCAGCTCGGGAAGCCCGCGGAGCGTCCGTTCCCAGACTGACTCAGATCGGTCCACGTTTGCCACCACCGGCTTTAGGATTCACCAGCCTTCGGGGCCGACGTTTGTGCCGGTTTGGGGCCGCGCACGGTTCTGTAACTGGCGAGGGGCGCGGCGGGGAGGGGTGGCGACAGCAGCGGCGTCTCTCGGGGTCACGGCGTCGGCCAAGCACGCCCCCTGCGTCTCCGTCCCGCTCGGTGTCCCATTTTCCTCCTCCGCGCCGCTGGACGGGACTCCGACACCGCCCTTCTCCGCAGTAGGAGACGCCCTCGGGGACACAGAGCTCGCCCAGCCGCGGCCCCGTGGGTCCCAAACCGTGAAACGGGCTCCTCTCTTCCCTTCCCGGACGGGAGTCTCTCTGTGTCCTCTGGACCCTTCACAGACACTCCCGCCCATTTGCCACCCAGTGGCTCTTCGGGCCCCGATGGCGCGTCTGGTGGTGGCGGGCCCCGCGCCCAGCGCGGGACGTATCTGCCCCCGAAGTAACCGGCACACGGACGGGGCTGAGGGCTGAGGTCCTGAACCCCTGGCCCCATGGCGGGTCCTTGCAGATCCCCATGACTTTCAACGCCGTGGACGTGACTGTGGACCCAGGGAGAGCTCTTCCCAAGCTGGTCCTCTCAGAGGATGCCAAAACGAAAACAAACTGCCGCTAACACAAATAACAGCAAGGCCAAAGCAACAACGCGCTGACAGTCTGCCTTGTGTGCCATACGTCTCTATGCGCGTATGTGTGTACGCGTGCGTGTGTGACACGTGTTATGGGGCATGCGATGGTGTGTGATACATGGTGTGTGTCAGTGGGATTGTGTGTGTGTGTGCTGTGCGATATGTGCATGTGTGTGTATGTGGAAGGCAGGTTAACAGGGCAAGGGTAATGCAAATATACTATTTAACGTTCTTACGCTATAAGATAAACTGTGATTGGGGCCCCCCGGGGGGCTCAGTCGGTTAAGCATCCAACTCTTGATCTGAGCTCAGATCATGATCATGGAGTTTATGAATTCAAGCCCCGTGTTGGGCACTGTGCTGATGGTGCAGAGCCTGCTTGGGATTCTGTCTCTCTCTGCCCCTCTCCTGCTCTTACCCGCATGAGCTCTTTCTCTCTCTTTCTCTCTCTCCCTCTCTCTCTCAAAATAAATAAATAAACAGTAAAAATATTTTTAAAAAAGACGACCTGTGATTTAATGATGTACACTCTACACTCTAAAGCAACCACTAAAATAACAAAACAAAGAATTATGGTTAACAAGCCACAAAAAGAAATAAAACAGAATCATAAAAAATTTCAAGTTGTCCAATAGAAAGTAAAAATGAGGAAAGGGAACAAAAACAGATGGGACAAAAAGATGGGTGCCAGAGGGGCACCTGGGTGGCTCAGTCGGTTGAGTATCCGGCTTCGGCTCAGGTCATGATCTCACGGTTCGTGAGTTCCCGCCCTGAGTCGGGCTCTGTGCTGACAGCTCAGAGCCTGGAGCCCGCTTCAGATTCTGTGTCCCCCTCCCCCGCCATTCTCCACCCCACCCCTGCTTGTGCTCTGTCTCTGTCTTTCAAAAATGAATAAACATAAAAAAATTAAAATTATGATTACAAAAAAATAAAATTATCATTATATTTTGCATGAATTATTAGGAGAAAATATTTTCCAGGAAAATATCATAGCAACATCTCTTAATTTTGTTTCCATCTTTCCTTCCCATTTCCTGTAACCTACCTAAGGAGCCATTATTGAAACTAACATGTATTTTCCACTGCATCTCAGTGTGTCTTTGCTTACATGTTGATCAGTAGATGGCAGTCTTGCGTTTTTGGTGTCTTAGGTCCATATGGTTTTGCCTTTAAGAAAGCAGAACTACTCCTTTGATCAATATTAAAAACCAACTGTAAATTTAATCTGGTTCTTATGGATGATTTTTAAATGGCTAACAATGACAATTGTATCCAGTCACTTTTAGTGCATTTATTTCTTCACACAATAAACATTTATTGAACAGCTTGTCTGTGGCAGACAGTAGCCTGGACCGTGGGGATATATCACTTATATTAGAGATCATTTATTTCCTATAAAAGTTTCCAGAAAGCTAAAATATGTAAAAAAAAAAAAAAAAAACTACATCCAACACGCTATAACAAGGTAATAAAAAGCGTTGAAGCCAAGGGAAGAAACGACGAAGCATGCAGGTTTTGGCAGGATCTGGATCCTTCTGCAGAGTTGATAACCTCTGAGCCACAGTCTGAAGGAGAAGTGAAAGTTCATCATGGGAAGAAGGGGGCCAGAAATTACGGAAACACTGCATGTGAAAAAGGTCAAGAGTCATTAAAAATATTCCATAATATGTGCGTACAGTGAAGTCCCAGGACCAAGAGCATGGAGTCCATGAGGAAGACTGGCCTCAAATAAATCTGAGACCGACAGAGTGAGGCACATCTGGCAGAACTCATACCTCCTTCCTCCCCTCTCTCTGCATCTTTCCTTCACGGGATGTTTACATGGGGGGAAAATTCACAACCACCACTGAGCCGAGGTGCTGGGGAAGGTGGAAAATGAATATGCCTGGCTTGCTCATCCATTTCTCCGGTTCCTATGACCTTCCACCTGTTTTCAACTCTGTTGCCAAGATATCTTTGGACCCCAAGGGCACTTGGCGGTGAGGTTTAAAAGTTCAACCCATCTACAAAACACCTAGCCTGTACTCTTTAAGAACTCATCGCCATACAATTGTATATAGAGAGAGACACAGATCTCTAACTAGATGTATTGGATGGAGACAAAGCAAATGTGGCCTGATATTAACAACTGGTGAATCTAGGTAAAGGGTATAGGAGGATTCTTTGTATTTATCTTGCAATCTTTCTCTAAGTTTGAAATTATTTCAAATAAGGACATGAGCACAGACGTGGACACGAGGAGACCGGGATCGCGGAGGCATCTCAGAGTCTATCACAGTGTGAAGCGGCCTGTAGACCGAGCTGTGGCCTGATACGTCCAGGGCTCGGCAAGATGGAGTCCTGGGGAGGTAGGCGGGCGAATACAGGCTGTGGTTGATGGCTAGTATGTCAGCCAAGCTGCCTACAGGATCAGAGACCAGATTTACGATGGCCAGAATACGATCACAGGGCAGGAGGCCTGGGATGCTAGGGTAAGACGTGGCATGGTTCTAGAATGAGACCCTTAAGATGCAGGTGAAGGCCACACAGAAAAAGTCCCAGACAGTGTAAGGTAAGACCTGAGGAAAACACACAAGGAAGAGGAGAGAGAGTCAGAGACAGACAAGTGAAAACAATGAAATTTAGTTTGCACACCAAAATGTCAAAATTCATGAAGTTACATAAAGCTAAAAGACGGTGATCAGACTCAACAAATGGCATGTGACATTCCTCTAGATGCAAATAATTTAAAATTTTTTTTTAACATTTATTCATTTTTTGAGAGACAGCATGAGCGAGACAGGGGCAGAGAGACAGGGAGACACAGAATCCGAAGCAGGCTCCAGGGTCCGAGCTGTCAGCACACAGCCCGACACAGGACTTGAACTCATGGACCGTGAGATCGTGAGCCGAAGTCAGATGCTCAACCGACTGAGCCACCCAGGCGCCCCTAGATGCAAATAATTTTAAAGCCAAACGAAGATAACTATGTTTAGGATGCTCGAAACAAATGCAACATTAACTTCTGCTTAAAAACACGAGGAAATTATGAAACTGAAATAGGTCAAAGTGAAATAAGAAAAATCCACTGCTTCAAAACTTGAGAAATACTAGAAAACATACAGGCCTCGAAAGAAGAAGACTTATTGCTGAAATAAATCCTAGACTACCTGTTGTCCCTGGAATGAATTACAGGCAAATTTAGTGGGAGAGCGCATAAGAGCAGCTCCACACAAAGGAGCAACAGGCCGATAGCACCAGGATCAGCATCATTCTGGAGGCTTCACAGAAATACAAAACCTCAGGCCCACCCCAGACCCACTGAGAGACCTGACACTTGCAAACATTTCGTCAGTTTTCACAAATTCCTCATCAGGGTAACGCATATGCCCGTGAAATTTCGGCCGTGCCACCTTAAGGCAGTGGAAGAACATTTTGAGGAGCTGGCTCAGAATGCAGAACAGACCAGAAAGACGAAGAGGAACGTGTACAGTATAGGAAAATGCAGTTCAAGGTCAAGGATAGACAAGAGTTTCTGTATACCCGTAATAGGTCGGTTGATCAGAGCAGAAGTGTTTGAAGGTACTAGGTGAGAAGTTTTTGGAATCAAGGACACTGGTTTCTCAAATCGCAAGTACACCGCGAGTCGGAGCAGGACAAACAGAGGTGATTTATGCCAGTCCTTTGCTGCATTCGACTTTATTGTTGTGTTTCTCCATTGTCCTATCTGCTGTTTGCATAAGAAGTTGCTCCTTTCATAGACAATACGCGAGCTTTCCATGGTAGCTTTTAAGGGTCTCTCTCTTAAAATTCTAGCAAAAGCTGCTGTTGGTGCACGAGGCTTGGTCTCTCTTTGTCTCTTCTTGCCGTTTAGGACCTGAGGCCTTGAAGGCTGTGATTATGCTGCAGGCCCAGGGAGAAGGTGAGCAAGAGGTCCACAGCCTCCTTTTCACCGCGGGGTCGGGAGATAAACTCAATCGTTGCCTTTTCCATAGGGTGCACAACACCTCCAAGCTGAAGGCCCCGTCCGAAGGCCAGTGGCCTCATAGAGATAATCCGTGTTTACTACTCACTTGGAGAACCCCTTGGGAAATCTTCTTTGTGAACGAGAGGTGAATGCTAGTGCCCGCTCGAATCCTTGGGGACCTTGATCTGGAGGCCTATTTATCTTCTTTCAACCGCAGTGTCATTTTGCAGCCAGATTTTTTTTTTTTTAATGTTTTATATATCTTTGACGGAGAGCACAAGTCGGGGAGGGGCAGGGAGAGAGGTGGAGAGAGGATCCGAAGCGGGTTCTACGCTGACAGCAGTGAGCCCGATGTGGGGCTCCAACTCAGGAACCCCGAGATCATGACCCGAGCCGGAGTCAGATGCACAAGTGACTGAGCCACCCAGGTGCCCCACTGCAGCCAGATTTCAAGTTCTAGGACGTTCACTTAGAGAAGTCATGTGGAATGATTCGGGAAGCTCCTCCTGTGGTTCAGCCCTTCTCTGCCACCCTCTGTCTCCCTCTTGGAAAGCGAAGTCGGTTTAATTCTGTGACTCCCACCTTGAGCTTCTTACCTAATAGTACTTTTCAGTTAGGGACGTACTCACTCTCATCCATCAGGCATAACCACCAGGCTAAACTTCCTAGAAGTATAAACCTGATCACACCCCACACTTGCTTACAACGTTTTGCTTCCCACTTTTAATTTTTTCCACTAGAAGATAGCTAACCACAGAGTGAATCTGGGTGTGTAACACAAGAAAGCCTGGAGGAATTCTTTTTTCAAGTCTACATTTTTTTCTTTCTTTCTTTCTCTCTCTCTTTCTTTCTTTCTTTTTCTTTCTTTCTTTCCCTTCCTTCCTTCCTTCCTTCCTTCCTTCCTTCCTTCCTTCCTTCCTTTTCTTTCTTTCTTTCCTTCTCTTTCTTCCTTCCTGTCTTTCTTTTTTTTAACATTTATTTCTTTTTGAGAGAGCAAGAGAGAGACAGAG